>NC_089254.1:107184938-107497371 GCF_963930625.1 Muntiacus reevesi | reverse complement strand
ACAATGTTACGACTCAAGCTTTTTTATGGCTAGTGAGTAATTTTAACATATACATATGTTTCTCTGCCTCCCTCCAAAAGCAACATTTCAATCTTCCGTTTTAAATACCCACCACCCGCGTCAGCCCAGAGCAAACCCAGGGCCGGGAGAAGGGCCCGGCGCGTCCACAAGCCCCGACCCGCCGCCCCCGGTCCTGGCCGAGCCTCCGCGCAGGGCGCCCACCTCCCGCCGCTGCCCGGGCGGGGTCGGCGTCGGGGTCACGCCCAGGGGGAACTGGGGCGACAGGCAGCGCGGCTGAGACCCGGGTCAGGGACCGGACGCTCGGCCGCCAACTCCTCACCTGCGCCACAGCCCGCGGCAGCCGCGACCCGCCGAGTGCCCGGATGCGGCGGCGGCCGCCGTTTGTTTTCATTCCGGGTGAGGCCGGCCCCGCCCCCGCCGCCGAGGCCGCCCCCGCCGCTGGCCGCCCCGCCCCGCCCCCGCGCGGCCGAGGAGCAGGGGTGTGGGCGGGGCTAAGAGGGGGCTGGGCGGGGTTGTGGGTAGGCTGTGGGTGGGGATAAGGCGGGGGGGCGGGGCACAGATGGGGCGGAGCTGGGGCGAGGGCGGAAGGGCGGGGCAAGGATGTGGCGGAGGTGGGCCGAGGGGCGGGGCTGAGCCTGGCAGGGGTCAGATGTGGGAAGGGCAGAGGGGAGGGTGAGAAGGAGCCCGGGTGCAGACCGCCCGGGGGACTTGCCGGGGGTCGGGGGCGGGGCTGGCGGGAAGAACGCCGCCCCAGAGCTGTGGGAAGACTCAGCCCGCAACCCTGGGGACCTCGGGCCGCGCCCTTGAGGGCCAAGGCGGTGTTGGGCGGGACCGCTGGCCCGGCCCAGTTTACCTGACTTCTGAGGAAATTGAGCTTGGCTTCGTTCCTCCAGAACCCTCGAAAGAGGCTAGAGCACGTTGCAGCAAGCCCCTTCTCCCCCCACGGCGGGAAAGTCTGGACTTAGTGCAGCTGGGTCCGTCCCCCCACACCCGGACTGGGCCTAAGGTGATGACCCCTCTAAAAGTCCAGCTTTTCATCCCGCCGTGCATCACCCGGCCCGGGCCTCCGCTTTGGTGAACTTCCTGGCCCCTTGCCCTCGTACTTCTCTGCTGGTTTAGCTGGCCCTACTGACCCGGTCTCCACATGCTACTGCTGACGGGACCTGTGATGATCTGCCCACCGCCGAACTCAGTCACCTAACCCTCTGGCCTGGCCTGTGTCCGGTGTCTAGGTGAGGACATAAGACAGGGGTGTCTAGAACTAACGGAGCGCAGAGCCCGCTGGTTGAGCACAGTCGTAGCATAGCTTCCAGAGATGGTTAGATCCGCCTTTGGTAGGACCAGACCGAAGAATGGGAAGACAAGATAGAGCCCACAACTGACCCCAGAAACTTCTTGCTCGGATGAGACTGTTGGTCCTTCCGTTCCAAACCCAAGGCCCGAGCTTGTTTGGGCAGCACACTGACCAAATCCAAGGCCCATCCTGGGACCTGCTCTAGCACTGTCCTGGGCCCTGCATGGGGCAACTGACTTCAGCCCTGGGGATCTAGGCAAGCTGCGCAGCCTCCACCTCAACTGGGAAAATAATATCAGTGCCCCACCCTCCCCTTAGCCTGAGCACAAAAATTTCCTGAAACAAACTTTGGGTCTAGAATCGCCCTAGGAGCTGCAGACTGTTTGAAAGAGGCTTTGCAAACTCTCTGACACCCTCCACAAGGAGAGGGAGGCACGACCCCTTTTCCTGGTGCCCTTCTGCCCCCTGGGGGAAGAAGCCTTGGGTGGGATGTGTGCCTAAGTCCATTTTAGGGGAGAGAAATGTGTGCAAGATCAAACCAGTCAATCCGAGAGGAAATCAACCCTGAATATTCATTGAAAGGACTGATCCTGAAGCTGAAGTTTCAATATTTTGGCCACCTGATGGGAAGAGCCAACTCATTGGAAAAGACCCTGATGCTGGGAAAGGTTTCAGGCAGGAGGAGAAAGGGGCAACAGAGGATAACATGGTTGGGTGGCATCACCCACTCAATGGAGGTGAGTTTGAGCAAACTCCGCGAGTTGACGATGGACAGGGAAGCCTGGCGTTCTGCAGTCCATGGGGTCACAAAGAGTCGGAAACGACTGAGGGAGTGAACAACATGTTCCCAAAGAGGCCCTGTGTGCCCGTTTTCCTGGCCCCCGCGGGGAGGACTCTGTCCACGCCCAGAGCAACTTCTGTTCCCCCTTTGTCCTCCTCTGACCTGCAGATGTTGTCCACTGGCCCAGCAGTGCTTATTAGGAAGCTGGCTGATTTCTGTGTCTTTCTGAATAAGAGTCTTGTGGCTCTGCAGCCTCCTTTGAGTACACAAGCACTTAGAAATCTTTGAAATGAAAGTTCTTTACCTTGGGCCAAATCGACTTCTTAGTTAAGGCAAAAGACAAACAGCAAAATGGGGGGAAATGTTGCCTTCCATTTCAAAACCATACTTGAAGAACTCTCACAATTTGGTAAGAAAAAGACCAAAGCAGAAAACTGGGCAAAAGCTACTAAAATATGATTCGCTGAAGAGGAAACAGAAATGCTTTGTAAATATGCAAAAAAATTACTCATCTCGTTCATATTGAGACACTAAATATAAATTAAAACTACACCCAGGGACTTCCCTTGTAGTCCAGTGGTTAGAACTTGCCTTTCAGTGCAGGGAATGTGGGGGTTGATCACTGATCAGGGAACTAAGATCCCATGTGACATGCAGGAACTAAGCCCACATGCAGCAACAAAGAGCCAATGCAGCCAAAAATTTAAAAAATAAATACAATTTTAGAAATTATACCAAAATTTCACTTTTTACCTCTCAGACTGAAAAAGATGGATAACGTGCTATGATGACAAGGCTATGTAGAAATAGCAGTCTTTATACCTTCCTTGTGGAAGGTTATGTTGGTACAACTCTTAAGAGGGCAATTAGCTGAGACTGGTGGCTCAGATGGTAAAGAATCTGTCTACCAAGGCAAGAGACACAGATTTGATTCCTGTATCGGGAAGATCCCCTGGAGGAGGAAATGGCAACCCACTCCAGTACTCTTGCCTGGAAAATCCCATGGACGGGGGAGCCTGGCTGGCTACAGTCCATGGGATCACAAGAGTTGGACATGACTGAGCATAGAGCACGCACACACAGCCTATCTATCAAAATGAAAATGCGTATTCTCTTTGACCCAATAATTCAACTTTCGTTGTTCTCACTATTCTTTACTAATCTGCCTCCTTTCTGTTATTCCTCATACTGACATTTAGTGACTTCACTGAAATTTCTTGAGATGAAGAATTCTTAAATTGTGTTTGCATTTTGGTTACTGTAGGTTTTGTGGTGATAAAGAATCAGGGCACTTCTGCATAACTGGTCTTACTTCGGATTGAATAAAACCAGAAAATCCTTAAACATTCTTTGAATGACCATGAGATTTAACACTAAATGTTATCAATTCTTCCTAGAAAAACCAAAAAAACAGGAAGTTTTGGCAGTTCAGCTTTATTTATAGTTGTTTGGACCAGAACAATATACATGCATTGGGTTAAATTATGTAGTTAACTAATTTTTTTTATAAATGGGAAGATGGATTTTAAAAGAAGATAACTTTATTCTTGATTTTTTCTATTTATAAATGGAAATTTCTGAGTGGTTATAAACTAGAATTTGGGGGGAATTTCAGTGATGATTCACACTTTGGTCTTGTAGGTTTTCAGTTTCAGTGCTATTTGGACATGTGGTCTTTTTATTCAGCATCTTGGCTGGATGAGAAGAAAGTAGAAGGAGCAGAGAAAACAAGCAGGTAGACAGGGAGCTTTGTTCCCATCCGATTGGGAATACATAATTTCATTCATCCTTAGAAATGATAGGAGCTGTAAAAAGGTATGGAGAGATCAGATAAGAGAGTTACCCTGATGCTCAGGAAGCATGGGCTAGGAAGATGGATCTCAGGTCCTATTAGAAAGTGTAAAACAGTATTATAATTAAAAGACCCTCCAACCAGCCACTGTTCACCATCCTCCAGTGAATACCATGGTCATGCAGTAACACATAGGAAGATTAGCATGTCTTCTTTAAGTTCTGGGGGTCAAATCTATCCCAATTTTTCAGGATACAGTTCAAAGGAGTATGGCTGGAATTGTTAACTCCCATCTGTAAGAGAGAAAAAAGCAACATCCAGTGCCTTTGCTCTTTTCCACCAGAAGCATCCCTCCCTGCTCTAGATAGGGGTGGAGAAAGGTCTTCCACCTAAGCTTCCTTCCCTGGCCAGAGTTAACCTGTCCCTTGCCAGCACAGCTGTCCCATCATCTTCCCTCCCCATTCTACCACCGAGGTGGGGTGGAGATGCATCAGGGGTAGACCTGATGGTATCCCACCCAGACTGATGTCCAATTCCTCACCATTAAAACTTTTGCCTGCCTCTGATGTCACCCAGGGTGCAATCAGAGTAACCTTCCAGATTGCTTCCCGAGCTAAGACTGCCAGGAGAAACATTCATCTCCTGGGTGCTTGTGCATGGTCCTGACTATATTCCTGACCACAGTAATACTGGTAAATCATAGGGGACCAACATAAAACCAAGAGGTCCCTTCTGAGCATCACCACACCTGTATAAGTGATAGCAAAAGACTTGGTGAAGGCCCGGCCAGTGAGGAAGAAAAAGTGATTTTTGTCTTCGAGTTATTAGGGCCCGTCCTTCCAGTTCATTTCTACAGATTCAACAGAAAGAATATCTAAGGAGTTGAGACAAAAGCTACCAGAGCCTCTAGTCCACTAAGAGCTAGTGTTACCAAAGGAAAAAGCTGTACTTCCAATATGAGTAACTTTTAGCCTGAAAGATGCTCTTGGAGCTAGAGCTCCACCTAGCTTCGGAACGTGCTCCTGTTGTAAATTTCAGCTAGGCTAGGCACTTCCTGACTACCAATCGAAGCTTGGGATCTGAATCAAAGTGCACAGTAACAGCATAGATCACAAGTCCCTTGAAAGTTTATGACTCGGCAGATTGGGTTAGTAGTTTCAATTTCCAATGCTGTTATGAAATGGTCAAAGAGACCAGGAAATGTTGACTGAGAAAGGAAAGTTCAGTCCACATGCTTTGCCCATTTCTGGCCCCTCCACTCGCAGGGATGTTGGATGCCTCGTGGCATCAGCAGGTTGCAATAAACCCCCAACAAGGCTGCCCTTTTGGGGCTGCCTTCAGTCATTACGAGGCATCACAGAACCTCAAAGCAGACCTCAACGCTCGCTTCGTGGTCAATTCCATGTCTCTTTGATGCTACTTTCACACAGACAGGCACACTGTAGAGTTAGTAAAGTACAGCAGAAAATGGGTATAATAGGAGAACAAAGAACTAGAGCGTCAATCATACTTACCTGTCTTAAAGATCCTGGATGAGCCCCCAAGATGAAAGGTTGTGGCTGCAAGCTGTGAGCTATGCCAGGATTTGTGACCTCTGGAGGAGAGGATTTCGATCTGGAGCCAGAGTCGAGGCTTGACTACTCAAAGCTTTTGTGTAATAAAGTTTTATTAAAGTATAAAAAGGATAGAGGAAGCTTCTGACATAGATATCAGAAGGGGACAGAAAGAGTGCCCCCTTTGCTAGTTTTCAACAAGGAGTTATATCTCTGTTAGCAAGTTGCTAATCAGATAAAGTGAAAGTGAAAGTCGCTCAGTTGTGTCCGACTCTTTGTGACCCCATGAATTATACAGTTCATGGATTTCTCCAAACCAGAATACTGGAGTGGGTAGCCTTCCCCTTCTCCAGGGGATCTTCCAGAACCCACATTGCAGGTGGATTCTTTACCAGCTGAGCCACAAGGGAAGTCCAAGAATATTGGAGTGAGTAGACTATCTCTTCTCCAGGGATCTTTCCAACCCAGGAATCGAAGCGGGGTCTCCTGCATTACGGGAGATATCATTGCAACTGCAATGATAAAGAATCAACTCAAAACTGAGAGAGCTTCATCAGGCCCCTCTCCCACAACATGCACTTTGAGATAGCATTGGCACAAGGTAAGTCATGTCCAGCCATAAAACAATTGACATGAATCTTAAAGAAAGGCAATTTTCCAAGCAAATGCATAGTTCCATTAACACAGCTTAAGAGAACATTTCTATGAGGGAAAGTGCATTGGTTAGCTCAAGGTTTGAAAAAAGTTAAGTTCAGGCAGAAGCAGGTGTTGTCATGACAACACAGAATTTAAAAGAAGCCTCCTTTTAATTTTGTATAGAGAAGTAAAAAAAAAAATTATCTGCCACTTGCAGTTTATTTCCTCTGCCTGGAGACCTCTTGCCTTCCTACCTGTTACCCTCTCATACCCTTCCACCTGGTCAGATGCACACAGCTATTTCACAGCTCTAACTATAGGTAACTAATAGCCACACAGAGTTCTTATCTATTACTAAGCAGATTCTGCCCTTTAAGGTAGAGGTTCATATATCTTGCCTCCCACCCTGCAGAAAACCAGATTTACCTACATTTTCCATTCATTTCAGCATTCCTTGCCTTTCCTCCATATGAATCTGTGCTTCTTGGAACCATATAACATCTGCCTAGTTCTCTCATGAGTTCAGTAAAATCTTCAACATATGTTCATTTTTATATCTGAATTGAGTCATGATTTTACTTTTTTCTGAAACTTACCTTTTAACACTTTTTATGCCAATGATAAAAGATGGCAGCAGCACCTCCAGGCCTTGTTTGTTGTCCAGATGAAAAGAAAGGGGAAGGGCTAAGAATGAAAAATATGTCAATTAACTCTGTCTATTTTTGTCTGGAAAACCATAGCTTATCCAGAAGCCTCACCCCTAGGCTTCCTCTCACTTTTGACTGATTAGAAAAAAAAAATGTCTCCTAGTCACTCCTAGGAGACTGTGGTGCTGGAGAAGACTCTTGAGAGTCTCATGGACAGCAAGGAGATCAAACCATCAACCCTGAATATTCACTGGAAGGACTGATGCTGAAGCTGAAGCTCCAATACTTTGGCCACCTGATGCGAAGAGCCAACTCACTGGAAAAAACCCTGATGCTGGGAAAGACTGATGGCAGGAGAAGCAGGTGGCTGAGAGTGAGGTGGTTAGATGGTGTCATTGACTCAATGGACATGAATTTGAGCAAACTCTGGGAGATTGCAAAGGACTGGGAAGCCTGGCGTGCTGCAGTCTGCAAGGTTGCAAAGAGTTGGACATGACTTAGTGACTGAATGACATCGCTTACTCATAGAATCTCATATATGACACAAATGAACCTATCTATGAAACAGAAGTGGAGACAATGAGAATAGACTGGTGGTTGCCAAGGGAGAAGGGGGTGGGAGAGGGTTAGATTGGGAGTTTGGGATTAACAGATGCAAACTGGAATATGTAGCATGGATAAACAACAAAGTCCTCCTGCATAGCATAGGGAACTATATTCAATATCCTATGGTAAACCATAATGGAAAAGAATATGTGTATATATGTATAACTGAGTCAGTTTGCTGGACAGCAATAATACAACATTGTATACTATACTTCAATGAAATGAATGGATTCAACTATCCTTCAGTGTAAAATAAATTTTAAAAAGAAATCTAGACTTCGTAGTCTAGGAGATCTGAAAGCTTTTCTTATTTCGTTTGCAAAAGAGTGTCAAGATAGAAGGGGCATAAATAAGACCAATCTGATGACCACTTGCAGGAAGGACTAGAGAGAGGGGTCTGGAGGGCACTGCAATGATTCAGGTAGGAAGAGATATAGACGTGGCTTAGAGTAGTAGTTCATAGACTACTCCTGGATGCAAATGCTTTAGATGGGGAAACATACAGTATTTGATGACTACCTGGACAAAAGAAGATAAAGGAGCAAGTCAAGTTCTACGTTTTTAAAGTTTTTTTCCCTCATGTAATTTCACATGTAGGCAATGTAACTGAATTCATGGACTCTGATGACGTTGTTCAGCAGCTTTTATTCAGTCCCACGGCTCTAAATAGCATCTTGACCTTGATGGCTTTTGTGTCAGTGTTTTTAGTTGCAGAGCACAAAATCAATTCTAGGGATAGAATATTCTAGAAGAGGGTTATTGCAGTGTATTTGTTAGCTCTTAAGACCTTCAAGAGGGTCAAAGAACAAGACTTGAATGCTGAACAGCATCAGGAATAAAGCAATCTGGGATGTCACAACAAGGAAAATGCCCAGCGAAACCACAGAATTGTTCTACCAGGATCACCCCTATCAGTGCCACCTGCCACTTAGCCTCTCTGGCACTGGACAGCAAAAGTGCCACCCCGGTCACTCCGGAAGAACCTCATGTATGTGCTGCCCTGCTGGAAGCTTCAAGCTCCCTGCACACACTCCTACCTTATGCTGTTCTGCCCAAGCCTCCCATGGATATGTCTGCTGTGAGTCTTGGGTCGTCTTCAGAAACTCTAGCTGCAAGAGAGTCTAGTAGGTGCCATCTTTCGTTTCCAGATGCTGGGAAAGAGTGAAGGCAAAAGGAGAAGGGAAAGGCGGAGGATGAGATGCTTAGATAGCAACCAACTCAATGGACATGAATTTGAGCAAATTCTGGGAGATAGTGAAGGACAGGGAAGCCTGGCATGCTGCAGTCCATAGGGTCACAAAGAGTTAGAGACAACTTAGTGACTAAATAACAAAACAACCTAGCCTGAGCAGACCAGCTAAAAGGGTGGTGGGGGAAGGAAGTGATGCTTGGGCAGAGATCCAAAGGATGAGCAGAGAGGTTAATTGAGCAGGGGTTAACCAAACAGAGAAGGAGGTATCTTACAGACAACATTACTGAGCAAGGGCTCGTGTGCCCGTCTCACAACGGGTGTTTGTCACAAAGGATAGGATTATTTGCAGAGCACCATGCTCAAAAGACCCAAACTCCCCAGTGGCATTCAGGCAACAGTTTGTAAAGACAGTGTTAAGGGCGAGGGTCATAGAATGCAGGATCAGTTCATGGACATTCTTCCAGTTGGTTGGTAGTGAGGTATCAGGGTGATGCTGCAAATCTCAATCATCAACCTCCTGGTTCCAACCAGTCTGGGATCTGGTGCTTGCGGTCAGCACGTGGTCACGACCCTCCACTGGGTGGGGATCTTAGTTTCTGCAAAAGAACTCAAAAGATAGGCATCTGATTGTTATCTCTGTTCTGTCCTGAGGAACTTAGAGTTCTTCTGTGACTCTACTGTCCTGTTCGTTAACTGCTTGAACCTCCTCTTTGGAACTTGAGGAAAGAAGGCCTAGGAAGCTAAAGCTTTTTTCTCCCTATAAACAAGAAATGGGGGACACAGAGGGGCTTTTGTACCAGGGGAGGCCCTGCAGAGTCTATTTAGTTTCAATCCCCTCTTTTTCTTTAATACTCTTCCATCCTGAAGGGGAATGAGACAGGAAAAGGAATAAAGCTTTGGATAGAGAGATTAGTCATTCACTCAGTAAGGGAACTTGGTTTTAGGAGGACTCAGTTTCAACAAGGAGATTAGCCTGTGGCCAGAGGAAACCCCATGAAGGACACAGTGTGGTCAGAAGAAAGAGAAAACAAAGGGAACGTAATGTCAGGCACAGCTGGAGAAACGAGCCAAGCCTTGTGGAGCATGGCCTACTTGCCCCTTGGGAGCAAGAATCTGCTGATATGTGAGAACCAGTGTGTGGTAGGAATGCAGAAAAGCCAGCCAAACCCAGAGACAGCTAGAGAGCAGTCCTTCCAGGGGTTGTGAAGACGGGTGATGGAACATGGGCAGGAAAGAGGGGTCACGTTTCTGGACGGCTGGACAGCAGTGCCAGCCACTGATTGAAGGCCCTGGAAGAGAACCAGGCCTGTTTCTGTTTTGTTTCTTGGAGGGAGAGTTTTGGAAGGACTCAAAAGTTCAATTTTGGAGAAAATAAAGTTTGGAGATGTGTTTGAGACAGGCAAGGGGGATATCTGGGAAGAATATAAATAAAAGAGGAGTGATCTTGGCTGGAGATACAACCCTATGAGACATCCGTGCTTATGCATAGACACTGAAGACATAGCCGTGGATGCCAAAGCCTAAGACTCAGTGAACAGAGCCCAGAGAGATGAAACCGTGCAAGGGTCATCGAGTGGTTCAGAGCTCTGAAAACGACAGGTCTACCTTTTGTAGAAATAAGGAGAATGAGGCTTTTTTTTTTTTTTTTAATTGAAGTATAGTTGATTTGGGTTTCCCAGGTGGTGCTAGTGGTAAAGAACACGACTGCCAGTGCAGGAGACATAAGAGATGTGGATTTGATCCCTGGGTCGGGAAGATCCCCTGGAGAAGAGAATGGCCACCTACTGCAGTGTTCTCGCCTGGAGAATCCCATAGACAAAGGACTCTGGCAGATACAGTCCGTAGAGTTGCAGAGTTGGATACGACTGAAGTGACTTAGCACGCAAGCACACACAGTTAATTTACAGTGTTGTGTTAATTTCAGGTGTACTGCAAGTGGTTCAGTTGTATATTTATGTTATATATATATTCTTTCTCATATTCTTTCCACTAGAGGTTATTACAAGATATTGAATATAGCTTCCTAGCGTATACAGTAGGTCCTTGTTGTTTATCTATTTTATATACAGTAAGTGTGTGCTTGTTAATCCAAACTTGTAATTTATCCCTTCTTCCCCTTTGGTAACCGTAAGTTTGCTTTCCATGTCTGTGAGTCTATTTCTGTTTTTTAAATAAATTCATATGCATAAATTTTCGAGATTTCACATATAAATGATATCATTTGATATTTGTCTTTGTCTGACTTACTTCACTTAGTATGATAACCTCTATGTCCATCCATGATACTGCAAATGGCATTATTTCATTCTTTTTTATGACTGAGTAATTGTCCATTAGGTCTCTCTTTCCCTCTATCTCTGTATATATACATAGCATCTTCTTTATCCATTCATCTGTCAATGAACACTGAACACTTAGGCTGTTCCATGTCTTGACTTATTATAAATAGTACTGCTGTGAACATTGGGGTGGATGTATCATTTCTAATTAAAGTTACAGCTATATTTCCAGGAATGGGATTTTAGGATCATATGGTAACCATAGTTTTAGTTTTTTAAGGAAATGTCATACTCTTTTCCATAGTGGTTGCACCAATTTACATTCCCACCAGCTGTGTAGGATTTCCTTTTCTCTTACACCCTCGCTAGTATTTGTTATTTGTAGACTTTTTGATCGTGGCCATTCTGACTGGTGTGAGGTGATACCTTGTTGTAGTTTTGATTTGTATTTCTCTAATAATTAGTGAAGAAAGCTGAGCGCTGAAGAATTGATGCTTTTGAACTGTGGTGTTGGAGAAGACTCTTGAGAGTCCCTTGGACTGCAAGGAGATCCAACCAGTCCATCCAAAAGGAGATCAGTGCTGGGTGTTCATTGGAAGGACTGATGCTGAAGCTGAAACTCCAATACTTTGGCCACCTCATGCGAAGAGTTGGAAAAGACCCTCATTGGAAAAGACCCTGATGCTGGGAGGGATTGGGGGCAGGAGAAGAAGGGGACAACAGGGGATGAGATGGCTGGATGGCATCACCGACTTGATGGACATGAGTTTGAGTAAACTCCAGGAGTTGGTGATGGACAGGGAGGCCTGGCGTGCTGTGTTTCATGGGTTCGCAAAGAGTCGGACACGACTGAGCGACTGAACTGAACTGAGCTGAATAATTAGTGATGTTGAGCATCTTTTCATGTGTCTGTTGGTCTTCTGTATGTCTCCTTTGGGGAAATGTCTGTTTAGGCCATCTGCCCATTTTTCAATTGGGTTATTTGTTTTTCTAATATTGAACTGCATGGGTTGTTTGAATATTTTGGAAGTTAAGTTTTTGCCTATCACATCATTTGCAGATATTTCTTCCATTTTGTAGGTTATCTTTTTGTTTTGTTTATGGTTTCCTTTGCTGTGCAACAACTTATAAGTTGATTAGGTCTTATTTGTTTATTTTTGTTTTTGTTTCTTTTGTCTTGGGAGGCTGACCTAAGAAAATAATGGTATAACTTATGCCAGAGAATGTTTTTCCTATGTTCTTTTCTAGCTGATTTATTGTGTTGTGTCTTATATTAAAGTCTAAGTCATTTTGAGTTTATTTTTGTGTAGGCTGTGAAGGAATGTTTTAACTTCATTGATTTACATGCTGTCCAGCTTTCCCAACATCACTTACTGAAGAGACTGTCTTTTTCTCCACTGTATATTCTTGTCTCCTTTGTCAGAGGTTAATTGATCATAGGTATGTGTTTATATGTTTACTTACCTGGTGGCTCAGACAGGAAAGAACCTGCCTGCAATGCCAGAAACCTGGGTTTGATCCCTGGGTCTCTAAGATTCCCTGGAGGAGGGAATGGGTACCCACTGCAGTATTCCTGTCTGGAGAGCCCATGGACAGAGGAGACTGGCGGGATGCAGTCCACGGGGTCACAAAGAGCTGGACACGACTGAGCGACTGATACTTTCATTTTCATGTGTTTGTGCACGCATGCGTGCTAAGTGGCTTCAGGTCTTCCCTGGGGGCTCAGCTGGTAAAGAATCCACCTGCAATGTGGGAGACCTGGGTTTGATTCCTGGGTTGGGAAGATCCCCTGGAGAAGGGAATGGCTACCCACTCCAGTATTCTGGCCTGGAGAATTCCATGAACTGTATAGGCCACAGGGTCACAAAGAGTCAGACAGGATTGAGCAACTTTCACTCACTTTGCTATCAAATTTTTATGGTATTTAGATATCATTGCATACACAAGCCAAGAGTGGCATAATAGCTTCATTTTAAAATATGTTAGTATCTCCACTAAATTTGGAGTTGCATTCTTTAGAACCTTTTAAGTGAAATGAAAGTCAGTCAGTCGTGTCTGACTTTTTGTGACCATGGAATTCTCCAGGCCAGAATACTGGGGTTTTTTTCCTGCCTTTCTTTTCCCCGCTTTAACCCCATAGGAGAGTGAAAGTGAAAGTCGCTCAGACGTGTTCACCTCTTTGTGACCCCATGGCCTAGTCCATGGACTTCTCCAGGCCAGAATACTGGAGTGGGTAGTCTTTCCCTTCTCCAGAGGATCTTCCCAACCCAGGGATGGAACCCAGGTCTGCCGCACTGCAGGCGGATTCTTTACCAGCTGAGCCGCCAGGGAAGCCCAGCCCTGTAGGAGGCTGCTTTAATTCTGTGTTGCTATGACGACAATCAGGTCTGCCTGAAAGTAACTTTTTTCCAACCTGGGAAATGCACTTCTTTGTACTTTGTTGGTGAAAATAGAAATTGGTATGAAAACTTGAGGGAAAATGAAGACTATTAAGCTTTTCATTAAGTTCATATCTTTTGACTTGTTGATTTCCCTTTTAAGACTATCGTCATGGCCCTGGCCCCAGCCTGCTTCTGGGATTGTCAGGACCTTGCTAAGACTTTGATTACACATCCCCAACCATGCCCCCCCCCCCCATTTTGGGGGGCCCTGCCACCTGGCATGTGGGATCTTTGTTCCCCGATCAGGGACTGAACCTCCACCCCCTGCATTGGAAGCGTGGAGTCCTAACCACTGGCCTTTCATAGAAACCCAGCCATGCCCACTTTTGAAGACCAGCCTGTTAGGGCTCTGGTCCCAACACTTTTTAGTGTCGAGAATGGAAGAGGGGATGGGGTGCTGACTCTGCCACCCAGATGCAGGGGCTCAGGCTGCCCTGACCTCTATCCCTTCCCTCCTTCCCCACCCCATCCCCACACACCGGGGAGAAGGGCTTGAACTTGACACCCAGGAGACCTGCCCCGTAGGCCTCGTTTGTCCTTCTGTCCACAGGGGAGTAGACTGGATGCCTTTCTAAGTTCCCCAGCTTTAACCCTACTTCTGCCCTCAAGGAATTTATAATGGAGGAGAGGAGGCACTAGTGGCAAAAGATCCACCAGCCAATGCAGATGTAAGAGACATGGGTTCGATCCCTGGGTGTGGAAGATCCCCTGGAGGAGGGCATGGTAACCCACTCCAGTATTCTTGACTGGAGAATCCCATGGACAGAGGAGCCTGGCAGGCTACAGTCCTCAGGGTCACAAAGAGTCAGACATGATTTAACATGCACATGCAGAAGAGGCAGGCGATATACCTCAATGCATGGGGACATTTATTGAATGCTGCAAGGCAATAAAATTTAAAATATATATATAATTTTAAATTAATTAAAAAAATTTTTTGGCTGCCCCACATGGCTTGTGGGATCCCAATTCCCCAACCAGAGATTGAACCCAGGTCCCCTCAGTGAAAGCCTGGAATCCTAACCATTAGGCCACCAGGGAACTGTAAAATATACATAATTTTCTAAAATTATTTTTCATAAAGAAAGATAACACAACTACAACTAAAACATTAGGAATGAAAGTAAATATTCAGAATGAGAAAAATATTTTACGAACTTTTTTAAAGTTGAAAACTACCACAAACATAATAAAACCC
The DNA here is from genome assembly GCF_963930625.1 of Muntiacus reevesi. Classification (NCBI taxonomy): domain Eukaryota; kingdom Metazoa; phylum Chordata; class Mammalia; order Artiodactyla; family Cervidae; genus Muntiacus; species Muntiacus reevesi. The sequence continues at coordinate 107,482,931 of NC_089254.1, read as the reverse complement.
AGAAAAATAAAATATCTTTATTAATGACCTGCTACATCTTTGTAACATTTTTTTCCTTAGTGGTTGGCTACATGTTCTTTGGCAAACTCTTTAAATGATGATAGTCTTATCAGGGAAATTAGAAAGATGGCCTAACCTCCATCGTGGTGGATAAAGTTTCCTCAGTTTTTGTGCCAGTTGTCAATTTATTGCATCTCACCTCCCAGTAGCCCTTCATTGTTCTCCTATAATTAAATAAGCTTGTCGTTCAGTTGCTAAGTCATGTCTGATTCTTTGCAACCTCAAGGACTGCAGCCCACCAGGCTTCCCTGTCCTCCACCATCCCCCGAAGCTCGCTCAAACTCATGTCCACTGAGTCGGTGATGCCATCCAACCACCTCATCCTCTTTTGCCCACTTTGCCTCTTGCCCTCAATCTTTCCCAACATCAAGGTCTTTCCCAATGAGTCAGCTCTTGGCATCAGGTGGCCAAAGTGTTGGAGCTTCAATATCAGTCCTTCCAATGAATATTCAGGGTTTATTTCCTTTAGGACTGACTGGTTTGATCTCCTTGCAGTCCAAGGGACTCTCAAGGGTCTTCCCTAGCACCACAGTCCAAAAGCATCAATTCTTCTGTGCTCAGCCTTCTTTATGGTCCAATTCTCACATCCCCACATGACTACTGAAAATCAATTAAGCTGGGCCCTGGAAATACTTGCCTTTAGCTTCTCTTCTTTTCTCAGCTATTTGTAAGGCCTTATCAGACAACCATTTTTCCTTTTTGCATTTCTTTTTCTTAGGGATGGTCTTGATCACTGCCTCCTGTACATGTTACGAACCTCCGTCCATAGTTCAATATACAAAAAAGATCATGACCTAGATAACCACGATGATGTGATCACTCAACTAGAGCCAGACATCCTGGACTGTGAAGTCAAGTGGGCCTTAGGAAGCACCACTACAAACAAAGCTAGTGGAGGTGATGGAATTCCAGCTGAACTATTTCACATCCTAAATGATGATGCTGTGAAAGTTCTGCACTCGATATGCCAGCAAATTTGGAAAACTCAGCAGTGGCCATAGGACTGGAAAAGGTCAGTTTTCATTTCAATCCCAAAGAAAGGCAGTGCCAAAGAATGCTCAAACTACCACACAATTGCACTCATCTCACACGCTAGCAAAGTAATGCTCAAAATTCTCCAAGCCAGGCTTCAACAGTATGTGAAACTGAGAACTTCCCGACATGCAAGCTGGATTTAGAAAAGGCAGAGGAACCAGAGACCAAATTGCCAACATCCACTGGATCATCGAAAAAGCAAGAGAGTTCCAGAAAAACATCTACTTCTGCTTTATTAACTACGCCAAAGCCTTGACTGTGTGGATCACAACAAACTGTGGAAAATTCTTAAAGAGATGGGAATACCAGACCACCTTACCTGCCTCCTGAGAAATCTGTATGCATGTCAAGAAGCAACAGTTGGAAGCGAACATGGAACAACAGAGTGGTTCCAAACTGGGAAAGGAGTGCATCAAGGCTGTATATTGTCACCCTGTGTATTTAACTTATATGCAGCGAACATAATGCTAAATGCTGAGCTGGATAAAGCACAAGATAGAATCAAAGTTTCCAGGAGAAATATCAATAACCTCAGATATGCAGATGACACCACCCTTATGGCAGAAAGTGAAAAGGAACTAAAAAGCCTCTCTCTTGATAAAAGCGAAAGAGGAGAGTGAAAAACATGGCTTAAAACTCAACATTCAGGAAACTAAGATCATGGCATCTGGTCCCATCACTTCATGGCAGATAGATGGGGAAACAATGAAGACAGTGAGAGACTTTTTTAGGCTCCAAAATCACTGCATGTCAGGGAATGTTTGACGGGAGGATTCCTACGTGCTGTGTCTCATGGGTCCTTTGTCCCTCTTCAAGCGGAACAGCACGCTGCTCCCAGGGACTGAGGTCACTGTGTGAGGCAGGCTTGGGTCTCCTTTAGTAAACATTCCCTTTAGGACAAAACTGCTTAGTTTCGATCCCCTTTCTTGAGATATGGATTGTGTCCTGACCTTGTGACTAACATTACCCCTTGTTCCCTTGGTAACGGTTGCTGTACGTTTGGTTTTCTGATCTCTATCATTCCCAAAAGAAGTTTCTTGTACCACAGCCTATATATACTCATAAGAAAATCATTAAAGCACCTTTGCTCCATCAGAGCTTAGGTCCCTGGGTCTTTTTTCTCTCTCTCTGTTTCTCTCTTTCACTTTCTTATCGTCGACTCCGTACCACCAGGTTCCGGTCCATTAAAGGACCCCAACAACTGCAGATGGTGACTGCAGCCATGAAATTAAAAGATGCTTGCTTCTTGGAAGAAAAGCCATGACCATCCTAGATGGCATATTAAAAAGCAGAGACATTACTTTGCCAACAAAGTCCATCTAGTAAAAGCTATGGTTTTTCCAGTGGTCATGTATGGATGTGAGAGTTGGACTATAAAGAAAGCTGAGAGCTGAAGAATTGATGCTTTTGAACTGTGGTGTTGGAGAAGACTCTTGAGAGTTCTTTGGACTGCAAGGAGATCCAACCAGTCCATCCTAAAGGAAATCGGTCCTGAATATTCATTGGAAGGACCGATGCTGAAGCTGGAAACTCCAATACTTTGGCCACCTGATGCAAAGAACTGACTCATTTGAAAAGGCCCTGATGCTGGGTAAGATTGAAGGCAGGAGGAAAAGCAGACGACACAGGATGAGATAGTTGGATGGCATCACCGACTCGATGGACATGAGTTTGAGTATGCTTCAGGAGTTGGTGATGGACAGGGAAGCCTGGCGTCCTGCAGTCCATGGAGTCTCAAAGAGTCAGACAGGACTGAGCGACTGTACTGAACTGAACTGGAAATTCTTGCTTGCCAGCGGCTATGCGTGAAGCTTTGCCAGGAGAGGGCGCTGGAGAGACACTGGATGAGAAAGGGGTTTCCCTTCCTGGTTCAGGAGCGTTCCTAGCGGCGGCTCCTGTAGCGCTGCGCTCCTGGCTCCTGCAAGACACACGACTTCTGCAGGGTCTGGCTTTTCCAGCAGTACGTGTGGCTTCTGCAGCACTCAGGTCCCCTGATGCCCGGCAGTCAGGAGCTCCCTTGGTACCGAGGCCCTATCCTCTGGCAGTTCTGGGTTCTGCCTCGAAGAGCAGAACCTTGAGCAGCTCCCCCCGGCATTTTCTCCTATGGCTTTGGGGCAGGTTCTAACACTTGACATCTCCCCGTGGATGGTTCCCCTGGCACTCCAGCGGCAGATTTCCATTCTGAGAGGTGTGAGGTCACATCTCATCGTGGGTTACATTTCCCTGACAATTAGCGATGTTGAGCATCTTCTCGTGTCTTTTTGCCATCTGTATGTCTTCTTTGCAGAAATGTCTGTTCAGGTCTTCTGCCCACTTTTTAATCATGTTGCTTTTTTTTTTCTTCTGATATTGAGTTGTATAAGTTGCTTCTCTACTTTGGATATTAACCCCTTATCAGTCATATCATTTGCAAATATTTTCTCCCCATTTAGTAGGTTGTCTTTCCATCTTGTTGATGGTTTTCTTTGCTGTGCAAAAGCTTTTTAAGTTTAATTAGGTCCCATTTGTGTTTTTTGTGGGTTTTTTTTTTTTTTTTTGCTTTTATTTCATTTGCTTTAGGAGACAGATCCAAAAAATTTTGCTATGATTTATGTCAAAGAGTGTTCTGCCTACATTTTCTTCTAGTTTTATGGTTTCTGGCCTTACTTTTAGATCTTTAATCCATTTTGAGTTGATCTTTGTATATGGTGTTAGTAAAGTAATTCTTATGTTAAACTTTCTTGTTTACATTGTGATGAGGTTTCTGCCTCCTGATTGGACCCTGACTAATACATCTTTACCACCCACTATTGGTAACAATTAGGGTAAATTTTAAGGATTATTTTTGCATTTAAGGAAATCTTTATCAAGTTTTGGGCTTCCCAGGTGGTGCTAGTGGTAAAGAACCTGCCTGCAAATGCAGGAGACAAAAGAGACTAGGGTTTGATCCCTGGTTCGGGAAGATCTCCTGGAGGAGGGAATGGCAATCCATTCCAGTTTTCTTGCCTGGAGAATCCCTTGGACAGAGGAGCCTAGCCAGCTACAGTCCATAGGTTCACAAAGAGTTTGACACAACTGAAGTGACTTCGCTTGCACATACTAGCAAGTTTTACATATGAGCTTTAAGAATTTCAGGGTATTTTGAATTATTTTGCTCAGTGACTAATCTTCAAAACCCTTCAAAGTCATAGATGGCCTCCCTGAAGTGGCAATCTACGAGTTTTACTTTGTCTTTATCAAGGTCAGCATTTCACGTCAAATTGACAAGGAAGTCACGTTGTTTTCCAATGTGTTCATACAGTTCATTAATCAGATTATCAAACAATCCACAAATCTGTTCGTTATTTTCTACTCAAAAATTTTATTTCCCCTAAATCAATTACTGCTTTTCATGTAATCTGAAAGCTTATTGCTACAATTTGCTTGTCAGTGTCAGACTAATTTATATTTATTTTTTATCTTTACTGCTTCTCTTGTGTTCAGTTGCTCAAGCATGTCTGACTCTTTGTGAATCCATGGATTACAGCTTACCAGGCTCCTCTGTCCATGGAATTTTCCAGGTAAGAATACTGCATTGCTTTTGTTAGAGTTCACTAGTATTAAGTTGAATTTAAAGACACCAAAAGAATGTATCCTAGGCACTTCCCTAGTGGTCCAGTGGCTAAATCTTCACACTTCCACTGCGGGTGGTGTGGGTGTGATCCCTGGTGACATAACTAAGATCCTACATGCCATGGGGTGTGGCCAAAAAAAATTATACTATAACCACAATCTAGAGTCTATAATTTCTCATTCATTTTCTTAAAATGGTCCAAGAGAGTTTTTGAAGTTGCAGTTAAAAGATGGTATCCCAGTTTTATCAAACATACTCATTCCCATCAAAAAAGGGGGAAAACGTGCACTGTGCTTAATTTATACTCTGCGAAAGACATGTCCCAGCAGCACCCACTTCAGACAGGTCAGGACTTGAGTTTTCTCTGGGAGCATCACCAAATCCTCCCTCCCCTGGATTTAGTGATCCCCCAGCATCCTAAGCCCTTCATCTGTTTTAATGTATCTCTATGTGTGGATTTGACCCCTGGGTTAGGAAGATCCCGTGGAGGAGGAAATGGCCACCCACTCTAGTATTCTTGCCTGGAGAATCCCATGTAAAGAGGAGCCTGGCGGGCTACAGTCCATGGGGTCGCAAGAGTTGGACACGACAGAGCATAGAGCACACACACGCATTCATGTAGCTAAGGAAACCCTCTTATCAGGCGACAATCACCAACCCCTGCCCGCCAGCAACAGAAATTCCGGGCGTTCACCCTTTTAGCCTCCCCAGTAGCTGCCTGGCAAACACGTGGAACAGTTTCCACAGATCAGCAACCTCCCTCCCAGGTCTCAGACGGGAAGCTTGAGCCTGAAGGAGACAGGGTCTATGCAGACTCACTCAGTCCTCGTGCGGGGAAGGGGAGGGGAGGGGCGAGGAGGAGGGGGCGGGGCGTGGAGGAGAGGGCGTGAGGGGCGGGGCGGAGAGGAGAGGGGCGGGGCGGAGAGGAGAGGAGAGGGGCGGGGCGGGGAGGAAGGGGTGTGACGGAGTGGAGAGGGGCGGGGCGATGATGAGGGGGCGGGGCGTGGAGGAGAGGGCGTGAGGGGCAGGGCGAGGAGGAGAGGGGCGGGGCGGAGAGGAGAGGGCCGGGGCGGAGAGGAGAGGAGAGGGGCGGGGCGGGGAGGAAGGGGCGTGAAGGGGCGGGGGCGAGGAGGAGAGGGGGCGGGGCGTGGAGGAGGGGGCGTGAAGGGCGGGACGGAGAGGAGAGGGGCGGGGCGGGGGCTTGGCGGGGGCGGGTAACGCTATGCTTCTGAAGAGGTGAGATTACAAAACGCCCAGGACTTCACCGCGCTCACCTCGGATGCTCCCTCCCGGAGCCCAGCCGCCTTGCCGAGAGGAAGCCCGAGCTGGCCAAGCAGGGTGCCCACTCCCGGAGGCTTGTGCCGGAGTTCTGGCTGACCACGGGTCTCGACCCTCAGACCTGCAGGTAGCCAGGCGGCCTCCTCGTGATTCCAGTTCCAGCCCTCGAGTCGCCCCAGTCCCCCAGGCTCCCCAACTGAGGTCCCAGACACGGTGGAGCAGGGACTACGGTCCTCTCTTTGCCTCGTCTGGGTTCTCAATCCGCAGAACCCAGAGGCGTTTAAAAAAAAAAAAAAAAGTCAATTATTGGCCTTCCGTTAGTCCAGTGGCTAAGGCTCCCGGCTCCCAATGCAGAGGCCCCGGTTCCCTCCCTGGTCAGGGAACAAGACCCCAAAGAGGAGTGAAGATCCCCGCATGCTGTAATTAAGACCTGGTGCTGCCGAATAAATCAATCTTTGGTGGTGGTGGTTGTGGTGGTTTAGTCGCTAAGTCGTATCTGACTCTTGCGACCCCATGCACTGCCAGGCTGCTCTATCCATGGAATCCTCCAGGCAAGACTACTGGAGTGGGTTGCCATTTCCTTCTCCAGGGGATCTTCCCAACCCAGGAATCGAACTTGGGTCTTCTGAATCTTTACCGACTGAGCTATAAGGGAAGCCCAGTCAATCTATCATCTATCTATATATTTTTTTTTCTAAAGGTCTCTTATGACACTAAGTTTTGAGGAGGTGGGTTTACAACAACCACACAGAAGTACTTGTTCAGAGCTGTGGGCAGGGCTAAGGCAACCAGCTGCCCCAAGAGGCTCCCTAATGGGACGGTGACCCCCAGGCCTGACGTTGGCCATCCTGTTAGTGGAGCCCAGTGAGGGCTGGAAGCGGGCGAGGGGATGCCCAGAGGAGCAGTCATCCTGAGGCTCTAGACACTCTGAGCCCCTGGGGTACAACCCCGAGACCCAGCCACACAGGAGGGGTGGAGAATGAATCTTGGGGTGCAGAGGGGAGAACTGGCCTGCAGGGCTGGGACTTGAGAAGTGTGGATGTGTAAAACCTCCCACAAGGGACGAGCCGTGGAGTGGGAGCTCTTCCCCAGGAGGGTTTTCACCGGCGGGTGAGGCGTGGCACAGTGCCTGGATGTGGTGAGCAATGCGGTGAGCATCGATTCCTGCAGCTCGTTTGTCTCAGAGCCTCTGTTCCAGCCACCCTGGTAGAGCCCCGAGGCCTCCCTGGCTGCCCTGATGACAGCTGGGCCCCCACGTCTCCGAGGGAGGTGCACGGAATACTAAAAAATTTAAATGCCGCAATCAGGACTCTGAAAGTAACTGGAATTATTGAGGGAAATTTACAAGTGAAATAACATAAAAGACTGCAGATGCAAATGACATTAAATTAGCAGGGACTTGGGGAGCCCCAGAACAAACTCATTCTTCCCGGAGAAAGAAAGTGGTCAGAGATCACATCACAAACCAGGAAGGACAGGGGACATGCCCCCAAACCCCATATTCCAAGACATTGTCCTCAGACCCCAGCCTCTAAGGAGCTGACCCCAACCTCACAGGGTAAGTACCGTCATACCTTGCTTAATAGCAACCTTGATGCAACACTGAGCACCTGAGTCATTTCTGAACTGAACGCATGTTTCATTCGGTTCTGGGTCCCCCGGGAGCTGGCTGCTCCAGGTCCTCTGCTGGGGGGGGGGGCATCCTAAGGACCCCCTGACCTGGGGAATACGAAGTGAACACGCAGAGCAGTGGGACGCTATGTTGGGACACATGCAGAGTGGACACAACTGCCTTTAGCACTTGTATCCTCAACGTGAGCTTACAATGCAGATTCTGGTGTCAAGTTTTGCCAACAGCAACCCCTCCACGCTGGCCCGCCGGCCCCTCTTTCTCCAGAGGGACATCCCATGATGCCCTCGAGGCTAAGCAGCTGAGTGAAGGTGACCTTCAGGTGAGAGGCTGCCTCTCCCGTTGTGAGCACCTGGGCGCAGGTGGGGAGGAGACAGCCCTGGGCAGGGACTCCAGAGACAGTGTTCTAAGCTCAGCTCAGCTGTCTCTACTGAGCAGCGTGACCCTGGACAGACCCTGTGCCCTGCCCGGCCTCTGCTCTGTGTCCGTGGGGGCTCTAAGATCCCTCCTGGTGCCGAGACTCTGACTCCATGGGGGAGAGAAGGGTCGTGGAGAGAAGGAAGGGTCTGGAGAGCCCCCCAAGGTCACCTACACAGCAGAACCCACTGCCCTTTCGTTCTAGGAGGAACCTCTACCTGCTTATCAGCCTCCACTGCCCGGCGCCGCTGTGCTGCGACGGGACTTGGGTGGAACACAGCGAGGCCTTTGTTTTCTCCATGGAAAAATCTCAGATAAGGACAGGGCTCTACTACAGCCAGATCAGACTGGCCTCTGTGATAGCGACCCACCGCCCCTTCCCTTGTTACCCCGGCCAGCCCGCGTCCTGACCCCAGGACACAGTCACCTCTGCACGCATGCACAGGGTGCTGGATTGGTATGAGCTCATTGCTTCCCTGATAGGGAGCATCTAGTGGTCCTCTCTGTCCACCCATCCCTTACAATCCCGCTCCAGTTTCACCTCCTCCATGAAGCCTTCCTGGATACATCTGCCTGCAGACCAACAACATCAATTCTCCCCCGTCTCAGCCAAGGCACTTGGTGCCCAAACTGCAGACGGAGGTCTAGGTCATTTCTATGCAATATTTAAACGCAGCTTCAAATATACAAGCCAAGAAATGTCTCCAGAACATGCCTTGTGTGGTCTTTTTCATTCATCAGATTGAGTACTTCCCAGGACTTTTCATCTACAGAGGTACGATGCTCAGTTCTGGAAAATGTTCATGTATTTTTACAAATTAACCTCTCTCCTATTATATTTTTTGTTCCCTATTTCTAAAACTGCAATTTGGGGATTCTGGATTTATCTTCTAATTTTATTTTCTCTCCTAAATTCCCAGATTTGAAAGTCATGAAGTACATAATGAAAAAGTACCCTAAATGCCCCATATGATGTAAAATCAGACCCCCTCAAAAGCACATCATCATGAATTTTCAGGATACTATGGATAAAGAAAATGCTCTAAAAGATTCCAGGAAGAAAAATAATAAATTTCATGGGACAGGTCATGGATCAGAATAGCCTCAGATTTCTCATTCACACCCGGCAGTAGCAATGCCTTCAAAACTCTAAAGGAAAGTGATTCCCAAGCAACATTTATATACCCAGCTCAGCTACCACAGATCATTGTTATTCAGTCGCTCAGTTGTGTCTGACTCTGTGACCCGGTGGACTACAGCACACCAGGCTTCCCTGACCTTCATCATCTCCCAGAGTTTGCTCAAACTCATGTCTATTGAGTCCATGATGTTATCTAACCATCTGGTCCTCTGTTGGTTAGGAGAATATAGACACATTGAGTGGTGCGTGGTCTCAAGACTTTGCCTCTCACACACTCTTTCTCAGAAAGCTACTGAAGGATGTGCTCAGTCAAAATGGAAACTTAAAGCAATAAAGAGAAGAAAGAGGATCTTGCTACCTTCCTTGGTGATCCAGAGGCTAAAAGTCTGTGCTCCCAAAGCAGAGGGCCCAGCTTCCATCCCAGATCCCACATGCCTGAACTAAGAATTCACATGCTGCAATGAAAGGTCCCACACATTACAACTAAAAGTTGAAGATCCCTCAGGCAGCAGTTATGACCCAGTAGCGCCGAAAAAATAAGTGAATATTTTCTTTAAAACAAAATACGTGTAACTAAATGGCTGATTCATGTCAATGTATGACAAAACCCACTGAAATGTTGTAAAGTGATTGGCCTCCAACTAATAAAATAATATTAAAAAAAAAAAAAAAAAAGAAAAAAAAAGAAAATAAAAAAAAATAAAAATTAAAAAAAATAAAATAAAATAAAATAAAACAAAAAAGAAAGGAAGAGGATCCAGGAAATGGGCCTCCACCCAAGCAAGAAGAGGGCAAATCCAGGACACCAGGTAGGCTCCAGGCCATGATCCCAGCTCATCTATATCTGAGCAGGGCAGAAGGAATCAGGAAAAAACACTTCAACATACTGAAATTAATAGAGTATCTGAATTTTTTTGAATTTGTAGATTGATTAGAATTTAGTAATAAAATGGTGATAAACCTACGGAGCATGAAGCAAAAGCTGAAGCAAGACAATTCATAAATCCAAAGCAAATGAAGGTGGCAGAAAGAGAAAAATTAAAATCTATGACAAATCTAGACAGCATATTAAAAAAGCAGAGACATCACTTTGCCTACAAAGTTCCGTCTAGTCAAAGCTGCAGTTTTTCCAGTAGTCATGTATGGATGTCAGAGTTGGACTATAAAGAAGGCTGAATGCCAAAGAATTGATGTTTTGAACTGTGGTGTTAGAGAAGACTCTTGAGTCTCTTGGACTGAGATCCAACCAGTCAGTTCTAAAGGAAATCAACCCTGAATATTCATTGGAAGACTGATGCTAAAGCTAAAGCTCCAATACTTTGACCACCTGATGCAAAGAGCTGACTCATTGGAAAAGACCCTGATGCTGGGAAAGACTGAAGGCAGGAGGAGAAGGGGACGAGAGAATGAGATGGTTGGATGGCATCAGCGACTCAATGGACATGAGTTTGAGCAAGCTCCGGGAGATGGTGTAGGACGGGGAAGCCTGGCGTGCTGCAGTCCATGGGGTCAGAAAGACACTGACTTGGCGACTGAACAACAATTTGTCAGGCTGCTCCTGGAGGCCCAGGAAGGGCTGCAGGGTGTCCGTCCCGCGAGGGCCGCCAGGTGGCGCCAGAGCCCGCGCATCCCCGCCACGCCTTCCCTGGACGCCCAGCTCCAACCCCGCTGGGGGGGTTGCAGGCGGTTCTCAGTGGTGCACACCTTCAGTCTAGCCTCCGCATCCTCAGGGGAAAATTGTTCCAGTGGAAATTTTCACATGTATCCCGAAGGAGACGGAATCGTACAACGAAGGCTCGTCTAGTTTCTCCACCCGTCCACCCATGCCTCCCTACCCAGTTTATTTTTCAAGGCAACTCCCAGACATCCAATCATGTCATCTGTAAATTTCTTTCTATAAAATGAGGACACTTAAAAAAAAAAGTCGTAGTCACAACGTCATTACTATAAACGTTGAACAAACGTAGGTCCCGAATCAGGACTCTGAAGCCTGGGGCTGGGGGCAGGGACCTCCCGGGTGAGGAATGAGTGGGCGCCCCACACAGGGCATGAGGCAGTGGGCAAGCAGAGAGAGGGGGCCCCCAGTTCCGCGTGTGGACGCCCCCAGAGCTGGGTGTGCTGGATAGGGCGGGAGAAGGGTGGACAAGGAGTGCCTTCCGGGGCTGTCCTGTCTGCTCCTGTAAATTCAGCGTGATTCATAAGGCTTAGAGAGTCCCTGGGACAGCAAGGAGATCCAATCAGTCCATCCTAAAGGAAAGCAGTCATGAATATACATTGGAAGGACTGATGCTGAGGCTGAAGCTCCAATACTTTGGCCACCTGATGCGAAGAGCTGACTCACTGGAAAAGACCCTGATGCTGGGAAAGATTGAAGGCGGGAGGAGAAGGGGACGACAGAGGATGAGATGGTTGGATGGCATCACCGACTCGATGGACATGAGTTTGACTAAACTCCAAGAGTTGGTGAAGGACAGGGAGGCCTGACGTGCTGTGGTCCATGGGATCGCAGAGTCGGACACGACTGAGCGACTGAACGACAACAACATAGGGCTTAAATCTGGGCCCCTCTTTGCTCGTGTGCCTAAGGAACTGACCATCTCACCTCCAAGCTGCACCCCCACTGGCTCCCTCCCAGAGCTGCTCCCCCAACGCTGACCACAGTGGAGGGCAGGCCAGCTCTATCCCTTTCTTGTGTCCCACCCTTCCCTGTCTCCCCCATTTTAGGGCCAGTCCCTCCAAGGAAACAGACAGGTGGCAAGAGTCGTATTTGTCCCCCATCTCCACTGGCACGCTGCCTGGGGCTCCAAAGCCGGAAGGGAGGGTCAGGGCCCAGCTCTCTACCTGATCAGTTGGCTGACCTTGGGCAGGCAGGCTCCCCTTGCCCGGGTGCAAATCTTCATCCATGTGGGGGGACAGTGGTATCACGAATCGCCCTGAAGCTCCGAGGAGACCGTCCTCAATGCTGAGTTCAGTGTATCCCTTGGTCATGTTCTCGTTCAATTGGCTCTCTCATTTGTCCTCTTGACAAGCACCTACTATGTGCTGGGTGCCAGGGAGCTGCTTTGAAGGAGAAAGAGCCACATCTGCCCTGGCCAAACTGGGGTTCACGAGAAGACCCAGGCCATCAAGGGCCAGGCAGGTTACGGGCAGGCAGGTCAGGGGGTTCTGGGGACGTGGGTGCCAGTTTCAGGTTGAACAGGGTTTGCTCGGGTGAGATGATCTAGTGAGTTGTCCCCGAGGCAGGCTCACCTGACCTGCTCAGAGCCATTCAACCTGACACAACGCGGGCCCAGCATCCCCTCCTTTGCTCTCAGCCCCTGTCTGCCCTTGATCTCAGCTGCTCTCTCCTGCCAGGCTTCCCCAAGCCTCTGGCCCATGTGATGGGAAACAGAGGCCCTGGGAGCCCCAGGAAGCTTGTTGCAGCTCAGCTACCTGGAGAGACCATGAATCGATCAGAAATACTGGGGTGCGCTGCCTGGGACCGGCTCTGGCCAGTCGGGTCACGTGGGACTGGAGGGTGGGCCCGCAGGGTGGACCTGCATCTGTGTGGGTGGAGAGAGGGGGTGGGCGAGAGAGTGGACTGGGCCCCGGGGAGCTCCACCCAGCCTCCCAGGAGTTTCTCTTCTCCCACCCAGAGGGGCCCTCCAGGCGTCTGTGGATGAGGAAACCGAGGCTTAGGAAGGTAGTTTTGTTTCCCAGCTGCTGGAAAACATCATCGCAAACTCGGGGGCTCACTCAACAGAGAAGTATTCTCTCTGCGGCTTCATGAGAAGCTCTCGATACCTACGCAGTGGAGGAGGGAAACCTAAACTACTCTTTACAGGGGTCTTTGTGCGGTTGTTCAGTTGCTCAGCCGTGTGCAACTCTTTGCAACCCCATAGGCTGCAGCACACCGGGCTTCCCTGTCCTTCACTGTCTCCTGGAGTTTGCTCAGACTCTCGTCTACTGAGCTGGTGACTCTATCCAAATATCTCATCCTCTGTTGTCCCCTTCTCCTACTTTCAGTCTTTACCAGGATCAGGGTCTTTTCCTATGAATTGGCTCTTTGCATCAGGTGGCCAAAGTATTGGAGCTTCAGCTTCAGCATCAGTCCTTCCAATGAATATTCCAGTATGATTTCCTTTAGGATTGACTGGTTGGACCTTCTTGCAATCCAAGGGACTCTCAAGAGTCTTCTCTAGCACCACAGTTCAAAAGCATCAATTCTTCAGCACTTAGCCTTCTTTATGGTCCAACTCTCACATTGGTACATGACTATTAGAAAAACTATACCTTTGACTATATGGACCTTTGTTGGCAAGGTGATGTCTATGCTTGTTAATACACTGTCAAGGTTTGTCATAGCTTTCCTTACGAGGAGCAAGCATCTTTTAATTTCATGGCTGCAGTCACCGTCTGCAATGATTTTGGAGCCCAAGAAAAGAAAATCTGTCACTGTTTCCACTTTTCCCCCATCTATTCACCATGAAGTAGTGGGATCGGATTCCATGATCTTAGTTTTGTGAATGTTGAGTTTTAAGCCAGCTTTCCACTCTCTTCTTTCCCCCTCATTTGTTCCTCTTTAGTTCTTCTTCACTTTCTGCCATAAGGGTGGTGTCATCTTCATATCTGAGGTTGTTGATATTTCTCCTGGCAATCTTGATTCCAGTTTTTGCTTCATCCAGCCCAGCATTTTGCATGATGTACTCTGCAATTAAGTTAAATAAGAAGGGTAACAAGATAGAGTCTTGACATACTCCTTTCCCAATTTGGAACCAGTCTGTTAGGCACCATCAAATGGAAGTTCCTGGCCAATGCAGTCAGTCCCACTCCTGGATGGTCCTGAAAGACAGTGGTGAAGAGACAGCCTCCCAGTATTCCCATTTTGGCCAGTCAATCTGATCGTTGGCTTTGCTTTGGAGGAGAGATGGCTTGGGGATGTGGATCTACACTGACTGATGAGTGATGGACAGTTGCTTAGCTGGGTGGTTGGGAGCCTTGAATGGTTACAACCAGGAAATACAGGAAAGAGCTGCGTGGATAGAAGTTCCAGAACGAGCACCAGGTGAAGACACAAAGGTATCATGCAAGTTCCCATCAGGGCAGAGGAGGCACTCGGTAATCAGGTTGATGAAGCGATCAGGCTCTCCTGTGAATTCATCATTCATTCATTCATTCATCAGGCTCTCCTGTGAATGCCCTTCAGTCTCCCTGCTCTCTCACCCCAGTGCTTTTTCAGTAGTTACACTTCACTACGGCCAATACGAATATCATCCCTACTGAAGTCCCAGTTGATAAATACTAACAAAGACCAATGCTGAATCCCCAGTATGGCGGAGCAGCCTGATAATTTGTCTTGTTCCTTCACGGGAGGGAGCCAGTAGTCTGTTCCCGTAGGAATGGAGTCCTGTTCCAGAAACAGACTTGCTTTCCCCGCTCGCGGAGCTTCTGCCAGCCCCAGATTTTCAGAATGCCCCATTCATTGTCATGGTAACCCACGCAACATCCTCTCCAACCAAGGAACTCATTATAGAGTGAAAGACGTGTGGCACTGAGTTCATGCCCAAGGAATTCACAGGGCCGTGCGCCGTGACGGTAACCCTCAGCGGCAGCTGTTTGGATGAACCGGCGCATGGACTCCTGAAGGCTCGTTTGGCCCCCGCTGCAGGTCGGCAGCCCGCCAGGCGCCTGCCTAGAGGGTGCGGTGTCTCCTCGGGGGGCACCACCTGCATATGGTCCTGTTTCCCCCGTGGCCAGAATACTCGGGGGCTGATCTTTCACAGGGCATCCCCAGAGAGGCGGGATAGGTCTCAAGTGGACCAGCACGCATAGGAGTCCGCTGTACTGGTCGGGCTGACTGGTCACAGTTACCGGGGGAAATTGGAATTCGAACAGGGCACGGGGGATGGTGTCTCTGAACCAGAGGGTGTACTGGAGTGCCTCCCAGTCTCCTCTGGCCAAAGGTGACGGCCAGCGGGGAGCTGGTGACTCAAGGAAGATGGAATTGAGCTTTGCTGGTGGCTCAGTGGTAAAGAAACTGCCTGCAAGTGCAGGAGACACGGGTTTGATCCCTGGTCTGGGAAGATCCCATACCCTGCAGAGCAACGAAGCCCGTGCACCACAACTGCTGGGCCCACGAGCTGCAACTGCTGACGCCGGTTCACCCAGAGCCCCTGCTCCACAACCAGAGAAGCCACTGCAGTGAGACGCAGGAGCATCACAGCTAGAGAGTGGCCCCCGCTCGCCGTAACTAGAGAAAAACCTGCGCAGTCACAAAGGCCCAGCACCACCAAAAAGAAATAAATAAGCTTTTTAAAGAAAGATAAAAAAAGAAAGGCAGGACCAGGAGAACTTGAATCATGTGGGAATGAAGGATGGGACCACCCCTGCCAGAAGGCAAGGGAAATACGGACAGGGAGGTGGAAAGAGGAAGCTAAGAGCATCAGCTTAGGTCCTGTGACCAGCAACAAGTGGACTTTCTCTGTCTTCTTTTTTTCCTGTTACTTTCTGTGCAGGGCAGTGTGGGTCTCTAACTCTCTTCTTATGGGAAGTATGACTGACTGACAGCGCTTCGCTGTGATGAATGGGTGAGGGGACTCGATGTGTCTGCTGGGGGGGGGACCCCAGGATTTATTCCTTGAAGCAAAGGACAAGAACCCTCTCTGGCCCTCCTGATCCATCCTCTGTCCTCCTGCCTGCTCTGTGTCCCAGGAGGCTGACGTTGACGGACCGTATCTTCCGAGCTCCCTCACCTTCCGGCTTCTAGTTGGATGTGGTCAGTGGAGGCGCAGCATGGACTCCGAGGTTTGGAGGAGAGGTAGGTCAGGGGATTTATCATGACTTTGACAGCAGCTGCATGTCCCTACAGCCCCCTCTAGGCCAACCCTCTTCCTTAGCCTTGACCCCACGTGGCCTGGACAGCATCGCCATCTCTCCTTCCCCTTTGGTTCCCCTTGGAGCTAGTGTCTGGATGCTTTATCATCATTCCTGACTCCCTTAGCCCTGCCCACATCTCATAAAGAGGCTCTTCATTAACCTTCTTCAATTAACCCTTCTCTTGGTGCCATAGCCTTCCTGCTGGGAGCGTGAGTGATCTTGGACCTCTAAGTAATTCAGTTTTACTGAAGCATAAAGTTTAAGGTGGAAGAAAATGATAAGAAATGAAGCTGTATAGGGATGCTGATCACTCCTGAGAGGCTCCATGCACTGTGATGAGATCAGCTTTACATGCCCGGGACAAGCTCTCCAACCTCTCTGCCTCAGTTTCATCCCCTATAAAACAAGGATAATGACAGCGCACCCCTTTGGGGTGACTGTGTGGAGCAGATTAAAGAAGGCTTGAGAAACACTTAGAGCAGTGCTGGGCACGGCAAGCCATCAGCATCGCTAGGGACGGTGAGTCATGGCCGAGTCTTAAGCAAGGAAGGGACCAGGTCAGATCTGGCGGTTCACAAAGTTATTCTGGAGGAACTGTGGAGAAGAAGTGGGGGTGTCAGTGAACAAGTGGAATAAAGCAAGATTAGAAGCAGGAGCACAAGTAAGGGGACTACTGCAGTAGTCTTAGCAATAATAATAATAATGAAGACAGAGGAATTAAACTACCACCCAAACATGGAATTAAAGGAGGCTGATATGGGATACAAGAAACAGGAATGCTGACACAATGCTTGAGATCTTTAGGTAGCTAGCTCAGTTTTGCTGAAGCATGAAGGCAATGGTAGAGCTTCCCCCGTTCCACTCATTCTGGGGTCCAGAGAGCATCCTTGCAGCTCACCATCAGGCTGTCCACCATCGCGCCACCATTAATTCCTGATGCTTGGAATATCCACACAGAGGCTGCTTCCAGAACCCCGAGTTCGGTCTCTCAACTCCTCCCCTGCTCTGACCCTGTCCTCCCCTCCACCTCCGTCGCTGGCTTCCACAGTCTTCCCCAGACCCGGTCATCACCATGCCTGCCATCTCCCCATGCCAGATCTTCTCTTCCTCCATCCTCCACTCAGTTACGAGTTTGCTCCCGTTTCACCGAGGAGGCAGCAGTGGTCAGATGAGATCTTCTCCCACCATCACTTGGCCCATCCACCTGCCTCCATGCCCCCAAACTCTCCCTTCCCATCCCGTCCTCTGCCAAGTCATCCCTGAGACCCCGAGTTAATGCATTAGGGGTGTGGCCTGGGCCTGGGGTCTTTAAATGCTCCCAGAAGATGCTAACCCCCACCCAAGGTTGGAGTCCTGCTGCAGATGAGTGGCCCAAGCTCTTTGCCCTCGCCCACTCGAGGATGTTGTCCCAGAGATCGTTCCCTCCCTCCCAGCATCATTCACTTTTCCCTCCACTGGCTCTTCTCATCCACTACAAACATGCTGTTAATTCTCCCAATTTATTTTTTTCTTTGTTTGGCTGCACCTCGAGACACGCTGGTCCTGTGACCAGGGATCGAACCTGCATCCCCTGCATTGGAAGCACAGAATCTCAATTGCTGGGCCGCCAACAAAGTCCCAATTCTCCCAATTTCAAGAAGGCTTTTCAACCCCAATTCTCCCTCCAGCTACAGCCTCCCTGCAAAGCTTCACTAACGGATTGTCTGTACTTGTGTCCATAATTCCTCTCCTTCCCTTTGCCCCGCGGCCCCGCCAAGGCTGTTACTATCAAATTCACCAATGGCCTCCTCGGGCTGCGACCTGTGGCCACTGCTCACTCCTCAAGCTTTTCATCTCCATTCCCTTTTTAGTTATTTTTTAATTAAACTTTTTGTGATCAGTTGCTCAGTCCCGTCCTACTCTTTGCGACCCCATGGACTATGGCCGGCCAGGCTCCTTGGTCCTCAGGATTTCTCAGGTAAGAATACTGGAGTGGGTTGTCATTTCCTTCTCTAGGGGATTTCCCCGACCCAGGGATGGAACTAGCATCTCCTGCATTGCAGGTGGATTCTTTACCACTGAGCAACCCATTAAACTGTTTATTTGGGGATAATTGTAGATTCACACACAGTTATAGGAAATAATACAGAAAGGCCCTGTTTATCCTGCAGTTTTTCTCCGTTGACGACCTCTTGCAAAACTATTGTATAACATACAATAGTGTTAGTTATCTGTGGATACTGGAAAAAATTGTCACCAGCTGGGTGACTTAAAGCAATATAAATGTGCTCTCTTCCAATTCTGGAGACAAGTAGGCCAGGACTTGCCCCCTCCCGGCCCTAAGGAGAACCTACTCCTTGCCCTTCCAGCTCTGGTGGCTGGTCCACTGCACCCTCCTCTCTGTCTTCACATCACCTCCTGTGTGTGTGTGTGTGTGTGTGTGTGCCCACACACACCCACACATGTGTAATCTCCTTCTGCCTTTCTCTTATAAGGACACTTGTAATGACATTTGAAACCCACACAGATAATCCAGGATAATCTCCTGATCTCAGGATCCTTAATTTAATTAAATCCGCAAAGACCTTTTCTCCAAAGAAGGCAGCGCTTGCAGTTTCTGGGTGCTGGAATGGGGCCTATCTTTGGGAGCTGTTACCAGCTTGGCACAGCAGTGAAGACGGGACATTCCCCATCACCTCAGAGTTCCTTGAGCTGCCCTCTGTAGCCTCACCCACTTCCCTCCCATCCCCGCCCTCCCCTGAACACCTGGCAACCACTAATCTCTTCTCCCTCTCTATAATTTTGTCATGTCAAGAAGGTTCTATAAACGGAATTGCACGGTAACATTTTGAAAGTGACCTTTTTCATTCAGCATAATCATTCTTAGTGTCACCTGTATACTTACAGGTATCAATCAGTTCCGTTCCGTTCCATCGCTCGGTTGTGTCCAACTCTTTGCCACCCCATGGACATGCCAGGCTTCCCTGTGCATCACCAGCACCTGGAGTTTACTCAAACTCAAGTCCATTGAGTCGGTGATACCACCCAACCATCTCATCCTCTGTTATCCCCTTCTCCTCCTGCCTTCAATCTTTTCCAGCAACAGGGTATTTTCCAATGAGTTCTTTGCATTAAGTGGCCAAAGTATTGGAGCTTCAGCTTCAGCATCAGTCCTTCCAATGAATATTCAGGACTGATCTCCTTTAGGATGGACTGGTTGGATCTCCTTGCAGTCCAAGGGACTCTCAAGAGTCTTATCCAACATCACAGTTCAAAAGCATCAATTCTTCAGTGCTCAACTTTCTTTATAGTCCAACTCTCACATCCATACATGACTACTGGGAAATCCATAGCCTTGACTAGACGGGCCTTTGTGGGTATCAATAGCTTATTCCTTTCCATGGCTTAGAGGGAGTCCATGGTATGGTTGTCCTGTTTAACCCACCATTCATCCACCCAAGCCATTTTGGCAGTTTTCAGGTTAGGGCTATTATGAATAAAGCTGCTATGAACATTCACAGGCAGATTTGGGGGTGAACATAAGTTTTCAGTTCTCTGGGATAAGTGCCCAAGAGTGCAACGACTGTGTTAAGTGCATGTTTAGATTGATAAGAAACAGCCAATCTGTTTTCCAGAAGACCAGTCTGCATTCCCACTGGTAACGTATGGGCAAGTTATTCAGTTTCTCTACATCTTCACCGGCATTAGGTGTTGTCACTAGTTTCTATTTTAGCCATTCTGATAGGTGTATGTTTTAGCCATTCTGATAGGTGTATATTTTAGCCATTCTGATAGGTGTATATTTTAGCCATTCTGATAGGTGTATATTTTAGCCATTCTGATAGGTGTATATTTTAGCCATTCTGATAGGTGTATATTTTAGCCATTCTGATAGGCATATATATATATATATATTTTTAATTTTTTATTTTTCAGTGGGTTTTGTCATACATTGATATGAATCAGCCATAGAGTTACACGTATTTCCCATCCCGGTCCCCCCTCCCACCTCCCTCTCCACCCGATTCCACTGGGTAATATACATGCTGTTCTTTCGAAACATCCCAGCCTCCCCTTCTCCCACAGAGTTCAAAAGTCTGTTCTGTACTTCTGCGTCTCTTCTTCTGCCCTGCATATAGGGCCATCATTACCATCTTTCTAAATTCCATATATATGTGTTAGTATGCTGTAATGTTCTTTATCTTTCTGGCTTACTTCACTCTGTATAATGGGCTCCAGTTTCATCCATCTAATTAGAACTGATTCAAATGAATTCTTTTTAACAGCTGAGTAATATTCCATGGTGTATATGTACCACAGCTTCCTTATCCATTCATCTGCTGATGGGCATCTAGGTTGCTTCCATGTCCTGGCTATTATAAACAGTGCTGCGATGAACATTGGGGTGCACGTGTCTCTTTCAGATCTGGTTTCCTCAGTGTGTATGCCCAGAAGTGGTATTGCTGGGTCATATGGCAGTTCTATTTCCAGTTTTTTAAGAAATCTCCACACTGTTTTCCATAGTGGCTGTACTAGTTTGCATTCCCACCAACAGTGTAAGAGGGTTCCCTTTTCTCCACACCCTCTCCAGCATTTATTGCTTGTAGACTTTTGGATAGCAGCCATCCTGACTGGCGTGTAATGGTACCTCATTGTGGTTTTGATTTGCATTTCTCTGATAATGAGTGATGTTGAGCATCTTTTCATGTGTTTGTTAGCCATCTGATAGGCATATATTTTAATGTAGAGTCAGTGAATAGCCTTCCATAGGCTTATTTACCACCCTTACTTTCTATTTGGTGAAGTGTCTGTTCATGTCTTTTGCACATTTTCTGATTGGATTGTTAGGGTGTTTTTTTTTAAACATCTTAGTTTGAAGCACTCTTCGTGTAGTCTGAATACTAGGGATTTGTCTGATAAGTGATTTACACATATTTTCTCCTACCCTTTAGCTTTTATTATCATCCTCTTAGCAGAATCCTTCAAAAACAAATTTTTAAAATATTTATCAATTTTTCCTTTTATGGGTGGTGCCTCTGGTGTCAAGTCAAAGAACTTTTCACCTAGCTCTAGACTCCAAAGATTTCCTCTGATATTTTTTCTAAGAGTTTTACAGTTTTTTTTTTAAAAATTATTGAATCTGGTTTTTGCTTGCTTGCATTTTTTTTTATGTAGCTGCTCCAACTCTTAGCTGAAGCATGTGGGATCTAGTTCCCCAACTCGGGATTGAACCGCAGGCCCCCTGCATTGAGAGGATGGAGTCTTAGCCACTGGACCACCAGAGAAGTCCCAAGTTTACAGTTTTATCTTTTACATTTAAATCTGTAATCCATTTTGAGTTAATGTTGTGTAAAGTGTGAGAGTTAAATGGAATTCTTTTTTTTTTTTTTGCCTTTGAATGTCCAGTTGTTCCAACACCATTTGGTGAAAGGTAATTTTTTATCCACTGAATAGCTTTCACACTTCTGTTATAAATCAGTTGAGCAGGGCTCCCCTGGTGGATAAGAATCCACCTGCCACTGCAGGAAACATGGGTTCGATACCTGGTCCAGGAAGATTCCACGTGCCGTGGAGCAACTAAGCTCACGGGTCACAGCTATGGAGCCTGCGCCCTGGAGCCTGGGAGCTGCAACTACTGAAGCCTGAGCCCTATCGCCTGTGCATCACAGCAAGAGAAGCCCCTGCACCCGCAACTCGAGAGTGGCCCCTGTTCTCTGCAACCCGAGAGAGCCTTCACACAGCACCAAAGACCTAGCACCATCAAAAATAAATAAATAAAAAATTTTAAAACTCAGTTGAGCCTATTAGTGTGAATTTATTTCTGGATCCTCTATTCTGTTTTATTGATCTACCTATGAATCCCTCTGTCGGTATCATGCAGTCTTGATTACTATAGCTCAGTGTGGGGGAGAGTGATTTTCCACCTTATTCTTCTCTTCCAAAAATATGTTAGGTATTCTAGTTCCTTTGCCTTTCTACATAAATTTTAAAATAATCTTCTCTTTGTCAACCGAAACTCCTGCTGGGATTTTGATAGGAATTGCGTTAACCTAAATATCAGTTATTTCTGAAAGAATTGATGCCTCTGCTATGTTGAATCTTCCAAACCATCCACATGCTGTGTCTGTCCACTGATTTAGGTTTTTCTTTGACTTCTTTCATCTTCATTGGAAGGTTTTCAGCCTATACATCCTGCACATGTTTTGTTATATTTACACTAAATATTTTCACCTTTGAGTAATCATAAGTGGTATTGTATTTTTAATTTCAATGTCCACATGGTCATTGCCAGTACATAGAAATGCTATTGAGTTTTTTAAATCATTTATAATCTGTGGCCTTGCAAAACTCACTTATTAGTTCTAGGAGGTTGCTTTGTTGGTGGATTTTTTTTTTTTTTTAATATTTATGGGATTCTCTGTACAGAAAAGCATGTCATCTTCAAATAGGGATACTCTTATTTCTTCTTTATAATCTCTATGTCTTTTCTTTTTTTTGCCTTGTTGCTCTGGCTAGAGCTTCCAGCAGTGTGCTAAATAAAAGTAACAAGAGTGGACATTTTTGCCTTGTCCTGGATCTTAGGGAAAAAGCATGCAGTCTTTCATCATTAAGGGTGTACTGTAACGCTCTGTATCAAGTTGAGGAAGGTCCTTCTATTCTAAGTTTTCTGAGAGTTTTTTTTTTTTTTTTAATCATCAATGGGTGTTGAATTTTATCAAATGCTTTCTCTGCATTGACTGAAGTGCCATGTGATTTTTCTTTAGCCTGTTAATGTGGTAGGTTGCATTGATGGATTCTTCTGGATTGAAGCAAATTTGCTTGCCTGGAATAAGCATCTCACATATTTTTCTTACCTGTTGTCTGTCTCATCTGAAGGATAGTTCCAAATGGAAAGAAACTTTTTGGTTCATTTTATTCACTGCTGTATCCTAGACCCCCAAACAATGCCAGGCATGCAGTGAGCTCTCGTTATCTACTTGTTGATAATGAATGAAAGAACAATCCAGAGATGAAGAGAATTCCCAAGATTAAGGTGAAGGGAGACTCCAGCTGTGGGCGGCCAGTCCAAGTAGGACCAGTCAGAGAGCCCCAGAAGAGCCTGTAGAGTCTGAATGCCCTGAGAATTTTAGAGTCTGCAGAGTGTTGGGGTCGATTTGGTGATGATGATGTGTGTGTTAGTTGTCCACTTGTGTCCGACCCTTTGTGGCCCCATGGACAGTAGCCTGTCAGGCTTCTCTGTCCATGGAATTCTCCAGGCAAGAATACTGGAGTGGGTATCCATTCCCTTCTCCAGGGGATCTTCCTGATTTGATGATAAGTATGTAGAAAACTAAGCAAACAAGCATTTTTTTTTTGGAAAAGGTAATCATTATGGTGGTACATCCACACAATGGAGTATTATTCTAAAAAGAAATGAGCTTATAAGCCATAAGAAGACATAAAAAGAGGAGGCTTAAATGCAGATGACTAAGTGAAAGAATCCAATCTGAAAAGGCTACATTCTAACTATATGACATTCTATTAGTATGATTCTAACTATATGACATTACAAAAAAGGCAAAGCTATGGAAAGATCTTAATGACCAAGATAACCATGATGGTGTGATCACTCACCTAGAGCCAAACATCCTGGAATTCGAAGTCAAGTGGGCCTTAGAAAGCATCACTATAAACAAAGCTAGTGGAGGTGATGGAATTCCAGTTGAGCTATTTCAAATCTTAAAAGATTAGGCTGTTTAAGTGCTGCACTCAATATGCCAGCAAATTTGGAAAACTCAGCAGTGGCCACAGGACTGGAAAAGGTCCGTTTTCATTCCAATCCCAAAGAAAGGCAATGCCAAAGAATGTTCAGACTACTGCACAATTGCACTCATCTCACAGACTAACAAAATAATCTCAAAATTCTCCAAGCTAGGCTTCAACAGTACATGAACCATGAACTTCCAGATGTTCAAGCTGGATTTAGAAAAGGCAGAGGAACCAGAGATCAAATTGCCAACATCCGCTGGATCATCAAAAAAGCAAGAGTTCCAGAAAAATATCTACTTCTGCTTTATTGATTGCACAAAAGCCTTTGACTGTGTGGATCACAATAAATTGTGGAAAATTCTTAAAGAGATGGGAATACCAGATCACCTCACCTGCCTCCAGAGAAACCTGTATCCAGGTCAAGAAGCAACAGGTAGAACTGAACATGGAACAACAGACTGGTTCCAGATTGGGAAAGGAGTACGTCAAATCTGTACATTGTCACCCTGCTTATTTAACTTATATGCAGAGTACATCATGCGAAATGCTGGGCTTGATGAAGCACAAGCTGGAATCAAGACTGCAGGAAGAAGTATCAATAACCTCAGATATGCAGATGACACCACCCTTATGGCAGAAAGCGAAGAGGCACTAAAGAGCCTCTTGATGAAAGTGAAAGAGTGAAAAAGTTGGCTTAAAACTCAACATTAAAAAACTAAGATCAGGGAATCCGGTCCCATCACTTCATGGCAAATTAGATGGGGAAACAATGGAAACAGTAACCGACTTTATTTTCTTGGACTCCAAAATCATTGCAGATGGTGACTGCAGACAAGACATTAAAAGATGGCTGCTGCTTGGAAGAAAAGCTATGATCAACCTAGACAGCATATTAAAAAGCAGAGACATGACTTTGTCAACAAAGGTCTGTCTAGTCAAAGCCATGGTTTTTCCAGTAGTCATGTATGGATGTGAGAGTTGGACCATAAAGAAGGCTGAGCACAGAAGAATTGATGCTTTTGAACTGTGGAGTTGGAGAAGACTCTTGAGAGTCCCCTGGACTGCAAGGAGATCCAACCAGTCAATCCTAAAGGAAATCAGTCCTGAATATTCAGTGGAAGGACTGATGCTGAAGCTGGAGCTCCAATACTTTGGCCACCTGATGCGAAGAACTGACTCACTGGAAAAGACCCTGATGCTGGGAAAGATTGAGGGCAGGAGGAGAAGGGGATGACAGAGGATTAGATAGCTGGATGGCATCACTCACTCGATGGACATGAGTTTGGGCAAGCTCTGGGAGTTGGTGATGGACAGGGAGGCCTGGCAGGTTGCAGTCCATGGGGTCACAAAGAGTTGGACACGACTGAGCGACTGAACTGAACTGAACTGATGGAAGCAGTAAGAAGGTCAGGGGTTGCTAGAAGTTAGGTTAGGAAAGGGGAAGATGAAGAGCTGGAGCACAGAGGATTTTTAGGCAGTGAAACTACTCTGGATGATACTATGATGCTGGATACAAGTTGTTATACATTTATCCAAACCCAGAGAATGTGCACCAGCCAGAGTGACTCCTACCGTAGCTGATGGGCTTTGGGTGATTGAGATGTGTCAGTGTGTGTGTGTTCATCGGTAGTTAACAAGTGTAACTGCTCTGGTGGGAGATGCTGGTTACAAGGGAGGCTGTGTGTCAGGTGGGGCGGGGGAGGGAGTATAAGGAAACTGCCTGTACTTTCTGCTCTATTTTGCTGAGAATCTAAAATTGCCCTAGGGTATTACTTGGTGGTCCAGTGATTAGGACTTTTCGCTCTAACTACTGAAGGCCCGGGGTTTGATCTTGGAAGCCACGTGGTGTGGCCAAAATTTAAAAAAAAAAAAAAAAAAAAAAAGCTCGAAAAAAATAAAGCAGGCTTAAGCTAAGTATGAACTCTAGAGAAAACAAAAGTTACCCAGGAAAGGAGGAACATTCACAGTTTGCTGTATGGGCTCAGCCAGGTTTCCTGGGGCCTGAAGTTAATACAACTGAGGGAGAACGCTTTAAGAAAAGAAAAACTCTAAATCAGGAAAAAGTCTGATCAAATCTCAGAGCAATTTCTGGAAGCTTTGTACTTTCCCTGTCCTGACAAAGCCCAAACTCCTGAGCAAGCATCCCAAACTCCCTGCCCTGGACGCTGGTCTTCACCTGCTCCTGCACAACTGGGGGGCCGGCAGTGCTTGGCTTCTCAAAACTCAGCACCAAGACGGCCTCTTTCATGAATGTACCCCCCTACCCTCCTCCCCAGGCTTCCTGCAGGGCGTGGGAAGAAGCCAGAGGCGAATTTGAATCCCAGCTCTGCCACATACGAGCTACATGGCCTCAGACACATCCTTTGACCTCCCAAAGCTTCGTGCTTTATCTTCTGTAAATACAAATAATAATGTTCGTCCTACAGGACAGCTGGAAAGAACAAACACCTGATACAGAGATGGATATGTGGTGAGGGTGAGGAAACACGTCTTTCTTACTGCCTAGCAGCATTAATTTTTCTTTTACTTGTGGTAAAAAACAAACAAAAAAAATTTACCATCTTAACCATTTTGAAGTGTAAGGATCTATGGCATCAAGCATCAGCACCACCCATCCATGGGGCTCTTTTCATCTGGCAGGACCAGTTCTGTCCCATTAAACCCTAACTGCCCACTCCTCCTCCCTGCCCGCCCAGCCCCTGGCATCCTCCATTCCACTTTCTGTCCCCTCCAGCGTTGGGACTGGCTCTATGACTGCACTGTGCGACGGTTTGACCTTCTCCCTGTTGTGACAGTGAAAGTGAAAGTTGCCCAGTCTGTCCAACTCTTTACGACCCCCTTATACAGTATACAATCCATGGAATTCTCCAGGCCAGAATACTGGAGTGGGCAGCCTTTCCCTTCTCTAGGTGATCTTGCCAAGCCAGGGATTGAACCCAGGTCTCCCGTATTGCAGGCAGATTCTTTACCAGCTGAGCACAAGAGAAGCCCAAGAATACTGGAGGGAGTAGCCTATCCCTTCTTCAGCGGATCTTCCCGACCCAGGAATTGAACCAGGGTCTCCTGCATTGCAGGTGGATTCTTTACCAACTGAGCTATCTATTTACTTGTATTCATCCCCCATCTGGGGCTTCCCTGGTGGCTCAGATGGTAAAGAATCCACCTGCAATGCTGAAAACCCAGGTTCACTCCCTGGGTCAGGAAAATCCCCTGGAGAAGGAAATAGAAACCCACCACAGTATTCTTGCCTGGAGAATCCCATGGACAGACGAGCGGGCTAGAGTCCATGGGGTCGCAAAAAGTCAGATGTGACTGAGTGACTCAAACTTTCACTTTTCATCCCCCATGAGGTCCAGGGGCATCTCACACCCTGCTCCACAGTCTGGTACAGAGCCAGGCCCATGGTAATACCAGCTCCAGGAAGAGATGCAGGACCCCTGAGCAAGATACACAGCCAGAGGGTCTTGAATGGGTTCAGGGATTCCTGGTCTGATTTTACATAGCCGGTGATCAGAAAATATTAAAAGTCTAACATATGATACAGATGATTTTTGTAAGCATTTACTTGTTTGTTGAATGGGTAAAATAGTCTAAATTCAAAAGTTACAAGTGAAAATACAGTGGAAAGTAAATGTAACTCCACTCCAACCTCCAGCCCTTCACAAGAGGCCACAGCTGTGCCCAGTTTCTCCTGGATCCTTCTAGAGGACTTGTGTGTGTATATAGGGGAGCACTCATGAGCACATATATCACACATCACACACTTCGGTACACTTTGCACACCATCCTGCACACTTTTCTTTTATTCTTTTGTCTTGTCTTTGAGATTCTTCTCTATCCTCCTCTATCAGTACATAGAGGGTTTCCCTACTGCTTGATAGATTCATTGAGTGGTGTATTTATCTCATCACATGTTTACACCTGATTTATTTACTCTGTCACCTGTCGATGAACATTTAGACATCTCCAACTTCTTGGTATTCAAGCAGTACTACAGTGAACAACCCCAGATCTTACTGACAATTGAATTTTATATAGTGTGTATCTGTTAATCCCAAACTTAATTTATACCTCCCACCCTCTTTGGTAATCCTACATTTGTTTTCTGTGTCTGTGAGTCTATTTCTGTTTTGTAAATAAATTCATTGGTATCATTTTTTTAGATTCCACATACTAGTGATAGCAGATGATGTTTGTCTTTCTGCGATGCATGCAACAGAATCTTATTCAGCCTTAATAGAGAGGGAATTCTGACACATGCTACAACATGGAGGAACCTCGGGGTCCTTCTAGTGAACTGTCAATCACTTAAGGGCAGCTACTGTAGGGTGTCATTTCTGCCAGGTTCTCAAAGCAGTCAGGTTCACGGAGACAGAAAGGCGGGGAGTGAGCAGAGAGGTTCATCTGGGCTTCCAGAGACCCTGCAGAGAGAGGAGCAGAGCTGGGAGGGACCCACATGAGAACCTGGGGCTCCCCTGATAGCTCAGCTAGTAAAGAATCGCTTGCAATGCGGGAGACCTGGGTTCGATCCCAGGGTTGGCCTGGAGAATTCCATGGACTGTATAGTCCATGGGGTTGCAAAGAGTCAGACAGGACTGAACGACTTTCACTCACTCACTCAGACTGAGACCATGAGTGTGCAAGTGGATAATAGAGTGAGGGACATCAGTCCGATCATGTCCCAGCACCTGTGTGTGTGTGTGGTGTGTGTGGGTGTGTGGGTATGTGGTGTGTGTGTGTGTGTGTGGTGTGTGGTGTGTGTGTGGTGTGGTGTGTGTGTGTGTGGTGTGTATGTGTGTGTGGTGTGTATGTGTGTGTGGTGTGGTGTGTGTGTATGTGTGTGTGGTGTGGTGTGTGTGTGGTGTGTGTGTGTATGTGTGTGGTGCATGTGTGGTGTGTGTTTGTGTGTGGTGTGGTATGTATGTATGTATGTGTGTGTAGTGTGGTGTGTGTCTGTGTGTGGTGTGGTATGTGTGTGTGTGTCTGTGTGTGTGGTGTGGTGTGTGTGTGGTGTGTGCATGGTGTGGTGTGTGTGTATGTGTGTGGTGTGTGTGTGGTGTGTGTATGTGTGTGGTGTGTGTGGGTGTGTGTGGTGTGTGTGTGTGTATGTGTGTGGTGTGGTGTGGGTGTGTATGTGTGTGGTATGATGTGTGTGGTGTGTGTGTGGTGTGGTGTGTGTGTGGTGTGTATGTGTGTGTGGTGTGGTGTGTGTGTATGTGTGTGGTGTGTGTGTATGTATGTGTGGTATGGTGTGTGTGTGGTGTGTGTGTATGTGTGTGTGTGTGGTGTGTGTGTATGCGTGTGGTGTGTATATGTGGTGTGTATGTGTGTGTGTGTGTGTGTGTGTGGTGTGTGTGGTGTGTGTGTGGTGTGTATGTGTGTGTGGTGTGGTGTGTGTGTATGTGTGTGGTGTGTGTGTGTGGTGTGTATGTATGTGTGGTGTGGTGTGTGTGTGGTATGTGTGTGTGTATGTGTGTGTGGTGTGGTGTGTATGTGTGTGTGTGTGGTGTGTGTGTGGTGTGGTGTGTGTGTATGTGTGTGTGGTGTGGTGTGTGTGTATGTGTGTGTGGTGTGTGTGGTGTGTATGTATGTGTGTGTGGTGTGTGTGTGGTGTGTGTGTGGTGTGTGTGTGTGGTGTGTGTGTGGTGTGGTGTGTGTGTATGTGTGTGTGGTGTGTGTGTGGTGTGTATGTGTGGTGTGTGGTGTGTGGTGTGTGTGTGTGGTGTGTGTGTGGTGTGTGTGTGGTGTGTGTGTGTGGTGTGTGTGTGGTGTGGTGTGTGTGTGGTGTGTGTGTGGTGTGTGTGTGTGGTGTGTGTGTGGTGTGTTGTGTGTGGTGTGTGTGTGTGTGTGTGTGTGTGTGGTGTGTATGTGTGGTGTGTGGTGTGTGGTGTGTATGTGTGGTGTGTGGTGTGTGGTGTGTGTGTGGTGTGTGTGTGTATGTGTGTGTGGTGTGGTGTGTGTGTGTGTGGTGTGTATGTGTGTGTGTGTGTGGTGTGTGTGTGTGTGGTGTGTATGTATGTGTGGTGTGGTGTGTGTGTGGGGGGGGTGTGTGTATGTGTGTGTGGTGTGGTGTGTGTGTATGCGTGTGGTGTGTATGTGGGTGTGTGTGTGGTGTGTGTGTATGCGTGTGGTGTGTGTGTGTGGTGTGTGTATGTATGTGTGGTGTGTTGTGTGTGTGGTGTGTGTGTGTGTGTGTGGTGTGTGTGTATGTGTGTGTGTGTGTGTGTGTGGTGTGTGTATGTATGTGTGGTGTGTTTTGTGTGTGTGTGTGTGTGTGGTGTGTGTGTGTGGTGTGTATGTGTGGTGTGTGTGGTGTGTGTATGTGTGTGTGGTGTGTGTGTGTGGTGTGTATGTGTGGTGTGTATGTGTGTGTGTGTGTGTGTGTGGTGTGTGTGTGTGTGGTGTGTGTGTGTGTGTGTGTGGTGTGTGTGTGGTGTGTGTATGTGTGTGTGGTGTGTTGTGTGTGGTGTGTGTGTGTGTGTGTGTGTGTGGTGTGTATGTGTGGTGTGTGGTGTGTGGTGTGTGTGTGTGTGTGTGTGTGTGTGTGTGTGGTGTGTGTGTGTGTGTGGTGTGTGTGTGTGTATGTGTGTGTGGTGTGTGTGTGTGTGTGGTGTGTGTGTGTGTGTGGTGTGTGTGTGGTGTGTGTATGTGTGTGTGGTGTGTTGTATGTGTGGTGTGTGTGTGTGTGTGTGTGTGGTGTGTATGTGTGGTGTGTGGTGTGTGGTGTGTGTGTGTGTGTGTGTGTGTGTGTGTGGTGTGTGTATGTGTGTGTGGTGTGTGTGTGTCCTGGAGTGGGTACCGCCTGCGATCGCTCCGGATGCTCGGGCGGTCTGGGTGAGCCCGCGGAGCAGGCGCGCCTCCAGACGTCCGGCGCGTCCCTGCTCAGCCCGAAGCTCACGACGGGCCTGCGAGCGGGGCGATCACAAGTGCGGATGCACGGGGCGACGCCGTCTGCTCCGATCCCTAACTCATTATTAAGCCGCTCGCTCTTTGCAGACGCTCCCTGCGCCTCCCCCGCTCGGGGCTGCAGCGGCGGCGCAGGCGCCGGGCCGAGCCGAGCGCCAAGCGGGGAGCGAGCGGCCGCGCTCCGGGCCGGGGTCCCGGGGGAGCAGGTGAGCGACCCGCGCCGCGCGATCCCCAGGCCCCTGGAGGAGACGCCGCCGGGCCGCGCTGCGCCGGCGCCCCGGCCTCCCCTGTTTGTCGGTGCCCGTCTTGCCTGTGTTGACATCACCCCTCCCTCCCTTGCCTGGCACCCCTCCTCCCCCACCCCGCCTGCTATCTCCTCTCCTCCCGCCTGCCTGGCATCGCTCGCCCCCCCCACGTCTGGCATCTCCCCCCGCCTTCCCTGGCCTGGCATCTCCCTGTCCTCCCCCCTCCCCCCGGCTGGCACCTCCCTTCTTTCCCCTGGCTGGCACCTCCCCTTACCTGGCAGCCGCCTTCTGCCTCTTCCTCCTCCTCTCCTTCTTTCCTGATCACCCCCCCACTCCTGACTCTCCCTCCCCTGCCGGGCACCTCCCCCACTCCCTTTCCTGCACCTCTTCTGTGCCTGGCAGACTCCCATCCCTCCCCTCGAATTCTCCCCGCTCCTCACCCCTGCCTGGCATCTTACCCCCCCCCAGTACCTCCCCATTTTCCCCTGTCTTTCCCCTCTTTCCCTTTGCCTGGCACCCTCCTGCCTGCTACCTTCCTCTCTTCCCCTGTGTCTGGCACCCACCCACCCCCCCCCCCATCGCCTGGCACTTCCCCATGCTGCTCCTGACTGGCACCCTCTGCCTCCTCCCCACCCCCTGCCTGGCACCTGCCCTCCTTCCCCAGCCTGACATCTCCCTTCCTGCCTACTGCCTGCCTGGCACCTTCCCTCTCTCCACTTGGCATCCTCCGGCCTGGACACCTGTCCCCCATTCAGATTGTCCCTCTGTTTCCCACCTTCCCGCAGGTCACCTCCTCCCAACCCTGGCCTGGCATCGTCTCCCCTCTTGGCATCGTCCTCATCTCATTGCCTCCCCTTCCTCCTCACCCTTCTGGCCAACACCACCTACACGTGATCCTCAACTGCTCTCAAGCCCCCCGCCCCGCCTCCGTACTTACCAAACTGCCCCCTACACCCCACCATCTGCCCGGGCTCTGACCCTCGCTCCCAACTGTCCTGCTCTTGCGTGGGAGTGAAGCCAGGAAAGCTGTGCCCACAGGGAGGGCTCAGTGTGAGCTGGGCGGAGTACAGAGCAGGTCAGCTCTACCTGCTGGCCACCCCCAGGATTCCCTTGGGATGGACCTGAGCTCCAGAAGGCATCCAGCTCCCATCCTGGCTCACGGTCCTCCTCTCCCTTCTGCCAAGTCTCCCCGATTGGCCTCCCTTGCCAGGGCCTGGGTTCTGCCTGCATCCTCTGCTCTCATCCTCCCAGCTCTGCCGGCGGGAGGACCTGGCCTCCGACAGCTTCCTGCTCTCACAGTGGTCCTTCCTGAACCCCCCCCCCCGGCGGGATGGCTCCCGCCCAGTGCACCTCCTGCCTTCCCCACACGTGAGGCCACCCTGTCGTCTTCCCCCGCCTCCTCCGGCCCACTGTGAGTCTGCTCTGTGCTCAGGGTCGGGGCCGCCCCTCCCACTGCCCTCTTCTTTCAGATCCTCCTCAGAATGGCCCTTGGTGCTGCAGGCACGGTAGGCTCTGGGCGCGGGCACCGAGGGGGCACTGGATGAGTCCCCCGCTGCAGGACCCTGCCACCTATGACCGCAGGCCTTCAGCACCCGCCCGCCGTGGTACAGGTAGGCTCTGCCTCCCCCACCAGCCCCGGAGCGGCTGGGCCTCTGCTCACACTCCACGGCCCCCTCTTTTCACTTCTGCCCCCATCTGGCCCCTGGCGGTGCCTCTTCTCATGCCCTGCAAGGGCCGGAGCCTCTGCCCAGACCCTGCTGCCAGCTCCCCCTACCCACAACCCCCCGTCTTGCTCGCTGTCCCTCACCTCTTGCTGCCCCTGGGCCCTGCCTCGCATGGCCGTTGGAGCCAGGGACACGTGAGCCTGAAGCCAAACTTTTGCTTCATGTGAAAATTGTCTGGGGGCTCTGGCTTGTTCCACTTCCTCCTCCTTCCTTCCACCTAGCTTGTGCCCAGACCCCTCCAGACACACACCTTTGTGCCCCTCACACCTGTGTGTGAGCGCTCACATGCACCCATAACACCCCACAAACACACACACTTTCTGCAGCCAAGGGGAACCTGCTGAGCTCTGGCACAACTTGGGCCCTGGAAACCTACCCCCAGACATGCTAGGGCGCACATCCACAAGCCTTCTGAGCTCCGGGCAGGGCTTTGTTCGGGGCAGGAGGGGTGATGGTGGCGTCCTGTTGTAGGGCGTCTGGTGGTGGCTAGTCCCGTGCTGACACGAGGCAGGCCCCGGGCTCAGGGGTGCTCTCCGGCCCATTGCACGTGAGCTGGATCCTCCTGAGCCTCCTCCCGGCAGCGAGGCAGAGAGGGGAACAGCCTGGCTAGTCCTGGGGTGGTGTCCCCGGTCCAGGAGGAAGCACTGAGGCACCGCATGGGAAGGCTGCCTGCTCCAGAGCCCGGACCATCCATGGGAGGGGGTTGGAGCCCGCCCATGGGGGTTGGAGCTGGGAGAGTCTGAGCTCTCCCAGCCCAGCCTCACCAGTGGGCATCACCTGGTAACAGGTTAGGTGCTGTCGGGGGCCCTGGAGGTGTAAGGGCCGGGTCCCCGCCCTCAGGCCAGCAGTCCAGCAGAGGGAGCAGACTCGGCTGGCCCACAGGAAGTGCCAGAACGGATGATTCAGGCCTCCAGGCTCAGAAGAAGGAGACATCAGGAAAACCTTAAGTAGGGCGATTTGAAGTGGGCTTTGGAGAACAGGGGCCTTCCCTGGTGGCTCAGCTGGTAAAGAATCTGCCTGCAATGCAGGAGACCTGGATTCGATCCCTGGATTGGGAAAACCCCCTGGAGAGGGGAAAGGCTACCCACTCCAGTATTTTGGCCTGGAGAATTCCATGGGCTGTATAGTCCATGGGGTCACAAAGAGTTGGACACGATTGAGCAACTTTCATTTTGGGAGAACAGGAAGGTGGGGTAGACTGGTGATGCGAGGGTAGGGGGTAGACCAAATAAAAGTGCTAGTCTCAGCTTCTCCTTCCTCAGAAGGGGCAGAGGAACTTGCTTTCCTGACTGGACTGCTCTGAAGTCCAAGGCAGTCCTGTCCCCTCTCTGCCCTGCACCCCTCTGGTAGGCTGTGCCTGGGGTGGTATGGGGCAGGGGGAGCCTGGCTGGCCCAGAGATGGAGCAGCAGTGGGTGGCAGAGAGACCATGACTTGGCGCCGGTCACCATGGAAACAGGTGCAGCTCATCAAGTCCCCCAGACAAAGGTTGACCCCCTATCCTGCAACCTAACCACCGCCAAGGTTAAAGGCTAATGTGTTCCTTAGCTTGTGGGACTGTAAAGCTGTGAGTTAGTGTACTAAATACATTCTTCCCAGGCAGCTCTGAAGCTCTCAGGCGTCTGAAGGTGGAAGCCAGGTCAAATGTGGGGCTGGTTGATGGGGAGGCAGCTAAGGTTCTCAGGTACCCCAGAGCCAGGCCTCCATGTGGTGAATCCTCGTGAATTGCAGCTGCTCTGGGGTGCACTGAGATAATCCCTTAGGGGGTCCCCAGCAGCAGTAGGTGGGTGTCCTGGGCTGTTCCAGGCCTTGCCCAGAGGACCAGAGGAGGTCACCTAGCTGAAGGGGTGGGTGGAGAGGAGGGGAGGCTTGAGAAGATCCCAGGGGGTCAGGAGGCTCTGGGAGCAGTGAGTGCACCTTAGTGACCCCTGGCCTCCGAGTGGCCCCAGTCATGCAGTGAATCAAGGGTTCAGTCTAAGACTCCTGGGGAGTTGGGCGCTCCGACCTCTCCACATGATGAAGGTGGTGAGGAATGAGGTGCTGTGGAGTTTCTGATGTTATATTTTGGAGCCCCCATTACCATAAAAAAAAATTGGGCTTCCCTTGTGGCTCATCTGGTAAAGAATCGGCCTGCAATGCAGGAGACCTGCGTTCGATCCCTGGGTTGGGAAGATCCCCTGGAGAAGGGAAAGGCTACCCACTGGAGAATTCCATGGTGGTCCATGGGGTCGCAAAGAGTCGGACACGACTGAACGACTTTCACTTCACTACCATAAAACCGGCCTTCATTCCGCTTGCACAGTTGCAGGCAGGGAGCCGGCTTTGACGCCCGGCTGCCTGGGCACGTGCTGTCATTTGGATGCTGACAGGCTTGTGCCAGTGTCTAGACGGTGTGAGGGGTGGGCAGGCGGGTTGGGCGTGCAGCAGCTGGAGCTGTCTTCACCCCAGATGCCCGCGGTATGATTGCAAGTGAGAGCTGGTTGTCAGTGAGTGTGAGCGGCAGAGGTAATGAGCTGAGGTGTCACCTGGGGAGGTGTCACGGGGGGATCCAGAGCCACAGACACTCAGGATGAGCACACAGGCCCCTTGATTTGGGCTGGATTCTGAGCCCTCTTGAATTGCTGCGCCAGAGGGTTCAACTGCTTCTGGGGGACACTCAGCTAAGGGTGACTGGGCGGCCATGGCTGTGTGGGACCTGCTGACCCCCAGTACCTCACAGGACGCCTGTGGGGACATGGCTGAGGGAGACTTTGCGGGGGCGGCCATGGCTGTGCGGGACCTGCTGACCCCCAGTACCTCACAGGACGCCTGTGGGGACATGGCTCAGGGAGACTTTGCGGGGCGGCCATGGCTGTGTGGGACCTGCTGACCCCCAGTACCTCACAGGGCGCCTGTGGGGACATGGCTGAGGGAGACTCTGTGGGGGCGGCCATGGCTGTGTGGGACCTGCTGATCCCCAGTACCTCACAGGGCGCCTGTGGGGACATGGCTGAGGGAGACTCTGTGGGGGCGGCCATGGCTGTGTGGGACCTGCTGACCCCCAGTACCTCACAGGACGCCTGTGGGGACATGGCTGAGGGAGACTCTGTGGGGGCGGCCATGGCTGTGTGGGACCTGCTGATCCCCAGTACCTCACAGGGCGCCTGTGGGGACATGGCTGAGGGAGACTCTGTGGGGGCGGCCATGGCTGTGTGGGACCTGCTGACCCCCAGTACCTCACAGGACGCCTGTGGGGACATGGCTGAGGGAGACTCTGTGGGGGCGGCCATGGCTGTGTGGGACACCCTCAGCCCGGTCTCGATCCACTTCCTCAGCTGTGAAACCCATTTCTCTGTGACCTGAACTCACTTCCAGGAAATGTGAGAAACCATCTCAGGAGCCTGTGGCCGTCCGTGCCTTTACTGGAATGTAACAAACTTGGATCATCTCCCGTGTCGGCCTTCTTTCCAGACGGAAGAACGTTCTGGGGCTTGGAGTGAGGAGCAGTACGCTATGAGGGGCAGGCAGGGGAGAGGCAGGCGGGAAAGATGTACTCGCCTCATTCCAAGAGAGCTTGAGGTGGTCTGCAAAGACGCACAGAATGAGGGGCCCGGGGCAGAGGACCGCAGGGCAGGGAGGGGATGCTGCGGCCCAGGGTGAGGTGAGTGGGAGGAGGCCTGGTGTTACAGGGCAGTGTTAAGACACTTGTAACAGGGCAAGTGTGAGCAGTGACACTTGCCTGTAAGACAAAAACCTAACCATTTGCCCCCAAAGACTGTGACTTCTGGCCCAGAGACCCCAAGAAGTGTCTCCCATGAGGTGACGTGAGGGGAATCCTGTGTGACAGTTTTAGCGACATCCTCAACAATTCCACAGCAGTTTCCTCGGGCGCAGCCGAGGGCTGACAGAACATCGCATGGCCGTATAAGTACTGCTGACTGTGCTCAATCCAAAGATAAAATTTAGAGCAACTGTAAGAATGCACTGCCTGTTAGTATTTACAACAAAGTTTCCAATGTATGTCAGGCAGCAGGGAAGTTTATTTAAAATCAGGAATCAAGTACAGAGTCACATTCTTGGGGAAGGGGATTATCCTCATAGGAAAATAAAGATCGCCATCAGTTCATCTGCCTGCAATGCAGGAGACCCGGGTTCAACTCCTGCGTCGGGAAGATCCCCTGGAGAAGGAAATGGCACCCCACTCCAGTAGTCTTGCCTGGAGAGTCCCATGGACAGAGGAGCCTGGCGGGCTACAGTCCATGGGGTCACGAGTTGACACGACTTAGCGCCTAAATCACTACCACCATCAGTACGTGTGCCCGGCAGGTGAGCCTGGGTATGGGGAGGGACCAGTCACACACCCTTACCCCTAGATCCTGAACCCTCTGAGGGCTAGACACAGATGCCAGGGATTTAGCAACTCTTTGGCAGAGAATGCTGGATTGCATCGTTGAAAGCATCGTTTGAGTCTTGACTTAAATACCACTTCTTCAAGGGGCACTCTCTCCCCACTTGAGGTGTAAAGTTCCACCTTCTTATGTCTTAAGCGTACATCCTAAGTAGCTTCAGTCATGTCTGACTCTTTCCAACCCTATGGACTGCAGCCTGCAGGCTCTTGTTCAGAATAGTGCTGGGAAAAAACAAACAAAAAAACCCCACAAAAAACTATGTGTTTTTTATGGTCATGCAGCTTGGGGGATCTTAGTTCCCCGACTAAGGGTTGAACCTGGGCCACAGCAGTGAACAGCTCAGAGTCCTAACCATTGGGCAGCCAGGGAATTCTCATTTTCTTGAACGAATGAGCAGATGAGTAAGGCAGTAGGAGAGAGCAGGTGGCCCTGAGAGCTGATGCTAAAGAAGCCTGAGATCCCTCTGCGCTGTTGACCCCGCCCTCTCTAGACGCCCACAACCCAAGGGTGGGCCTCTCCAGCCTGGCCATCTTGACCGCGGACACCGGAGCTGCTCCGTGGACCAGGTGTTCTTGGCCCACACTGGGGCCGTCCCTCGCTGATAGGACCTGTTCACCGTGATCCAGGAAAGCCACCCCCTCTTCAGTTGTTCTTGTGGTGAGGGAGACTCTTCCTTCCTCTCACCTTGGTCTTGCCCTTGGAGTGACAGAGGATGGACGCCTTTTCTGCTTCCATGACAGGCCTCTTTAGAGATTGAACTCTGCCTTCTGCTTCCGTGACATCTGACCACCTCCAGCCACTCATAGGCAATTCTCCCACAGGCCCTGCGTCTGCTCTGGGGAACATCCAGCCCTGGTCTCTTCAGACAGTCCCTACCTGGGGGCCTGTGCCGGCTGCTCGGACCTTGGCACCCACTGGGAGAGCAGCACGCACAGGCTTCGGGGTCCCCAAACCTTAGAGATTGAACTCTGCCCTGTCCCTGCCCAGGCCGACCTGGGCAGAGGCACTTAGCTCTCAGCATCTGCTGGTAAGACGCCTGGAAAGGTTCAGTGCGATGCTGCGGACTGAGCTCTCTGCTCAAGGCCTGCATGCCCTGGCTGGCCTCGGCACTCGTCACCGCTGGGTTAAAACGTGATGCTGGGCACTGTGCCTGCTCCAGGTGTTGTCTGCAGACCCCAGGGCCCTGGTGTGGCGACCCGTGTCTCCCTAGATTCCAGCCTGCTGTGCTTCCCGTCACTGTTGTCCTGGAGTCGGTGAGAAGCCCCAGGGACTTTCCGCACCCACTCCAGCGAGAAGGGCATCTCCAGGCCCGGTTCTGAGAGCTCAGGTGCGGTTACCTTGTCAGCCTCCGCCATCTCTCCAGCAGCATCTGGCCGTCCAGCTGGATGAAATGTTTAGGAGGCCTGCCTTCTTGGCCTTTCATGACGTTTTTTAGTTGGAAAAAAAAAAAGTGAGGTGGGAGAGCTCAGGAGAGAGGGCCCTGTGGTCCTCTTTCTGTCCTGGGCTTGAGAACAGATTCCTTCCTGTCTCCTGTCTCCACAGCTGAATCAACAGCGCGGGCCCAGGTGGGTGGGCTCGGAGGAGGCGATGCCGGCTCGGGGGAGGCTCCTGCCAGTGGGGGCTGCCCCAGTAGGGAGGGAGGCTGACCTTCCCCCCTTCTGCAAATCCCACTCCCTGCTGCCCCCACCGGCAGGAAGCACCATGTGCTTTTGCTTTTTCTTGCCTCAGTTTCCCCTCTGAGCCCCAATTTTATCACCCCTTCCCCTATTTTGGTGGCTCAGATGGTAAAGAACCTGCCTGCAGTGCAGGAGACCCGGGGTTCGATACTGGGTCGGGGAAGATTCCTCCCGGAGAAGGGAATGGCAACTCACTCCAGTATTCTTGCCTGAAGAATCCCATGGACAGAGGAGCCTGGGGGTGGGCTAAGTCCTTGGGGTCCCTAACAGTCGGACATGACTGAACGACTCACGCTTTAGCTTTTTCCTTCACCCCCATTCTACCCAGGTCTGTTCCTTCAGGAGAAAACTCAGTCTTAGAGAATATGCTCCCTGGGGGGTGGACAGCCCTCACTTTCTTCGTAGCACCTGAGGCCCAGTGCTGAGACTTCAGGAAGAGGTAGTCGGGGAAGCAGGCTGGGGTCAGACTAGGGCAGCCAGTGTAGACCGAGGGCTTATTGCGGTTTGCAGACTCTCCCATGGCTTAACTGATTTATCTTCACCACAACACTGTGAATTAAATATGGTTGTCACCACTTTTAAGATGGAAAACTGAGGTACACAGAGGCTAGGGAGCATCCCAGTGGTCAGGGAAGAGTCCCAGCTGGGGTCTGTCTACTGCATCCTCAGAAGGGCCATGACCCAAACCGCAGCCCCGAAAGGGCAAAGCAGCCAGCCATTTATATGTGACCCCTTTCACCCCAGCTCTGAGGCCGGGTTCAAAGGCTAGTTGTCATGGTCTACAAGATCCACTCTACTTCCCATTGATTGCTGGGTCTCTAGGGACATGGGCTTCCCATGTGGTGCTAGTGGTAAAAAATCCACCTGTAAGGCAGGAGATGCCAGTTCAGATCCCTGGGTCAGGAAGATCCCCTGGAGGAGGAAATGGCAACCTACTCCATATTGTTGCCTGGAGAATCCCATGGACAGAGGAGCCTGGCAGGCTCATGAAGTCACAGTTCATGGGGTCACAGAGTTGGACATGACTGAGCGTGCATGCACATGCGTGCCCTAGGGGCGTGAGCGACTCAACCAAGCCCTAAAATAGGGAACAGCGTGTTGTGGATTGCAGAGCTTGCACCCCTTCAGAAAGAGAGCCCCTCAACTCCATCTGTGTTGCCAGATTTCCAGTGTTTTGAGAGATTCCGAGAATCTGGCTTTTTATATGAAAGCTTCCCAGTTTTAAGGTTTTCTAAAAGTGTTTGAGATGCACTGTGGGCTGAGTGAAGCCTGTCTGGCTCTCCCAGCTTGCAGCATCCACCTTGAGCTTTCCTTACCCCATCACCTGTCACCTGTCATCTCTTCTAACCTTCAGGCCCTGAACCCTACATTGGTGTTTCTAAGGGGGCTCCGGTCTGAGACACACGGCACGAAGGGTTGCTGTCACTTTAGGCGGCCTCCTGTCATCAGTGAATCAGAAACAAAACGCAGAGTCTTGTCAAACACTCAAGGACCCTCTCCCAGGCAGAGACGCATTATTCATCAGTTCTCAGGGATGTGCTGCTGATGGGAAGGGCCGGGGGCCTTGGAGATGCTCCCTGTCAACTTGTCCATGTTGTAAACCCAAAGCAGGGGATGCTGGGGGAATTCAGGATGCTTGTGACAACCAACGGGGGTGGGGGAGCAGTCAGATGGTGAGCGGAAGAGAACGTTGACCTTGAGATCAGGACATGGGCATTTGAGCCCCTGCCGGCTGTCTGGCACTGAGTCGACCATTAAGCTGTGTTACTCATCTTTAAAATGAGTATACTAATAGAGGCTTCCCTCATAGCTCAGTTGGTAAAGAATCCGCCTGCGATGCAGTAGACCTGGGTTCAATTCCTGGGTCGGGAAGATCCCCTGAAGAAGGGATAGGCTACCCACTCCAATCTTCTTGGACTTCCCTTATGGCTCAGCTGGTAAAGAATCTGCCTGCAATGTGGAAGTCCTGGGTTCGATCCCTGGATTGGGAAGATCCTCTGGAGAAGGGAAAGGCTACCCACTCCAGTATTCTGGCCTGGAGAATTCCATGGGCTGTATAGTCCATGGGGTCTCAAAGAGTCAGACTCGACTGAGTGACTTTCATTTTCACTTTTCACTAATAGTATACCTATTCACCAATGGCTCAGCAGGTAAAATCTGCTGCAATGCAGGAGACATGAGTTTGATTACTGGATCAGGAAGATCCCCCGGAGAAGGAAATAGCAACCCACTCCAGTATTCTTGCCTGAAAAATGTCATGGACAGAGAAGCCAGGTGGGCTACAGTCCAGTGGGTCACAAAAGCCAAACTTAATTTCCTGGGATGTTGAAAGAACCAAATTAAATCAGGAATATTGAACCGTTTTATCGGCTGTTAAGCTCCATAAAGATTCATGTGTTCATTTGGAGGCATTTGACAAAGTTTCTCCCAGTAGCTTGAGTATAACACACACAGGTGGCCTGAATGCAGTGTGCTAGTGAATATTTACAACTGGCTTTTGACAGGGAGGGAAGGGGGAGCTGAAATCTGATTTGTATCATCTGCTAATTTCCGTGGTATAAATACTCCTACTGGAGCTGATTTTAGACTACCAACATGACACTCCGGCACATCACTGGGTATTACTCTGATTGAGTAAATTTGCTGCCAGCTGAAGGCTAAGCCTAAAGGGTGTAGATCATTTGGAGAGAGGACTTGTCTCGTGCCTTTTTCAGTATGTTCCATAAAGACTTGGATGAAGAGAGAAGGTCCCACTCACTGGATTTATGAATGGTGCTCAACTGGCAAGGGAGGGAAATATATTGGATGAGAGAATTGAGATCCAAAAGCTCTCGAGCTGGGATAACCAGTTAATTCTTACAAGAGGAATATCCTTGAGTCCAAAAAGGCAATTTTACAAGTATGGGATGGGGAGATATGTTTTGTCACAAAGTAGAAAGGGAGTCAAGTTTTTAATTGACAGGAAATTCGGTACAAGCCCAAAGTGGGGTGGGTGTTTACCAGAGAGTGCTACGTTGTGAACAGTGAGGACTTCCT
Organism: Muntiacus reevesi; assembly: GCF_963930625.1. Lineage (NCBI taxonomy): Eukaryota > Metazoa > Chordata > Mammalia > Artiodactyla > Cervidae > Muntiacus > Muntiacus reevesi. The sequence goes on along the minus strand of NC_089254.1, from coordinate 107,441,222 downwards.
TCAATCCTCTGTGACCTAGAGATGATTTTCGCATATGTCCTCTTGTTTCTGTTTTCCTACTCACACTAACGCGATGAGAGAGGGGAGACAATGCTGAACCCATCTTAGAGATGAAGAGACTGAGGCTAGAGAGCTTGGCCCTTTGTTCTCCTGTCAACAGGCGGTGGAATGAAGACTCAGACTCAGGTCTTCCGGCCCCCCAGGTCCTGCCCTGTGTTGTGCTCATAAGCACATCGTTCTTTTTTTTCCCCTTCTTATTGGAGTAGAATTGATTGATAATATATTGTTAATTTCTGCTGAACAGCAAACTGATTCAGTTATACATATATACACGTCCTTTTGTTTTTTGGCCTCACACATGGCTTGCTTACTTCTTGGACCAAGGGTTGACCTCGGACCCTTGGCAGTGAGAGTGCAGAATCTTAACCACTAGACCGCCAGGGAACTCCCATCTTTTTCATATACTTTCCTATTATGATTTATCCCAGGATATTGAACGTAGTGCCCTGTGCTATTCAGTAGGACCTTGTTGTTTATATAAGCACACTATTCTGAGCACCTTGCGTTCCGTGGCTTCAGGCAAACCAGAGGCAGTGAGGGGAGCGGCTGGGGTGGGGTGGGGGGTGGCATGGAGCCCAAGCAATAGGGAGGAGCAGTGTTGAAAGGATAAGTTTGCTAGACCTGCCATGACCAAGTGCCAGACTGGGCGGCGTTGACAATGGAAATGCATTCTCTCACAGTTCTGGAGGTTGGAAGCCCCAGACATGGGCAGGGCTGGTTCCCTCTGAGGGCTGTGAGAGAAGGCTGGGCTCCAGACCTCTCTCCGTGGGGGGTAGGCCACCGCCTTCCACCTGTGTCTCCTCACGTTGTCTTCTCTGTGTCTGTCTGTCTCTGTCGTGACCTCCCCAGTTTTATAACACCAGCCATATTGGATTAGGGACACCTTCGTGACCCACCTCATTCTAACTTGGTCACCGTCTTAGAGACCCTATCTCTAAAGATGGCGTTCTGAGGTCCTGGGGTTAGGTCTCCAGCAAAGGAACTGGGTGGAGGGAGGGGACGCCATTTACCCACAAGAGGGGACTCTGAGAGCTGCCTTCAGAAGGTGGGGGTGGTTTAGTCGCTCAGTCGTGTCTGACTCTTTGCGATCCCATGGACTGTCCTGCCAGGCCCCTCTGTCCATGGGATTCTCCAGGCAAGAATACTGGAGTGGGTAGCCTTTCCCTGCTCCAAGGGATCCCCCCAACCCAGGGACTGAACCCGCATCTCCTGTGTTGCAGGCAGATTCTTTACCAACTGAGCCCTCAGGGAAGCCCCTTCAGAAGGTGGCGTCCTGTCTTATAAGGGAGATAATGAGTGCTGGGTGGCCAGAACCTCCAGGAGGTGACCTGGGTCACACCCACCACAGGAGGAACCAGGGCCCCGAGGGACAGTTTGACTTGCTGCCACCACGGACTCCCTTGGGCCTCTGGGCCGCCAGACACCAGTTCCGCACCTGGCTCTAGGTTTCCCCACGTGGGAACACGCGGAGGTGGCGGAAGGCCTGCAGCGGTTCTTTTCCACAGATAAGTGGGCAGTCAGTCTCCCTGGCTCAGCGGTACCCACACAGCCCGTCCTCGGGCAGCTCTGCACTGCTCAGCCCTGGTGCCCCTGGTGTCTCCTCCAGGGTTTGGGTGCAGCTCCCAGAAACTCACAGATTTCACCATCACCCCGGGGCCTGGCTCGGCTGCTGGCAGCCCCACCACTGCCACAAGTGCCAGCCGCCCCAGCAGGCCACAGTCCCTCCAAGGAGGACGCTCTTGGGGGCGTTTGCTGATCTTTTCTGCAAGGAAGCCTGGAGCTCTGGGGTAGGGCGGACTGGCCCTCTGCTCCTCCCTCCTCATGTTGCAGCTTTGGCTGTCCGGGGGCAGGAGCTGCCATGCGCTTCTCTGACTCCTGGGCTGTCCACGCCTTCAGCCCCATCCGTCCATCCCCACTCAGTCCTCAAACTCAGAGTCCTGGGGGGCCGAGGCTGTGTCCAGTGTGTGAGTCAATGGCACCTCATACAAGATGTCACATAGTGGGGGCTCATTGGACACACGAAGGGGCCAGCAGCGGAGGGGCAGGGGTCGGGGACTTGCGGGGAGGCCCTGTGTGTCCTTCAGATGCCTCCAGCAGCAGCTCCCAAACCTCAGCTTCCCTGGACCCGACAGGCGGCCTTATGGGTCCTTCTCGGGTTTCCTTCCAGTTGATTCACTACTCGTGGTGGCTTCTCAATGTCTTCCTTTCCCTCCTTCCCTGCAGCCCCTCCCCTAACCACTTTCTACATGGGCTTCTAATGTAAGACCCACCTTGTGTACTAATGGTCATTCTTCAATCCAAGAAGCTTCCAGTGGTTTGGGTAGAACCCAGACTTCCCTGTGGCTCCCGAGCCACTGTGAATAATTGCCTGGCTGACCCCTCATGGTTACCGTCCATGGGACTCCTGATGGCCCACCGCTGAGGGGCTCTGAGGGCCCCTGTCTTCAGCAGTCCCCTAGCTGGGGGGTGGTTAGCAGCAGGACCCAGAGGCAGCAGGATCCAGTGGCCGAGCCCGCAGGGTCCCGCAGGCTTACTAGCCAGAGCTAGTAATAGCAGGCGATTCATTAAGAGTTCACTCTTCACCAGATGCTGTGCTGGTCTGCCCAGGTATACGACCTCGTTTTAATCCTCACATCCACCATGAGTTAGGTGAAGGGCTCCATGTCTTGCTGCCGGGGAAAATGAGGCTCAGACTGGTCAAGTGACTTGTACTTATTTATAGTCATGCAGAGGCTGAGCCAGGCATGAACCCAAGACTGTCTGATTCTAGAGTCGTGGTTCTCAACCCTGGGCAGTTTCACTCTCCAGGAACAAAGAACAGTGTCTAGAGGTGGGGAGAGGAGCGTACTGGTAGAATTTATTGGATAGAGGCTGGAGATGCTCCTAACATCATACAATACACGACGGCCCCCACAGGAAAGCATTGTGTATGTATTAGTCACTCAGTCATGTCCAACTCTTTGCGACCCCATGGACTGCAGCCCACCAGGCTCCTCTGTCCATGGGATTCTGCAGACAAGAATACTGGAGTGAATAGCCATTCCCTTCTCCAGGGGATCTTCCCCACCCAGGGTTTGAACCTGCGTTGCCTGCCGTGAAGGTGGATTCTTTACCATCTGAGTCACCAGGGAAGCCACAGTAAAGCATTATCCAGCCCCTAAATGTCCACAGTGCCAGAGGTGAGAAACCCCGTTCTTGAGTCCAAGCTCAGAGCCGTCACACTATGGAGCCTGCAGAGACCTCACCCAGGGCAGTGGGTTCAGGGCCTGGGGGAGGACAGGACCCCAGAAGAGATGAAGCAATGGGCAGGGCAGTAAAGCCCCGTGGTCACAGCTCTGGCCCAGGAGAGCGACTTGCCGTGGCCCAGGCAAGTGGCCAGATCCGGAAGAAGGGCATGGGTCAGGGCAGGCCGAGGGACTGCCTGGAGGGGATTCACTATACAGGTGGGGGGTGAGGGCACCTGCTGGCCTTGTTACAAAGGTTTGCAGAAACCAGGAGTGATGGCCCAGTCATGTCCAGGCCCTGAGACCACCCACTCTGTCTCCCCCTGCCTGCTCCATGGTGGGGCTTCATGAGCAGCTGTTTGAGCCCCAGAGACCTCCAGGGTGTGCTGTGTGGGGACATGGAAGGGGCTGAGCCTGGCTTTGACCATGACATCCTTGATCACGGGCAGGCCTCCCAGACCATCGTCTCTCAATCCCACATACTTTTGCCTGGTTCCCCAAGAAACCTCAGGCCCTCTGCGCACAGATAGAGACTTCTGCCTTTTGCTTGGATCATTTCTCCTACCTTCTTAGACCAGATTGGACCCTCTGAGTTCTCCATACCCATGACCATTGAGTGGTATCAGGAAGGCAGGATGAGGTGGTGCTGGGGCTGCCTACAGCCTGTGGGCAGGTAACCACGTGTTCCCAAAGGAAACACCTGGGGTGATTCCTGCAGGATAGGGAGCCATCCCAACATAGTAGACCATATGCGTGGGTCCCACCCAGGAGTTCCACGGATACACACGTGTGTGTCCATCTGTCCATCCAGGAGATGCCCCTGAAGGGCGCGCTGATCCACCCACAGGAGTGAGGAGCCAGGGGCTTGTTCAGAATTTAACTAGGATTCATTTTTTTGGCTAAAAGGTAATTCATACACAGGAACCAATGCAACTTCTTCCAACACATTGACATGAATTTTAGACACCTTGATGGCTAGTTTTCTGGAATTTATATTCCCAGTGTTTGAAACATTCTGCTTGAGATTTTGGGAGAGTGCATTTTAAAAGATAATTGAGGGTAATTCAGCTCAAATGTGCAGGCCTCTGGGGATTTTGATTTCCTTCTTTAAAAAACAGGTGTTTGGGGAAGGTGGAGGGGCGTGTGTGTGTCTGTGTGTGTCCCCAGCAGGAAGGCTCTCCATGAGGGGACATCAGAGAGGCAGACTGAGGTGAAAGAGAGAAGCCAGGGAGGGACCTTGACCTTGGGAGACCCGGCCTGCAGTCCCAGTCCTAGAACAGCACAGCGGGTGTGGGCAGGTCACATGCCTTCTTTAGCGCCTCCTTTTCCTCATCTCTAGGATGGGAATCCCAGCCCCCACAGGTCAGTTTAGACCTGTCAGTTAGACCAGTTAATGAAAGTGCTTGAGCTGATGATGTTGCTATTAATCCTGCTAACACCAAGCACAGATTGTAACATCGCCCAGCATTTGGAAACACGCTGGAAATCCTGAGTAGACTTGGAGTGGGTTCTCATTACTCACACCTTTGAGATATTGGGGCTGCCCTGGTGGCTCAGACAGGGAAGAATCTGCCTGCAATGCAGGGGACCCCAGGTTCGATCCCTGGGTTGGGAAGATCCCCTGGAGAAGGGAATGGCTACCTACTCCAGTATTCTTGCCTGCAGAATTCCATGGAGCCTGGCAGGCTACAGTCCATGGGGTCGCAAGAGTCGGACAGGACTGAGCGCCTAACACCTGAGATGTTGGGGTCTCTGCCATGTGCCAGATACTTGGGGTTTATCCATACACAAGACATCAAGATCCCAGCCTTTGCGGAGCTTACATTCTAGTGGGGAAAAGAGAAGAGAAAGGCTAATGTACTAAATAAGTAGATGATGTAGGACCGACAAAGGTGTTCAGGACTTCGGAAAGAAACCCAGAAGGATGAAAGAAATAAGAATGTGCAAGGGGGAGGGAGATGGGGAAGGGAGGCCTCTAACAGGGTGGACAGAAGTGTACCGTTGAGAGGGGGGACATTCGAACAAGGACTTTAGAGAGGCAAAAATGTTAGCTGGAGGAAGCATTTTCCTGGTAGAGGGAACAGCAGGCTCCAAGCTTCAGGAGTGTCGAGGGCCTGGAGTTGAAGGGGGGCGGTGGAGGAGAAGGACACAGAGGGAGCAGGGAGGGGTGATGGGACTGGGTCCTGGGACCCCCAGGACCTGGCAATGAGATGGGGGTGAGTTTGTGGGGGCAGAAGTGATGCCATCTGACTCCCTTTCCTAAAGGATCACTCTGGTTATGTGTTGAGAATAGACCACTGGGGGCCAGGTTGGAAGCCACCTTATTCCACTGCTCATGGATTGGAGCGGGCTGGGAGCCATGGCGACGCGAGAAGCACTGAGTTCTGGATGCAGAGCCAACAAGACTTGCCTTCTGATTGGATGTGGGATGGGAGAAAAAGACAGGATTCCAGGATGTGTCCAGCTTGAGGGCCAGAGCAGTGGGAAGCAGGGTGAGGAGGGTGGGTAGCGAACCATGTTTGAGGTGTGAGAGCTGGAGTTTCGCTGTGGGCAAATGTATTCAAGATCCAGGTGGAACTGACAGTGTGTGAGTAGACACTGGAGTCTAAGAACTGGGGGAGAAAATGGGCTGGAGGAAAATTTGGGGAGCTGTCAACCTAAAGAAGGTATTTACAACTCTGAGACTGGGTGATGGGTGAGATCTCCAAGGAATGATTGTGGAGCAGGGAAGAGGACCACAGTGCGGGGCAGAAGTGCTGGAGCCACGGCCCGGAGTGTGCCAGACGGGGGACAGCAGCTCATATGCAGGGGGATGGCCGGGTTTAGGTGGGAGCACAGAGAACTCAGCTGCAGGAACCAGGGGAGCGATTGCTGGGAGGTGGGAGGATTTGGCAGGATCTCTGGAAGTTCTTCAGAAGCTTCTCTTTTCTCGGGGAAGTGAGAAGCAAGGGCATCAGCTGGGAGTAAGGAGGGGAAGGAGGGAAAAGATGTGGAAAACTCACATAGGGGACTGAGAGCGGGGAAGGACCTGATGGTTTAGGGACGGAGCGGGGCAGTGGGCAAGATGAGGCCAGCTGAATTCCGAGCTCTGAAAATGACAGTGGGACCAGGTCAGGGCAGTGGCGTGTGTTCTCCAGCCACATCAGGTCCTGGAGTGCAGGGGAGAAGTTGATAAAGCCGGTTTACCTCTTAAATAAGAACGCCAAGAGTATATGCAAGGGAAGTTAAAGTGGTAAAATTTATGTTATGTATGTTTTTTTGTTGTTCAGTCACTAAGTCATGTCGGATTCTGCAACCTCATGGACTGCAGCATGCCAGGCAGGTTTCCCTGTCCTTCACCATCTCCTGGAATTTGCTCAATCTCATGTCCATTGAGTCAGTGAAGCCATCCAACAGTCTCATCCTCTGTCATCCCCTTCTCCTTCTACCCTCAATCTTTCCCAGCATCAGGGTCTTTTCCAGTGAGTTGGCTCTTTGCATCAGATGGCCAGACTACTGGAGCTTCAGCTTCAGCATCAGTCCTTCCAATGAGTATGCAGGGTTGATTTCCTTTAGGATGGACTGGTTGGATCTCCTTGCAGTCCAAGGGACTCTCAAGAGTCTTCTCCAACACCACAGTTCGAAAGCATCAATTCTTGGGCGCTCAGCCTTCTTTATGGTCCAACTCTCACATCTGTACATGACTACTGGAAAAACCATAGCGGTATGTTTTACTATAGCTAAAAATAAGAAAGAGTAAGTGTAAGAGGGTGTGTTTGTAATGAGGGATGCAGGTCAGAGAAACAGACCAGTGGTTCCAGTGGCATCACAGGCTTTGGAGGTCGGGGAGCTGGACAGGGAGATGGTGGTCAGAGAGTGGGGTGCTTAAGCCTGAGATTGGTGGTGGGGCTGGAATGACAAGGACGCAAGAGGTGAAGCTGGCGTGAGTGACTGAGGGAGGGCAGAGGATCGCTGGAGGAGAGGCGGCTGAGGAACCCAGAGCCCTGACGTGTGGGAGGGACTGTCCATGAGAACCTGAGAAAGCAGCAGGAAGAGGTCAGGGGTGACAGAGGGAATGGCTGTGAGCCAGGAGCTAGGATGCTCCAGAAAAAAAGGCGCCATGGAGGTAAGATGCAAAGCCAGGGGTCTGGAAGCAGCCATAGCAAGGGGCAAGGAGGGTGCCTACCCCACCTGGAGGCTAGCGGCAAGGCGGGCTCGGGGAAAACCACTGCCCTGCACAGAAAGCTTCAGGGGGAGTGGTTCCTCAGTGGCTTCTGCCACAGAAGGCAAAACAGATGTTCACAGAAATGGCTGAGTGTGTTGGACACTTTCCTATGACAGACCACACAGAGAAGGACTTGGGAGATGGCTGTGGAAGAAGGGTGCACAGAGCCTTGTGGGGCCGAGGGTGCAGGAGTTGAGGGGAGTCTTGGCCTTTAAATGATGCTGGACACAGTGGGCACACGAAGGGCATTACGGCAGGAAGGCAGCCCCACCCCCCAGCCCAGGGGACACCAGGGCAGAGTGGCACCTTAGCGTTAAGAGGAGAGGGGGCCCTTTCAGACCCTGTGAGCAGGACTCACCCTTCCCTCCTAAAGGAGTTACAGAGGTCTGGAGACCGGGCCCTGGGTGACTCCCCTGGACATTTTATCTGTACATTCCACTGCCTGCTACCACTTGGGTTAATTTCCCAAAAAGTCCTTTAAGGAAGTATGGATGATTTTTTTTTTCTTTTTTTGGTATCAGTTTTCTTGACTCAGGTGATGTCTCCGGCCTCAGAATGCAGTGGTTCGCAGGACTCCCTCCAACCCCCTGGTCAGAGCCCCGTAGCAGCGCTTAGCTTCCTGGGGTGAGGGCTGGGGTGCTAGCCACCAGCACCTTCTCCTGGTGTCAGCTGTGGGACAAACAGGAGAGGAAATCAGAAGCGACGGATGGGGCCCCTGTCTGCCAAGAAAGAGGTGGGCCGGGGTGCCAGCAGGGCAGAGTGCTGGCTGCAGCCCCTTGGGGTGTGAGTGGGTCTCCCCAGGCTGTGCAGAGGTAGGCACCTACACCCCCACTCCCCAAGAAAGAGGGAGAAGCCCCCTTCTGCTTGGCGCCCTCTTCCTTTGGCCACTGAATCTACCCAGACAGACGGGTCCTGGAAGAAGATGAGTAGGGAGCAAGGATGGCTCTGTGGGACACCTACCTGCCGCTCCCCCCACCCCCGGCAGAGCTACGCCCTGGGTTGTATCCCCGAGGCTGTGGTAACTGGCTGGGGCAGTGATAGCACCCCTCGGGGTCCTGGAGAAACGCCACCCCACAGACCCACCCATCCTCACAGAATGGGTCCAGGCCAGTGTGACTTGCTTTTTGCTACAGGAAGTGGAAGTGTTAGTTGCTCGGTTATGTCCAACTCTTTGAGACCCCACGAACCATACCCGCCCCCCACCCCGCCCAGGCTTCTCTGTCCATGGGATTTCCCAGGCAAGAATACTGGAGTGGGTGGCCATTCCCTTCTCCAGGGGATCTTCCCAACCCGGGGATCAAACCCGCATCTCCTGCATCGCAGGCAGATTCTTTACCATTCTGAGCCACCAGGGAAGCCTGACCTGATTAATGGTGGCCCTGAGGGGAGTGAAGGAACACACCGTGAATCTCAGATGGGCCCTCCCTCTGAGCCCCAGAGGCCCAGGGAACAGGGAAGTACAGTGACTTGCCTAAGGTCACATGATGGTCTTAGCACCCTACTCTTTTCTCTTTTTTTTTTTTTTTTGCTTCTTTCTATCATATTTGTCTCTCTTGTGTGTGTTTGCAAAACCGATACAGAAAGACAAAGTCCCATGGAGATGGACAGCCCCTTTGGAGAGCAGCAGAGCAGGTCCTGGGCCCAGAAACATCCTCGCAGAAGAGAGGCTGCTCTGGCTTCAGAAGGGCTGGGGGGAGTAGCCAGGAGGAGGGGAAGGACTGTGTCTGCCATGCCCCTGGTCTGGTGTGCCAAGGTCCTACCTGCTGGCTGGAGGAAGCCCCTCACCAGAGGTGGGGCTTAAGCTGCCGACTCCTCTTGGCCCAGCCCTGGGGGACTGGGCCAGGCCCTGAGGTCTGGCCAGGGTTTCCTGGGGGCCTGGGACTTGGGCCGGGCAGGTCGGCTGGATCACAGCTGTCCCTCGGCCCCCCGGCATGCCCTGGTTTAGTGGCCAGTGGAGAAAGTGGAAGTTGGGTTTAGGGATGGGCCAGAAAAATCAGGGGTCCTCAGCCTGATCCAGTGGGCTCACTTCACATTCTCTGTCTCTCTCTCACACACGCACACGCACACACAGTCTGTGGGGGTAATTTCATGGCGCTAAGGAGACCTGCATTGCTGGGGATACGGGGACGGGGGAGGCGAAACGCGGTCTCCCCCTCCAGCCTGGCTTCCTTTGTTCCTCCCTTGCCGTCCTCCCTTCCCGATCGGCTTCCCTCCTCTCCTAGCCTCCTTCTTTCCATTCTGCCCCTCCTCCCCGTCCTGCCCCCTCCGCCCCACCCCCAGCCGTGTGCCCGCCGCGGGGACCCCCCGCGGAAGGCGGGAGGGTGGGACCCTCCGGGCTCCCCGGCCCAGCCTCGGTGGCCATCCTCCCGCCGGGAAGGAGTTAAAAGTCTCTCGGCCGCATCCCCCCCCACCCCCCAACGCCGCCTTTGAGTCCCGCAGCTAGGCCCTGGGCTGACCTTCACCGCGAGGGAGGCGGCAGTGCGCATGCCCGAGCCGGCTCCCGCCGCTGCCCGGCTCCCCGGGCGGGCGAGGGCGAGGGAGGGCGGCCGCGGGCCGGGCCGTGCCCACCCCACCCTCCCCCAGCGCCGGCCGCCCCCCCACCCGCGCTCGGGCGCCGTGGAGCGGGGGAGGCCGCCGAGCCCGTCCCGGCGGCCGCGGCGCATCTCTCAGCGCGCGCGGGGAGCGGCGCTTTCCCATTTGGTGCTGGTGGTGCTTCGGCGAGGGAAGGAGAGATGGGGGGACGGCAGGGGGGACTCCGGCTCCGGGCGGACACGCGCGCGGCCTGCCCGGAGCGCGGCCTGGGCCGATCGGCTGCGTCGAGCCGGGAAGGAGAGCGCCCTGCCCGCTGAAATCGGGGCCCTCCTGCCCACCGCGGGCAGGAAGCAGGAGCCGGCGGGCGGCGTGGCTCTTACTGAGCGCCCTTCTGGGGCTGAGCCCTGACGATCCTGGCCTTTGTGAGATGGGAGTCCTGGCCCCGGGACACCCACACTGGCGCCTCTGCTTTCTGGTCTGAAGGCAGCCCCCACCCCGGGGGTGGGGGCACACTTGGGGTCGCCCATGTAAAAGCAGTCTGCTGGTGAGGGCCTTGTGAGTGGGCAGAATTGTGATCGAGTTGTGCCTGTGTGTGCAAATTCATGTGACTCCTTGTTCCTCTGGCCTTTGCATTGGTGATTGCGCCCTGGGGGGACACGTATGCACTATATGTCTGCTGTCTCTGTGTGGGTAAGGATGCCTTCCAAAGAGGGGGACTGCAGGGCAAGGCCCTGGGCCTGGGGTGGCCCAGGAAGGTCTGTCGACATGAGTGACCCTCCCCTGAGTACCACCAGGATCCCTTCCTTATCCTGACCAACTCCTTCAGTCTCGCCCACCACCAAGACCAGCCCCTCACAAATGCCAAGTGTGCCCACTGTGCCCATCCACATCCTGTGCTGTCTTCTTCCCCCCCCCAAAGGCCTCCCGAAGAGTTGAGAGCTCCGAGCTTTACACAAAGCTAGAGGTGTCTGCCCTTGTCCCCGTCCCCCAGAACCTCCAAAGTGTCCCTGCTAGAAGGACCCACCGGGAGGTGGGGTGCCCTAGGTGACTCACACCTTCAGTTAAGAGGCAGAGGATGAGCTCTGTCCAGTGCCCCACTGGGCTCTGGGTGGTTGCAAGTGTTAGCAGACATTGGTTAGGTCTAGTCCCTGTGTGCCCGCATGGGAGGGACAATGAAGACCAGCCCCAGATTTCATGGGGCTGCAGCCTATTTGGAAAACCCTACATAACAACATATGAAACTCAGGGCACATGAGACATTAGTTAGCAAAGTGCCATTTCATGGCCAGGGTAGATGATAATGGGCATTCACAGAACAGAAAGATCTGTGCACGGAAGTGGAACCAAGGAAAGCTTCCTGGAGGAGGTGGGGCTCCAGATGGGCTTTAAGGTATGAATGTGATTGGGACAAGTAGAGAAGCATTTTCAGGGATTCCGGGCAAAAGAATAGCGGGAGCAGAGGCTTGGAGATGGGAATGAGCGAGGGGTTTTGGAAGTTAGCAGACAGACTGGAGAGATTACCTCCCCAGGTTACCAGCAGCCACCTTCGTGGCCAGTGGCAAACACCCTCCCGTCCCCACCCACCAGGACCCAGTATCTGTGTGTGTCTAGGGGAAGCCTGGGTAGAGGTGTGGTAGGAAGGGGCTCTCTAGGTCCCTGGTAAGGTAGAGGAGGAGCTGCCTGGACCACATGCCTTCTCTAGTCTTTCAGGGGATCGGCTGCGGGCACTGAAATGGACAGTGACAGCCAGAAGCACATGGGGGCCAAGGAAATCGGGCTGCAGGCAAAAAAAAGACTCCCTAGGAAGAGCCACTCCCTGGGTTTTTGGTCCCGACCTCTGACGAATTTTTGAAGGGTTGAGGGTCAGGACCCCTCTGAGTGTCACGCTGCGTCTTCAGGATCTAACCTCGAATAAAAATTTCCAGCAAATTCCCCAGGGCCCTGCCCCGCCCTCACCTGGGTACAGACAGTACAGCCCCAGGAGGCATAAACTTGACCCTTTCTGGTCCCAAAGCCCCTGGGGCGCTTCCTCCCGGAGGCGGGGAGAGGGGTGTGGCCTCTGGGGTATGGGCGGGGCCAGGGCTCCCAGCCTGGGGAGTCGCAGGGTTTGCCCCTCCTGTTTCCTGTCTCTCCTTCACCCCAGCTCTCTCCACACCACCCCTTCTGGGGCTCCCTCACGGACCCACCCCTACCCCTGCTTTCTTTGGGGTCCAGAGACTGGCCCTACCATACCCAGGGCCCGGCTCCTGCGGGTCCCCCGCCCCCGCCCCCACCCCCACCCCATTCCAAAGCTGTCAGGTCGCGCTGGCCTCCCCCTCCCCACCCATCCGTCCACCCCAGTTCCTTGCCTGCCCCCACGGTTTCCCTTCCCGTTCTCACGAGCCTGGCCCACCTCCCTCTCTCCGAAATTTCCCCTACTGCCCCGACTTTGTCACAGAGAGACAAAGACTCACATAGCCCGAAATAGACAGACACCCGGAGCGGGGAGACACAGACCGTGTCCAGCCACACACACGCGCCCGCGCTCGCGCGCGCGCGCACCGGAGGCTCCGGTGGAGGGAGGCACACAGAAGAGGCATTTATCTGTGCACGCACGTAAACATCCACACCCACGGCCGCCGGGGTGCAGACACACTCGGCGGTGAGACAAGGGCGCACACATCTGTGGACTGCGGGGCACACCGCCTCCGGGGCACACCCACCACGGCCGCCCGGTGCCGGAGAAAGGCCTCCTCCGGGCTCAACTCCCGCCCCCCCGCCCCACCACCACCCCCTCCACCCACCCCGGATTCCTTCCCAGCGAAATGTTTCCCTACTTGGCCTGCCAGGTCTCTGGGGAAAAGGGCCTCAGAAATGCGGCAGGAGCCACTTGGGGGCAAAGTTGGAACGGCCTGTTCCCGGCCTGTTCCCTGCCGGCGAATTCCCTAAGCGAGAAACTATTTGCGGCGAGAGAAGCCGGGTGGCCGGCGAGCCCCCCGGCCGCCTCCCCTTGCGTCCCCTCCCCGCGCCGCCGCCGCCGCCGCCGTCGCCTCCCCGCGGCCCTCGGGCGGCCTCGGGCAGGCGGCGCCGCTGCCCAGCGGCCCGGAGCCGCGCTGGCCGGCGAGCCTCGCCGCTTATCTGCGCTGTCTGGGCCCGGCGAGGCTTGGGAAAGGCAGGCTTCTCCGTCCCCGCCGAGTCAACAGGCGGACCCCGGGCCGCCGGACTATTTCTGTCTTATCAGTGCAGGAATGCGGCAGCCGCGGCGGCGGGCGGGCGGCGGCGGCGGCGGCGTGGGCCGTGGGCCGTCAGGGCAGCCCTGAAGGGGCCCCCTCCCCACTCCGCTCGAGTAGAAGTGTGAGAGAGCCCAGCAGGACTCAGAGGGGAGAGTTGGAGGAAAAAAAAAAAAGGCAGAAAAGGGAAAGAAAGAGCAAGAGAGAGAGAGAGAGAGAGTGAGAGGCGCCGCTGAGCCCACCCCGATGGCCGCGGACGAAGTTGCCGGAGGGGCGCGCAAAGCCACGAAAAGCAAACTTTTTGAGTTTCTGGTCCATGGGGTGGTGAGTGGGGGAAAAGTTAGCGGGGGAGGGCGAGCGAGCTGGCTCGGGCTGAATGGAGGGAAGGTCGGGAGGGGCCGGGAGGGGGCTCCCGCTCCCCACACACCCCACCCCACCCCTCTAGCGGGAGCGCCGCGGCCCAGCGGGCCCGGCCCCAGCCCCGTGCCGGCGCGCCCCGGGGGCGCCCGAACACGTCGTCAGGCGGCTTGGCCGGGGATGGGTGCCCCGGGGCGGGGAAGGCAGGCATTTGCATGGGTTCCTGTCCGGGGCTTGGGGGTGGAACTTGTGGACGGTCTCCCCCAAAGTGGGTGAGTGGGTGGGTCCCCTGGGGGGACAACCCGATGAGTTGTCTTCCCTTCTTTTCCTGGTGGGGCCCAGGTGCTACCCCTGCCCTGGGAGTGGGGGGTGGGGGGACTTGGCATCGCTGCGCTAGGCTGCTTGTTCATCCGTTGGGACAGTGTCTCCGGAGCAAGGAGCAGGTGACCCTGGCGGCCCTGTGAGCGGGAAGCTCTGGGGCTGAATCACCTTTGCATCCCCAGCCAGAGGGCTCTGGGGCTCTGCCCCTGGCCTCTGCCAATCAGGGCCAGAGAGAGGCCCTCTCTAGGGGCAGACCTCAGGTTAAGGGGTCTGAGGATCCCTTGGCAGCCTCCACCACCAGAAGCTGATGTCCTTAACGCCTCAAAGGTGTGAAGGAAGAGCTGGAGTCAGGGACGTGAGGCCTGAAGACCAAAGGGGCAGGTTTAGAAGGCCCACGCGGAGCCTGAGCGAGCCCATGGGGGCTGAGGGGGTGGGGACGGGCTGGAAAGGCTGTGGCATAGGAGAGGCAGAGGCTCCAGGACTTGGGACGGCCACTGGTGCTGAAGCTGGGCATAAAGGAAGCAGTCAGGTTTACTATGGCCAAATTTGGTTGTGACCCCAAGGAAGGCACATTCTCAGGAAGAGAGGCCAAAGCCCCTAAAATGTTGGCCCTTCGGGCAGGTCATCCATCTCTGGTGGCCAGCACAGCCTTCTAGGGGCTCCGGAGGCCTCCCTCTTGGGGCCTCCTTAGCAGATCAGTGAGTACCATCAGCCTCATTAAATGGGAGAGTAGCTGATGAGGAAAGGGGCTTTCCCAAAGCAGCCTGTCCTCCAGGCCCAGGGGTCTCGGGGCTAACTTCCAAGGGGTCCCCATGTTGGTCAGCCTCGTGACCAGTCCTGATCTTGCTGCGTGGGGTGTTCTTTAAAAAAGGCCCATTTAGGAGTGAGAGAGGCTATACACGTGGATTTTTTTTTAAGTCAACTCAGTGCTTCAGTTCTTGGGTGGCCTGAGCCGCACTCCCTGTGCCCTGTCTGTGCTGGCGGAGGCCTGGGCTCCATCCTGGGTCACCATCCTGGAGGTGTGAGTGACAGGGTCAGGTGGGGCGGGGGGAGGCAGACACATGGACAGGCAGGTCTCACTGCTGAGGCGGCGACGGGCAGAGACAGCTGGCTGGCTGGGGGTTAGGGTTAGACACAGCGCAGGACAGGAGGGACGGGGGGAGGAGGGGACAGTGAGAGGAGATTCACCAGGCTCAGGGGCAGGGCGCCCCCCTGCTGTGGGGAGCAGCTGCACCCCTGGGGTGGAGTGGGTGGTGCTCAGACAGTATAACAGGGGCACAGGGTCTGCAACCATGGCTCCCTGGTCTCCCTCCTGCTCTCCTGGCCCCAGTCCACATCCTGGCCACCCTCCGCTTGACGGCCCCTTGGGCCCTCCCTAGCCCCTTTTCTGGAATGGGGGATAAGTGAGGTTTTACGAGTCTGTGGAACACTTCACTCGATGCACTGGGTTGTCCTCTATATCCCGGCTGAGCACCCGGGTAGTGGTGAGGGAACACACCTGCCTCACCTCCCTCCCCATGACCCCCTGGGAACCCAGACTTCTGACCTCACTGGGGTAGGGTGGGGAGTAGTTGTGGTGTGTAGGATGGGGCCATCTCTGGTGATTCAGGCAGACAGGAAGGAAGGAGATGGATATAAGAGAAAATGTCCATCCTTTTGACCTACCCAAGCCCTCTGGACCACCCATCACCAGTTGAGCCTCATCCCACGCCCCCCCCCCCCCCCCCACGTCCCACCATGGGAGAATCCTGGTGAGGTCTGACCTCACCCCAAGCTGCTTCTAGCCCCACCTCCAAGCCTTCACCTTGAGAGTAAATTATGCGGGGTGGGCTAAATCAGCCAAGCCCCTGACGGTAGAGGCTGGGAATCAGATGAAGGGGGCGGGGACTGGAACCGAGGGGTCAAAAGCAGGGGCCCAGAGAGGAAAGTGGGTTGAGATGGGAAGGCTGGACCGCCCTGGAAGTGGACTGGGAAGCAGGCAAGCGGGAAGGCAGGAGGCAGAAGTCCGGAGCAAAAGAGCCCAGCCCTGAGCTAAACGAAAGCAGCAGAGAGAGCACAAACCCTGGGCCCCTCAGGAAAGGGCCTTGCACGACCTTGGCTAGGTTGCCTTTCTCCTTGAGCCGCGGTTGCCTCATCCGTCAAGTGGGGATAGAAGGCCCCCTCAGTCCGTCTTGCGGAGGAGCGTGTGGATAGGAGCATCCTTTGAAAAGGTTGAAAGGCGCCATTAATATTCATCTCCGCGGCACCTTCCGCAAATCCGAGGCTGGCGATGCCCTGTGCAGTTAGTTGCCTGGCTTCAAGTTAGCCTCCTGCAGCGAGACGCAAAGCCACCCCCCCCCCGCCCCCTCCGCCAAAGTCGCGCGGTTCCGGCGCCCCCGCCCCTCCCCACCCCTCCCAGCCCCTTCGGCATCGCGCCGTCGGCAGCAGGGTCACGGGCCGGGGGGCTCGGGGTTTGCGGGGAGACGCAGCCCCGCGCGCCTGGAGCCCGGAGCCCTGGTTCTGACCGCCGGGCGCCTGTGTCTGCTTCACGACCCCCCACCCCCCTCCCCAGCGCCCCGGGATGCCGTCTGGAGCCCGGATGCCCCACCAGGGGGCGCCCATGGGCCCCCCGGGCTCCCCGTACATGGGCAGCCCCGCCGTGCGACCCGGCCTGGCCCCCGCGGGCATGGAGCCCGCCCGCAAGCGAGCAGCGCCCCCGCCCGGTCAGAGCCAGGCCCAGAGCCAGGGCCAGCCGGTGCCCACCGCCCCCGCGCGGAGCCGCAGGTAAGCGGGGGTGGGGTGGGGGCGTCCAGCGCGGAGGGGGCGGACGCGGGACCCGCAGGGACGGGGTGAGAAGCCCGGGCGGAGAGGGGCCAGCAGGGAGCAGGCGTCCCGGGTGGGATGCCTTCCCAGGAGGTGGGCTGAGGGGGCCCTGGACCGGCTCCTTTGTGTGCCCACACCGTGGAGACAGGCGGTGACCGTCGCGCCCTTCTTGTCACCTGCTCTGCCCCTCTCTGCACCCCAGTCCTCTGGTTCTCGGGGGATGGAGGCGGGGCTGTGGCACCAGGGCTCAGGGCCGAGCTTTAGACTGTTTCCTAGCGCGGTTGTCCAGTGCGCCTTCCTCAGAAGCCTCTCTGGCTTGACTCCTTGAAAGCCCCACTCTGGATCTTCTTAATCTGAATCCCTAGCCAGTGGTGGGAGAGCCTGGGATTTGCCCCGTGGGTGGGCAGTCTCTGCCCCCTGGCGCTCTCTGGTGATTCTTAGGCACTCAAATGTTGAGGAGTTGCCATGGTCTGTCTTCTGGACCCGGTCTGCCCCCAAGTCACCAAGGGCCAGCCTGTTTCCTTGTCTGAGCCAGCCGGTGGCACCCCCAAAAGCCCCTGCTGGTGCCTGGCAAGGGAGATACCTCTCTGGGTTTCACTGTTTAGCCAAACACACATGCTTCCTTTTGCACACCAGATGGAGTCCTATAAAAGGTGCAATATGGATTTTACCTCATTATTAAATATTTTTTTACATGTCAAGGAAAATTCACCATTTATAGGAAGCCCATGAGGAATTCTTTGCAAAGTGAGTCATTCTTTTGTAGAGTCCCTGATTTATCTTGTACAACTGGAGAGTTTCACAGAGATAGTTTCTTCAAAACAAACCAGACCTTTAGTGAAACCTGCTTGTCTAGCTTTGAATAGATTTTTGGCCAGGGACGGGGGCAGTGGTTGAGACCACCACACGGGGGCAGTATGCAGCCATCCCCTAGGCTGGGTTCTAATTTCTACTCGCCAAGGGTTTTCTGGGGTTGCTCCTGGGAGTCAGAAGCGGCTAGTGGATCCAGCACAGTCCAAGTCCCAGCTGCTACCCCAGGTCCAGCCCACCAGCTGGGGAACATCCCTACCCGCTCTCTCTGGATACCTGTGGGCGTGCCCCTGGGCCCTGCTGGCAGGTGGTCCAAGAGCATGAGCACCCCCTGCCCATCAGGGTCCCCTTCCTAGCCCAGGGTGGTTGGGGTGCTGGCCCTCCCCAGCTTCACACCATCACTTCCTGCTCCTGGGAGGGGGCATGGGGGTCAGCTCCGCTCCCCACCAGCTCAGCCACCTTGGACTGTGCGCCCCTTCTCAGCGGAGAAAAAAAAAAGTCCCCACTCTGTGCATCCCCCCACTCTGTCCTCTCAGCTGCCCAGCGTTCCCCAAACATTTCTGCAGTGCCCCTGCTCCGAGCCCCTTCTAAGTCTAATTTCTCTGGCCCTGGGCGTGTGGCGGGGCAGAAAAGGGGCTCCCAGGCTAGAGAAAGGACGGAGTAACCTCTGCTCCCCGTGAGAGGACAGAGGCACACACGGCCAGTGTAGCCCCTCAGGCGGGCAGATGAGCGGGCTGTGGGAACCCCAGCCAGGCGGGCTGAGATGTCGGGATAATTTAGCAGGTGGCCTCGTTACTCCCAGATCTGTCGCCATGGTAACCTGGTTTTTTCTTTAAAAAATGTACAGTGCCAAGAGGAGGAAGATGGCTGACAAAATCCTCCCTCAAAGGGTGAGTGCCTTTCACAGCAGCCCCCAGCCCACCCCACCCCCCACCCTTTGCTGCTCCGCCCTCCTCTCCCCCCCTCCCCACCACCACCACCCTGGGCCTCCTCCCCTCCCCCCCTCAGGAGCAGCGCTTCAACATCACAGTCACTTTCACTTTTTTGTTTAAAAAGCTAATTAAGAAATGAGGCTCCCTGGGGGCCACAAGGAGAAGGGGTGGGGCAGAGGGGAGAAGCAGAGCCTGAGAGGGTAGGATCCTGGGTCTGGGGGGGCCATAGATTGAATTCCAGCGGTCTGTAGAAACGTAAAAGCAGGGGACAAAGAGGGGCTGAGAGCTCGGGGACCGCAGGCTGGCAGAGGAGTGAAGGGAACAGCGCTGGCCTGAAGGCCCAGCAGCATAAGAGGACCCAGGCCCAGCTGGGTCCAGAGGACGGCTGAGACCCCAGCTGGAGCCGAGCATATCTGGGTGAGGTGTCACAGTAGGGACAAGCCGCGACATCTCCTGTCTCAGGGACCCTAGCGGCCCCTGACCACTTCACAGACGCCCCAGGGAACCCAGAGGCTGTGTGACGGGGGAAAGCACAGGATGAGCAGGTGAAGACCTAAGCACTTGCTGGCCTGCATGGTTGCTGTGACCTCCCCTAGTGATGAAACGCATGGGTCTCCCTCGTGGGAGCAGCAGTTTTCATCCCTCATGACTGGATTGAGGTCCGTCCACACTGTCCAAGCTCCCTGCCCTGAATGTGGCCAGCTCCCTGCCCACCACACTCCCACACTCCTGGGGCCACGTGACACCTGCACGTTCCAACCTGCAAGACTGGTTGAGCCCCTGGTTCCCTGCCTCGCTTCCTCCCCGCTTCCAGATCCGGGAGCTGGTCCCGGAGTCCCAGGCTTACATGGACCTCCTGGCATTTGAGAGGAAACTGGATCAGACCATCATGAGGAAGCGGGTGGACATCCAGGAGGCTCTGAAGCGGCCCATGAAGGTGCCTTGGCTTGGGGGCGGGGCGAGGGCACTAAGTCCTAGTCCCTGAATGGGAGAAGCCTGGGCTGGCCCCCCAGGGACTGGCCCTGTATGACACTCTCTATCTCTACAGCAAAAGCGCAAGCTGCGTCTTTATATCTCCAATACTTTTAACCCTGCGAAGCCTGATGCCGAGGATTCTGACGGCAGCATTGCCTCCTGGGAGCTGCGGGTGGAGGGGAAGCTCCTGGATGACGTACGTCCTGGCCCAGGTCTCTCCAGGTGTCCCGGGGTGGGTATGGGGCTGAGCTGAGGCTGGTGCACCAAGGTGGACGTGTGCACCAAGGGCTGGGGAAGTCAGCCCTGGCTGCAGGAGGGTGGTCCAGAGAGACATGCCAGGCCTGCTTCTGACTGTGCGACCCTACCCGGCCAGCCCCCACCTGCTCCCAACTCACTCTGCCCCCGTGGGCCCTGTTCCGCGCCCACGGTCCGTGCCTCTTCCACAGCCCAGCAAACAGAAGCGGAAGTTCTCTTCCTTCTTCAAAAGCTTGGTCATTGAGCTGGACAAAGACCTTTATGGCCCTGACAACCACCTCGTGGAGGTAAGACCCCGACCCCTCCTGCCCTTGAACTGGCCACAGACCATGGTCCTGGAGGAACCTAGAATGCAGTCCTGTTAGCAGCGCAGACTGGGATCAGGGACCCCCTCCCCCAGCCTGAGTCCTGCACCCAGAGCTTCAAGGCCCCAACCAGCTCAGATGGGCCTGTGGGGTGACTCAGCTCTTACCCCTGGACAGTGGCACCGGACACCCACCACTCAGGAGACGGACGGGTTCCAGGTGAAGAGGCCGGGGGACCTGAGTGTACGCTGCACGCTGCTCCTCATGCTGGACTACCAGGTGCGTGCCCCCACACCCAGACACCGCACACCCCCCAGCATCCCGCCTCCTGTACCCTTCTCCCAGCCGGGGTGGGCCTGGCCTGCAAGCTGTGCGCCAGGAAGCCCCGTTCTCCCCTCCACCCTGCCTGCTCCAGAAGCTTGTTTCCAAGGAGCCCAGGCCCCGCAGCCCCCAAGTCCCAAGCCCCTCCCGCTCTCTCTGTCTCACTTTCTCACGGCCTCCTTGGCCCAGCCTCCCCAGTTCAAACTGGACCCCCGCCTGGCCCGGCTGCTGGGCTTGCACACGCAGAGCCGCTCGGCCATCGTCCAAGCCCTGTGGCAGTACGTGAAGACCAACCGGCTGCAGGACTCCCATGACAAGGAGTACATCAACGGCGACAAGTATTTCCAGCAGGTACCCTCTGCCCCAAGCCTGGGGCCACGGGGTGGGGGGGGGGGGGTAAGGGCCTCTGCTCAGGAACACCAACCTCCCTCCCTGACTCCGTTGGGAATGATCTTGGAGCCGGAGACTGGGCTTCCATCCCTGCTCTGCCACGACACCGCCCTGTGCTGCCAGCCCAGCAGATCGGGAACCCCAGAAAGCCAGCGGCTCTAGGGAACATGTTCTTGGCACCTGGAGTTAGGGCCCCGGATTCTAGCCCTGGGTCCAGACACCGGGTCTGCCACTTAGCTGGGAGCCTTGTTCCTTACCTTCACACCTGTCCCTTCTCACCCGCTGGGCAGTTAGGAGAATCAAACTGCTGTGAAAACGATTCTACCAAACTAAAGATTATTAATGAATAATAACTTTAAAAGAAATTCCACAGGTAGACTTGAAAGGTGAAAACAACAGTCGATGTTTATTGAGCACTCACCGTGTGCCAGGCGCTGCTTCAGGCACTTCGTGTGTAACTGATGCATTTAATTCTAATAAGCCCCCTGAGATCGGTGCCCCTGCCTTTGGCTCCCAGAGACGGAGAGACCGAGGCCGAGGTGTGAAGTTGAGCAGCTCGAGGTTGCGCCATTAGTGGTAGAAGCAGGCCTCGGGCCCAGGGCTGGCCCCCACCTCCTGGCCGCGGCCCCATGAGAGTTGGCTGCTCAGGGGGTCTTTTCAGAACGAAGGCTCCTTCGAGCACAGAGAAGGGACCCTCTTCTCTCCTACTGCAGATTTTTGACTGTCCCCGGCTGAAGTTTTCTGAGATTCCCCAGCGCCTCACAGCCCTTCTGCTGCCCCCTGACCCGATTGTCATCAACCACGTCATCAGGTGAGGCCGCCCCACTGCTCCTCAGAGCTGGGAGTCACTGTGGTGGTCCTGCCCCCCCGTCCCTCCCTCTACCCACCCCCCGCCCGCCCACCCGCATCAGGCCTGGGAGGCCCTTGGCCTCCGTCGGGGCAGCACGGACGCCAAGGGCTGGCCTTCCCTGGCAGCGTGGACCCGTCAGACCAGAAGAAGACAGCATGCTACGATATTGACGTGGAGGTGGAGGAGCCCCTGAAGGGACAGATGAGCAGCTTTCTGCTGTCCACGGCCAACCAGCAGGAGATCAGCGCTCTGGACAGTAAGGTGGGGCCGGAGCGCGGTGCTGCAACGGGACGGTGACCCCAGTGACACACGTGCAGACACAGCAGGACGAGGACGTGGGAGAGGAAGGGAAGGTGGCCCTGCCCATGCCCCCTTCCCGCGGACTGCCCTTCCAGGGGACAGCAGCGGGCCCCCCGCCCCGCCCCCTCCCTGCTTCTTCCACCGCAGCCTGGCCGGGTGAGAGCACGTGTCTTTCTACCTGCAGATCCACGAGACGATTGAGTCCATCAACCAGCTCAAGATCCAGAGGGACTTCATGCTGAGCTTCTCCAGAGACCCCAAGGGCTACATCCAGGACCTCCTCCGCTCCCAGAGCCGGGACCTCAAGGTGAAGGGGGCCTCCCGGGGAGCGCTGAGTAGGAGACAAGCATGCCGGGGAGACAGTGAATATCGTGTGGGGGTGTCCAGGCTCAGGGCTGACACCGCTGCCCCCTCCCAGGTGATGACAGACGTGGCAGGCAACCCCGAGGAGGAGCGCCGGGCTGAATTCTACCACCAGCCTTGGTCCCAGGAGGCCGTCAGCCGCTACTTCTATTGCAAGGTGTGGGACCCCCGCCCTGGTGCCTCCAGCTCCCCCATCAACCCGAGAAACCCCCCACCCTCCCCCTCAACATGTGGAGCTGTCGCTGCTTCCAGATGCTCCTCCAGGTGGGTGGGGCCCATCCTGTCACTCACCAGCAACTCGTCACCTGCACCTGCTCATTTTTCTACAGATCCAGCAGCGCAGGCAGGAGCTGGAGCAGTCGCTGGTCGTACGCAACACCTAGGCACGCTGGGGACGCGAGCTGCTGGGGGCCACCCGGCCCTGCCCCGGCCCATCCCCTCGGGCCTGGCCATCACCCCCGACGCCTTGTGGGCGAGGCAGGGGCTGGATTAAAGGTTATTTACCTGATAACAGCCGTGTGGTCATTGGCAACTGGGGCAGGAGGGGGAGGGTAGGGGGGGAGAGGGCAGTGGGTCCCTCTGGGAAGCTCCCCACCCCCTCCCTCAGAGTCTCCTCACTCCCATTTTTCCTAGACCTAAAAACAGTTTGGCAGAAGACACTTTTAATAACATTTTTCTTATTAAAAAAAAAAAACAACAGCGGCGAGCTCTCCCATCTGTCCGTGCATCTTGCCTGCCTTCCCGGGCGGGGCCGGCAGGGGCGCTGTGGAGGTGCGGGCCCCGGGCACACTAGGTGCTGTTGGCCTGCTCCTGCTCGAACAGGGCCATGGCCAGCTGCGCGCGGCCCCCCAGCCCCTCCAGGTTGCTGAGGCGGCAGCGGTGGTAGAGTTCCTCGCTGAGCCGAGGGCTGCAGTCCCGCAGGGAGAACTTTTGCACCAGCCCTGGCTCCACGGCCCGGAAAAGGTGGAGCCCTGAGAACCGGAGGAAAACATCCATCACCTCCAGCCCCTCCAGGGCTTCCTCCTCTTCCTGGCCTGCCAGTTCGGCAGCCAGCCGGGCTCGGGCCGCGAGGTAGTCCGCGTTGTAGAAGCAGCCCTCTGCCGAAGCCTGCCGGTCAAACCTGCCTCCTCCAGCAGCCCCCCGGGCGGGGTCCGCACCTGGAGGGGACGGGGGATCGGGGCCAGCCCCCGGGGGCCCCGGGGGTGGTCTCTGTGGTGCCAGGGCGGGGTTGAACTCCTGGAAGTGGACTGGGAAGAAGGCCTGCCAGCCAGAAATGGCGTTCATGCGGCAGCGGTTGAGGACCTCGGGCCCCGGCCTGGTCCACACAGTGGTGAGGAAGAAGAGTGTGTCCACGGGGTGCTTCTTGGAGACCACGTCCATGAGCCGCACCTGAGAAGGCGCCTCCGCTCGCACGGCGAGCCAGGCCAGCCTCGTCCCCGGGTACCGTCGCTCCAGCTCAGCCGCTGCCGCCTTCACCCCGAGGAAAGGGTCTGGGGCTCCTCGGCCCCCTTCTCGCGGCCCGTAGACCAGCAACAGGGTGAGTAAGGCGTGCTCTCGGGGCTCCAGGACCCCGGCTGCAAAGGCCTCCAGGAACGCGGGGGCCACGGCGGCCTCGGCGGCCGGCAGCGGCAGCACCAGCTGCACGCGCGTGGCCTCGGTGACGTAGGGCATGGGGAGGATCTCCACGCGGCTCAGTGGCCGCAGCAGGCTGACCCTGCGCGCCAGTGCCCGCCGGTGCCCGCGCTGCGTCACGGCCTCCAGCAGCAGGTCCAGCGTGTACTCCATGCCCCGCGCCGGGTCGAAGCGCCGGTAGCCGTTGAGCAGCCGCTGCTTCTGGAAGCGCAGGCGGGGCTGGTAGCGCCGGTTCAGCTGCTCCAGGGCCGTCTCCACAGCGTCGCCCACGTCTGCCCTGCTCGCCCCTTGAAGGGGGCACTTGGGGGCCCCGTCTGCGCAGGAGAAGGTGTGCTGTTCTGTGAAGTAGTCCCAGCCCAGCACCTCAAAACGAGAGTGCGGCGTGAAGGGGGCCGGGAGCCCGAGGGGCCAGCTCAGCCCCGCCTCCCCCTCAGGGGTCAGCGCGGTCAGGTTCCGGATCTGAGCCTAGGGCAGGAGGGATGCCCCGTTAGTGCCTGGAGAGGGAATCGGGACCCCAGCCTGCTCCAGCGTCCTGGGTTCTGAGGTCCGTCCTGACTCCATCCACACTCAGTGAGGCCTGGCGCTGAACAGCCTGTACTTGACAGCCTGTCTGTAAGGGGCACACAGACCCGCCATCCGCACACAGCTGCTGTGCGGAGGAGGACGGGGTGGGCAGAGTGCTGCCGTGGAGGTTAGAGGACCCTAATGTCTGGGGCTCCGCGGCCTTTCTCTTCCTCACTCACAGGACTCACTCTCTTCACAGGAGACCTTTGTTTTCACCTGGATCCCACCTCGGACAACCCCCTGCCATCAACCAGAGGATTCTTCTACCTTCTGCCCTTGAGCATTTTAAGGACAGTGCTAGAAGTCCGGGACTGCGGGGCTCGGCCCCCTCAGTGGAGAGGCACTATTGGAGAGGAGAGAAGCCCTTCTGGTGCCAAGCCCGCTCCTCAGAGGTCTCCTGCAGATCCTCTCAAGTGCACCCACATCGTGCTGGGAGCTTTCACCCAGGGCACCCGGAGCCCCTTCTCCCTAGGGTGCTTCTCACTGAGGTTCGGTCAGTACAGTCAGCCTCCTCCTGCCTCGCCCAGCCTCCCCTCTTGCTCATCCGTGAGCCCGGATGTCTGAAGCGCCCTCTGACTTGCAACCCCAGGCCCCTGGCTCACCTGCAGCTGTTCTATTTCGCTGTAGGCCCGCTCCAGCTCCAGAGCACTGAAGCGCTTGTGAAGCCGGTACATGAGGGTTCCCTCGGAGACAGGGTGCACCGCGAAGGCACTCAGGAAAGCTGAGCTCCTCTCCGTCTCGGGGTCCCTATTTTTGGCCAGTTCAAACGAGCGATACTGCTGCCCCTGGAGGACCATGAGACCAATCAGTGCCACACAGGGAGGAGCTGCCTGGCCTGACTACCCTCAACTGCCCTTGGCGCTCATGCCTCTGACTGCTACTGCCGCCGAGGCGGGGAGGGCATAGGAGCTCATTCTGGGGTCCCCTTAACCTTCGCCTTATTCTCACACCGGATTTGGGAAAAAGAGCGCTCACTTGGCAACTAGAATGACCTCGCCCCCAAAGAATCCTGATGTTTCTCAAAAGAATGAAAGCCGAGAGCCAGCAGACTGCCAGGACTCCGGTCGGGGAAGAGGAGGGCCCCTCTGGGATTGTCTCCTCTTCTCCAACCAATAGGGAGGCTCCCGGGCCACCCTCCTCCTGCAGGAGAGCGGTCCCCTCTAGGGCACTCCCAGGTCACTGGAGACCGGGCAAGTGTTGGGGGGAGGGCAGAGCGTGAGGGGCCAGACAGGAGGAGACTGGTGAGGAAGGGACATCTTTCAGGCTTGCTCAGAGGGTCCCAGATAAGATGCCACTTTTGTTGGGCCTGGGGAATCTAAGACTGCCAGAGGGGGGCAAGGGAGAGCAAGAGGGGTGACTGGGGCTGGGGAGGGCACAACGACCACCCCAGGAACTGCTGGGAAAGGGCCAGCAGCCCCCCGCCTCGAGACCAGCCGCTGGGTCCCTGCTAATTTGTCGGGGACGGGGACTAACTTGAAAGGGCTGTCACCTGGTGTTGAGAGACACAGCCGATGCCCAGAGAGTCAATGAGGCAGCGGCCGAGCCACTCGTCAGGACGGGCACTGAGGATGTCTCCGCGGCAGCCATCCAGATGTGGCCGCAGCCGAAGCAGGAGGCTCCGTGACAACAGGTAGCCAAAGCCCCCGTGGCAGTACCGGGCCTGCTCGCCAGCGCCGATGAACTCCTCCGCCCGGCCCAGGTACAGGTCCTGGTTGATGCTGAGGTGACCGGCCAGGGCCGCCAGGCGGGGGGCCTGCACGTACGTGTCGTCCTGCATGATGAAGAACCAGTCGTAGTCGGCCCCGAAGTGCGTGTGAAGATGGCGCAGGGTCTCGGACATGAGCCAGGCTGGCCGTTCGTCCCCGTGAGACACCACCTGCATCCCTGCCGGGGTCCGGGCCCCTCGCTGCCCAGTGAAGTAGAGCAACCGGGGGAAGTGGTGGGCCACCGTGCGGTTCACAGCCACAGCCAGAGTGGACAGCGTGGCCCGGGAGGTCAGGACAGCCACCAGCAACCGCTCGCGAGAGCCCAGCTCCGTCTGGATGTACCGAGTCCTGAGAGGAGACCAGCGTGCAGGGTCAACTCCCTAATCTTCAGGAACCCAGCGTGTCCAGCGTATACCTCCCCCCAGGAATTAGCGAGTCGGAGTTGAGACAAGAGAAGGGGGAGACCTCCTCAACACTAATGAGCTACTAGAGAGCGTCCACTGAGTAGCTGAGACTGGAACTGATCTCGGGGAGAGGTGGACCCAGGATGGATTAGATGCAACTCCTGCCCTGCCGAACAACATCCAACCACTAACATAACACCAATGGGTGAGGCTTTCTCAGGCCTGAGGAGGAGGAAAACAAACTGGAACCATGATGGAAAATAAGGCAGAGAACTGCTCCAGGGAGGCTAACAACGATTACCAGTGACCATGGATAGGACGTGGAGGCAAGGACTCGGAGCAACCCTGAAGTGGGGGGTGGGGATGATGCACACACGCGCACGTTAACTCTCACCTGAGCACCTTCTTGTAGGCCTTGTTGGGATCCCTGTAGTAGGGGACAATCCGGGGTTTGAAGTCTTCGTCGCTTTGATCAAGCTGAGTTCTTGAGTCTAGACTCTGTGGCCCTCCAGCTTCCCCCACGGCCTCTACGCAGGGATCGTCCCCCTCCCCCTGGATCCAGGACACCCGCAAGAGGCTCAGGCTGCATCCCAGAGACAGCCCTAGGATGAGGGGCAGGGCCGGTCGCAGCAGGGCCAACACTGAGCTTAGCCGCATGGCGGTGGGCCCTGCCATGTATGTACCCCGGAGGGCACAGCCTCAGGGATCAATCAGTGACCAACGGGCTCTTTCAACAAGGGAGCCTGGGGCCAGTGAGGTCAACGAGAGAACAAGGTTGTGTTTGCTTCCGGGCCCAGGATCCCCGAGAAACTCCTGCCTTGTCTTCTGTTGTCAAGGCGCTGGTTCTAACCCTCAGTCCAAACGGTAATAAATATCAGAATCAATTTCACCCACTAACGGTGGGTCCTCTAGTCCAGAAGAAGAAGAAGCAAGACTCAGTCCTGCCAAACCTAACCCCCAAAGAAGGACTACATACATCTGGTGACAGAATCTAAGCAGAGAGATGGCAGCAACTGATAAAGTTGGCCTTAGGGAAAAGCACATTGGCCATCAAAACACCAGCGCCCAGCTAGAGGAACCTGACTCCACAGGCCTTTCCCAAAGAGCGTCTGGGAGGGGCACACATCTCACTCACTTACTTAAGGGGCTGCCAACCCCCGGGGCAGTCACAGAGATGGAGCCCAGGCCTTCCTACTCTCTTCACCCACGTTAAGGAAACACTCGGGCCAGAGGAACTCCTCCTCTCGGCAGTCAGGAGCAGTCAGGGGTCACTGGCACGGCTCACAGACGTTATGCCCCACCTAATGAGGTGGAGGGATGTGGTGATTCAGCACGGAGGGCAGCCTCAGAGGAGCACAAAGGCTGATGGAGCTGCCGGGCAGGGCATTCTTCTCTGAATCCCCGGTGCTGAGAGCCCGAGGCCGCCTACCATCCTCCGAGAAGAGACATGGGGCCGGTGACAAGCCACTCTGGCTGTTGTCAAGAGCGATTCGGTGGCTGTTTTTCCCCAAGGCCCCAGGCACCAGCAGCAAAGCGTGAAGACACGCAGCTGGCGCGGGCGGACGGATGCTCGGTTGTCAAACCCGGCAACTCCCCGCCCCACGGCTCCCTCTCAGTCGTCACAGACCAGCTCCAGGCCTAAGAAACGAGGCCCAGAGGGAGCTGGGGCCGATCGTCTCGCAGCAGAAACAAGAACTGGCTGCGTCACGGGCTGTCAGAGGAAGGGGGACAGGGAGGCTCCGTTCGGGCGACGGGGGGAGAGAAGGGCAAAGACTCCGCTCTCAGGCTCGACCGGGCGGCGGACACTGAGGGGAGACGCCGGGGGCCCGCCGAGGAGAGGCCCCTGCGGCCGGGCCGGGGGCGACGGCAGGCCGATATAAGGGGCTGCCGCCGGCCGGGGTATGGCCGGTCCTGGGGAGCTCCGGGGGGCAAGGACGTGGAGCTAGGACCGGAGCTGGGGTCGCTCCTCTGGAGCGACACCCCCTTGCAGGGTTGTGGGGAAGGACGCGAAGGGGAGAACAGACCCCAGGGCTTCGCCGAAGCGCCGGCTCCGCCGCCGCAGCCGCTGCCACCTCACAGCCCGGCCCACTCCTTCCTCTTCCGCTCGCTGTCAGTCCCCGTCTCTATGGTGACCGCATCCGGCCGCTCGCTCCGCCGCCGCCCTCTCTATGGTCGACCCTCCCTCCCTCGGCGCCGCCTGCGGGCCGGGATGGGTGACGTGCTCCTCCCGCCCGCCCTCGGCCCTCCTCCGCCCAGAGCCGGCGCGCGTTCCGCAGCCCCTAATTCGAGTGGACCCAGCCTGAATCCGAAGGTGACCCAGATCTTCAACCTCGACTCCCTTCTACCCTAGGAAAAAAACTCTTCTCCCCTTCGATGAGCGCGTTTCTACTTCCTTGGGCTACTGCTCCTAGCGGGCTTCCCGAACCCCATCACCTACTCAAGTTATTTCAGAAATGTTTGTTGTTTGCCTACTAAGTTCCAGACCCATGGTCGATGAGGTGGGCATGGTCCCTGCCCTCAGTTGGACACGGGTATTAGACACATATTGACAAAAAATAAACATTTAAGTTTAGGTCGAAATTACAAACTGTCCGAAGTACCATTGCAGAAAAGTAAAGACTTCAGTGGAGAAATGTGGCAGGAAGAATTAGACTGAGGATTTGGGAATGCTGTGATCCAAAATTCAGTACGTTACCCGGGCGGAAAGAGGAAGACTGGCCCAGAGAAAAGCAGCTAAGGCTGCTGAGTGAGGGGACACCAGGTTAAAGGAGGCTGGAAGGCAGGTGGGCCTTCAAGCAACTATGGTGGGTTCCCACCCAGGATGGCACATTCCTAGCGGGCAGTTTGGAAATGCAGGAAGGCAGTTTTGTCAAAGAATTGAGGGGAGAATGCTACATGTACATTGCAAGATTGTATGGCACTAGAATTGTTCTACACAACTTTCAAATGCCCTACGAACATTCATTTTAGAGGAGAAAAAATGGTTAAAATCATCTACTTTTTGAGCCTGTGTTTTATATGTAACAAGTAATTTTGCAGAGTTGTAATGTGTGCTGAATTTTCAAAGAATGTAACTATCATGTAAATGGGAGGAAGCCTGTACTTCAGTTTTGTCCGGGAATATACTTTTTACCATTTTGTAACAAGTGAATGACTAATGATGTTTTCCAGCATACTGAAGTAACTTTTCTTGTAAAGGATTTCCTTTTCTTTCTTCTGTTATCATTACACTGTAATTTTTTGAAATTTATGTGTGTAGTTAGGTTGTCACAAATTAACTTTATTTCAAAAGAGGAAAAGAGGTGTTATTTGAAAAGTTCCTTATTAAAAGAGAACATTGGGGCTGGTAGAATCAGGAACCCATTCTAGGAGGCCCCTGGGATGGAACACAGCCCCGCAGTTCCCCTTTACTGTGTTTTGGTCTGTCAGAATGACTGCAATTTGATCTCCCCTCAACAACTGGCACATGGAAGGCGGTAAATGGCTTTTAGGTTCCAGACCAGCATTGTCCATTAGAAATATAATATGAGCTGTAAATGTAAATTGTAAATATTCTGGGGCTATGTTCTGTTTAGTTGCTTAGTCCTATCCGACTCTTTGTGGCCCCTTGGACTGTAGCCCACTAGGCTCCTCTGTCCATGGACTTTCCCAGGTAAGACTACTGGAGTCGGTTGCTATTTCCTATTAGGAGTAGGATTGCTGGATCATATGACAACTGTATTTTTAGTTTTTTAAGGAACCTCCTTACTGTTCTTCATAGGAGCTGCAATGGTTTACATTCCTACCAACATTGTAGGAGGGTTCCCTTTTTTCCACATCCCCTCCAGAGTTTAATTATTTGTAGATTTTTTTGATGATGGCCATTCTGACAGGTGTGAAGCGATACCTCATTGTATCATTTCTCTAATAATTAGTGATGTTAAACATCTTTTCATGTGACCACATTTCTTTAAAAAAAAAAAGCAAAGAAACAGGTGAAATTAATTTTAATATTTTATATTAAATATATCCCAAATATTAACATTTGAACACTTTGTTGTTCAGTTGCTTGGTCCTATCCAACTCTTTGAGACCCCATGGACTGTACCACACCACGCTTCCCTGTCCTTTACCATCTGGAGCCCGCTCAAATTCATGTCCATTGAGTCGGTGATGCCATCCAACCATCTTGTCTTCTCGTCCCCTTTTCCTCCCGCCTTCAATCGGTTCTCAGCATCAGGGGATTTTCCAATGTGTCAGCTCTTCCTATCAGGTGCCAAAGTATTGGAGCTGCAGCTTCAGCATCAGTCCTTACAATGAATATTTAGGATTGATTTCCTTTAGGATTGACTGGTTTGATCTCCTTTCTGTCCAAGGGACTCTCAAGAGTCTTTTCCAAAGCCACAGTTTGAAGGCATCAAGTCTTTGGCACTCAGCCTTCTTTATGGTCCAACTGTCACATCCATGCATGACTACTGGAAACCATAGCTTTGACTAGATGGACCTTTGTTGGCAAAATAATATCTTTGCTTTTTAATATGCTGTCTGTTGGTCATAGCTTTTCTTCCAAAGAGAAGAAATTTCATGGCTGCGGTCACCATCTGCAGTGGTTTTGAAGCCCAAGAAAATAAAGTCTCTTACTGTTTCCATTGTTTCCCCATCTATTTGCCATGAAGTGATGGGACCGAATACCATGATCTTAGTTTTTTGAATGTTGAGTTTTAAGCCAGCTTTTCCACTCTCTTTCACTTTCATTAACAGAGAGGCTCTTTAGTTCCTTTTCACTTTCAGCCATAAGGGTGGTGTCATCTGCATATCTGAGGTTATTGTTATTTCTCCCAGCAGTCTTGAGTCCTGCTTGTGTTTCATCCAGTCTGGCATTTCCCATGATATACTCTACATATAGAGTAATCAATATAAAAATGGAGATATTTTAGTGTTTTTCCTATCCACATGCAATCTTCAAAATCACCCCCACCTCATGCATATTTCACACTTACAGCATATCTCAGTTCAGACTAGCCACATTTCAAGGGCTCCATAGCCACATCTGGCTAGAGGCTACCACACTGAACAGCAAAGTTTGAGACCTTTCTCAGTTACTAAGTTTCTAGGTAACTGGATGAAACGTTTCCTCCCTTGGGTCTCAGTTTCTTTGTATTTTAAATGAAGAGGCTGGGCGCTGCTTCCTGTTCCAGCACTGACCTTCGGTGATTTTCATATTTAGCCAGACCTTTCCTCCTCTGATATCTCTCCCTCTTATTTCCCCATTTCTTTTCCCTTCAAATCCTAAAAGATGATGCTGTTAAAGTGCTGCACTCTATATGCCAGCAAATTTGGAAAACTCAGCAGTGGTCACAGGACTGGAAAAGGTCAGTTTTCATTCCAATCCCAAAGAAAGGCAATGCCAAACAGTGTTCAAACTGCCGCACAATTGCACTCATCTCACACCCTAGCAAAGTAATGCTCAAAATTCTCCAAGCCAGGCTTCAACAGGCTTCTACATGAACTGAGAACTGGATGTTCAAGCTGGATTTAGAAAAGGCAGAGGTACCAAAGATCAAACTGCCAACATCCGCTGGATCATCAAAAAAGCAAGAGCGTTCCAAAAACCACCTACTTCTGCTTTATTGACTACACCAAAGCCTTTGACTGTGTGGATCACAACAAACTGTGGAAAATTCCTAGAGAAATAGGAATACCAGACCACCTTACCTACCTCTTGAGAAATCTGTATGCAGGTCAAGAAGCAACAGTTAGAACTGGACATGGAACAACAGACTGGTTCCAAACTGGGAAAAGAGTACTTCAAGGCTGTATGTTGTCACCCTGCTTGTTTAACTTATATGCAGTGTACATCATGTGAAATGCTGGACTGGATGAAGCACAAGTGAAAAGGAACTAAAGAGCCTCTCTCTCTTTTTTTTTTTTTCTATTTTTTTATAAGAGCCTCTCTCTTGATGAAAGTGAAAGAGAGTGAAAAAGCTGGCTTAAAACTCAACATTCAGAATACTACGATCATGGCATTTGGTCCCATCACTTCATGGCAAATAGATGGGGAAACAATGGAAACAGTAAGAGACTTTATTTTCTTGGCCTCTGAAATCAGTGCAGATGGTGGCTGCAGCGATGAAATTTCTTCTCCTTAGAAGATAAGCTATGACCAACCTAGACGACATATTAAAAAACAAAGACATTACTTTGCCGACAAAAGTCTGTCTAGTCAAAGCTATGGTTTTTCCAGTAGTCATGTATGGATGTGACAGTTGGACCATAAAGAAGGCTGAGTGCCAAAGACTTGATGCCTTCAAATTGTGACATTGGAAAAGATTCTTGAGGGTCCCTTGGACAGAAAGGAGATCAAACCAGTCAATCCTTAAGGAAATCAATCCTAAATATTCACTAGAAGGACTGATGCTGAAGCTGAAGCTCCAATACTTTGGCCACCTGATGGGAAGAGCTGACTCATTGGAAAAGACCCTGACGCTGGGAAAGAATTAGGGCAGGAGGAGAAGGGAACAGAGGACGAGATGTTTGCATGTTGGACACGACTGAGCAGCTAAACGGAACTGAACTTTCCCTTCATGCCCAGGTCTGTCCCCTGCAAGAGACCTAAACCCTGGATGAGAATGGCAGAACTTCTAACTTTTCTAGGCCACTCTTACTGTGCTGGAGGAGACTTTGCCCAGCAACTGTTAATTTATGGGAAATCATGGACGTGATTGGTTGGTCTGCAGGTAGATTCAGAGAAGTAACTCGTTAGTCCTTGCCATCCCATGTCACTTTACAGAGCTGGAATGGTTCCCAGTACCAGATTTGAGTTTCAAATACTGGTACTGTTTCCTACCAGCAGTGTTATTTTTTTAATAGCACTGTGCCTTTATTTCCAATCTGTAAAATGGTATTTATACCCACTTTAGAGTCTGTTGGGGGAATTAAATGTGATGGCATAAATGGAGTATAATTATGTTAGTTCTCTGTAACCGGAAACCTCCCTGTAACCAGGCATTTTAATGAGGCTGGGAGAGGCAGGCATATTGTAGACCTCCCAGGAGGCTAGGTGCTTGCATGAGTAATTTTATGTGAACCACAATCATATACAACTTCCTTGTTTCATAAAGAAGGGCACTGCAAGCAGTTAACTACTGTCTGTGTATCTCTACCTAGAACAATGCTTTGGCCCATATGGCACTTATTACCTACATGTCATGATCTGTTTCCTTTTAAAATCTGTCATCTTGTCGGCTGAAAAATAATGCACAATGTGACAGTTGTGAGTTAAGTTTTATTTGGGGGCTTAATGAAGATTATAGCCCAGGAGACAGCCTCTCAGATAGCTCTGAGAAACTACTCTGAAGAAGTAGGGGAGGTGAGTATATATATGATTGGTGGCGGGTGGAAGTGGTAGGGGAAGGGGGTACGTGCAGTCAAGCACACATTTTGGCAGAAGGTTGTTCCCTAGCCACAAAGAGCAGATGTCTCTACTTTTCTAGACATGAGAAGATGCAAGAAATTGGACTCATAAAATCTTCCCCAGAAAATATCTGAAGGTCTGTTTTGTCAATTTTCCCCAGAGCACAGAGTGCCTCATTCCTGATCTGTGTCCTGAACTCTTTTCAAGGTATGTGGACGGTCCATGACTGCAGTAGCTAGTGGCCTCATCATTCTAAAACCGAATAGTGAGCAATAACTTTTAGTTGGCATTCTTAACTGTGAGCTCTGTGAGACCAGGGAATGACGTACCACCACTGCAACTCTAGTATCTAGCTCTGAGTCACACGGTGGTGAAGGTTAGTCTAGGAAAAGGCATGCTCAAAGGCAAGAGGTGTGAAATGGTATGGCTTACCTCAGAAATGCAAGTAATTAGATTCTACTGGAGCATCAAGTTTGAGAAGGAAAACTAATTCTATGAGGAAGTGAAGTGAGCTCACTTTTTTTTAAAGAGTCGGGGTGGGGGGGGGTGTCTACTTTTGGATCAGGTGCTTCGCTTGACCCGAGGAGCAAACTGAGATTTGCAGTTTCCAGTGCCGGAAATAGCGGCTTCCTCTGCTCCCTCTAGCCGTGCCCCTGTGGGAAGGACTACTGATCAGAAACCTGGAGAAGTATTTGATAGACTATACATTTAGGATTTGCTTACTGCAGGCGAGGAGAAGTCCGTGGGGAGGGGGGTTAAACCATGAAAATTAACGAGGGGGAAGGAAGAAAGAAAAAAACAAACAAACGGGCAAGTGATGTTATAAAGATAAACTCCGAAGTCTTGATTTTCACTTCAGGGCTCTTCCCATCAAACTTACCGGCTTTGGATGGAAACTTAACAAGTTCTGCAGTGGGTAGGCAGAGCAGCGACGATTCAGGAACAATGCTCGGCACCGTCTAAAGTTTGGACCAGCCTCTAAAGCTTCGGTTTCACGGAACGAGGACGCCTTTCCTTCACGGAGGGATAATTCTGTTCTTAGCATCCTCTTGGAAGCGATGAGCGTTTTCCCGGCCCTCTCTCACCGGTCGGCTCACCCTTCCTCCTCCTCCCCTTCCCCCCCCACCCCCGCCATTGTTTCAACCCACTGCTGCCTGACGCCTGCTGGGAAGTGTAGTCGCTAGCCCTGCTGTCTGAGCCGGTTTGGCGGCCCTGATGAAGCCGGTAGCTCCGCATAACCCTCAGCTATTCCAGAGGCGGGGGAGCCGGGGATGGCCCAGTCGCTCCTCTGAGAAGCAAAACTGGGACTCGCCGCTTCTGGCCCCAGAAGCGGACCGCTAGCAGAGAGAGCTCTGGGACTCCAGTCCCCCTCAGCCGCGCGCATCGTGATGACGTCACTCCGGCCCGCGAGGCCCCTGGGATCCGCGGTAGTTCTCGAGGAGCGGGTCTCAGTTTCGGCAGCGGTGGCCGGGGGACGACACTTCCCAGGAGTCTGCGCGGCGGCGCGACGAGAGCCGCGCGAGGCCGTGATTGGCTGGTGAGCCGGCCGCACGCGGAGGAGCTCAAGAAGCCGCTCTGTTGCGATAGAGGCCGAGCGGCGAGGCCCAGTGAGTTGGGGGAAGGGGCGCTGGGAGGAGGCGGGGGCGGGGGAGGGTGCCGGCCGGTGAGGGGGTGAGGCGGCGGGGGGGACGAGAAGAGGGAGGAGGGACTGGGCTGGGATGGAGGCGACTGCAAGGGAGGAGAAGGGGCCAAGAGAGAGAAGCTGACGGGCGGAGGCTGGGGGAGGCTTGGAGGGGTGGTGGTTGGTGGCGAATGAAGAGACCCCGGGGGGACTCACAACGGGGGGTGGGGGGGAAGACGAGGGCGCCCCGGGAAGAAGCTGGACTCGGTGGCCGGGTGGTGTGGAGGGGGAAGACGGGGAGGAGGCCTGAGGCAGAAGGGAGGGAGGGAGCCCGAGAAAAGTGAGGCGGCCGGCTGGAGCGTGGAGCGCCAAGTTGTGGGGAAACTGGAGACCGGGGACCTGTGCCGAGGGGCAGAACCCGGTCCCTCAAGTGGAGGCCCTGAAAAGAGGAGCGTCTCCAGAGCGAGGCCGTCCGTGGGGATTGGTGGACAAAGCCCCGAGGGAAGAGCTGGTGAGATGGGAAGAGCGGCGGAGAAGCCGAACTGGCTGGAGACATCCTGACAAAAGTTGGGAGCGACTTTAGACTGGGGCGGAGCTGGGTATCAGAAGCTTGCTAGGGAATTCCTGAGACGGATGGAGCACAAGGCCCAGGCACTGTGCGGAAGTTTAGAATTTGGGGGTGTTTGCCTTCTTTCAGGCTTTCTGGAAGAACAGTAACGGTTTCCCTGTGATTCATCACCATGCCCTCCGACCTGGCTAAGAAGAAGGCAGCCAAAAAGAAGGAAGCTGCCAAAGCCCGACAGCGGCCCAGAAAAGGACATGAAGAAAACGGAGATGCCATCACAGAGCCACAGGTGGCAGAGGAGAGAAATGAGGAGGCCAATGGCCGAGAGACCACAGGTGAATAGAGGGAGAGAGGTGGGTTGCTGGGATGGTTGCTGGGACCCAGTGGATGCCCCTGCTGGAATCTGAGTCGGGATGCTGGAGGCGCCAGAGTGTGTATCTGGTGCCACGAAACTTTTCATGATGAGCCGAACCAGTAGGGTTGGACCTTGATCAAGGAACCTGAACACAGTTCTCACATGCACAGTGGTGAGCAAACATGAGCGTTGTTGTGCTGCCTTGTCGCCTTGTCTTCTAGATTTGGAGGTCAGTTCCCTGCCCCTTTCTGAATTTTCATTTCTACACATGGAGGCAGTGTGCCAGACTGTTTGCCACATGATACTCTTGTCCTCCTGGGGCAGTGACTGTACCAACAAGACAGAAACATATGAATTGTTTTATGGGTTTTTCCTGGCAAAGAGATGCATTTCTGTTACAAGTGCTTCTCAAGTATTAGACACAAGATCACTGAATACTGAGGCAC
Organism: Muntiacus reevesi; assembly: GCF_963930625.1. Classification (NCBI taxonomy): domain Eukaryota; kingdom Metazoa; phylum Chordata; class Mammalia; order Artiodactyla; family Cervidae; genus Muntiacus; species Muntiacus reevesi. Next base: position 107,404,326 of record NC_089254.1, on the reverse strand, counting down.
TATAAGCATGGTCTTTCCTCTGATAACTTGCAGTCTAGATGGGGAAACAGGAAAGTATGTGATAAAGAATATTCCAGGCTCTTGGCTGTCTATCATAGCCTTCTTCCTTGCCCCCAAAAGCTCTCTAAACAGGCCTTCTCTATTGACTGCTGTTGTCCCTTGAATAGTCACCACTTTTCTGTCCACTTACACATTAAGGTTCTTATATTCTAATTTTTGTATTACCTACATTTGACATTTTTCTTAGAGCCCAGCTCAAGGTGGTAAAATCTTTCCCTGTCAAGCCTGACCTCAGTAATACTGCTATTCCCTGTATCCCTGTACTATCTATCCGGGGCTTCCCTGTGACTCAGATGGTAAAGAATCTGCCTGCAATGCAGGAAACCCAGGTTCTGTCCCTGGGTCGAGAAGATCCCGGGGAGAAGGAATGGCAACCTACTCCAGTATCCTTGCCTGGAGAATCCCATGGACAGAGGAGCCTGGTGGGCTACAGTCCTTGGTGTGGGAAAGAGTTGGACACAACTGAATGTGCGCGCGCGCACACACACACACACACACGCACTATCTCTAGGGTTGATTTTTCTTTTGGCCAGTACTTACACGGCATATGGACTCCTAGTTCCTAGACTGGGGGATTGAACCCATGCCCCCGGCAGAGGAAGTGTGGAGTCCCAAGCATTGAACCTCCAGGGGAGTCCCAGCGTTTCCTTCATTGTATCTGTTTCTCCATCTGAGTTGTTTGATCTTTGAGTGCGGGGACTGTGTCTTGGGTAATACTTCTTTTTTTGCATGATTACCCTTGCAGACAGAGATACTAGGTAAAGTTGGAAGAGGAGAGAATTATTCATGCAAGCTGCAACAGAAAGACAGGAATTCTGGAAAAAAAAAAAATCAGGGTTTAAAATGATTGCGAGGAGAGAGTTAAATGGTAGGAATTGTCTCCAAAATAAGAATTATGAGGGAGGACTAGTGCAGTCAAGTCAGGCAGTTTTCTTCCTGTCCCGGATAGTGGAGAGATGGGAAGGTAAAAATGGTAGAAGGAAACGAGTGGGCTGAATTGTGATCTGACAAGTAAACAGGATTCCCTCTAGGCTCTCAGGAATAGGGGTTAAGCCTCAATTCTGTAGTACTTTCTGGATGAGTTGGAAAAGTAGACAACCGAATCCCACTTTGAGACTCTTGTCCACAGTTCCCATTACAAACTTCTTTGCCTTTCTCCCTAGAAAACCAGAACTTGTCAGGGCAAATTCAACTGTACTACCCCTAACTCAATCATAAGGGAACTTTGGGTTTCACCATGCTTCTTCAGGGAGCTACTGTTCTGAAATATAAAATCTGGGTTTTTTTCAGCTCTGTCTCTGAAAATATTTCTTATTGCCAGGGACCCAGGGTCATTTCTGCTTTCATAACTAATGCATCATCTGTCCTCTCTAATAAGACTGGGTCTGCTCTCTTCTCTGAGTTTGGAATTAATTAATTCTCCAACCTGATAGTTACCATTGCTACATGGTCTTTAGGTAGTGAGATACAGAAAGATCAAGAAATATCAAAGAAAGTGACTTGTGACAGACTACTAACCTTCTTTGGAATGTGAGACTCTTGAGGTTGCGTACTGGAGTTCAGCTGCTCCTCTTGTTTGGAAAATGAATAGAAAGGGGCTGCTTATGAAGTCTGCAGTATTTCTTCTGATGAAGTTTATTCCAGAATCCCTTCTCCATTTATTCAGTGCTGTTCACTTATCATTTGAGCCTGTTTTCTAGGATGCTGTAAGCCAAGATAGTGAAGTATAAGTCTTATTTTTAAAGCTCAGGAGATGACTTAGGTCATAGATACTGTAAACTGGAAAAGATCAAGAGAAAAGTTGTATAGCTGTGTCTCGATGTCTGCTGGGGTTTGGTCCCAGGGTCCCTGTGGATATGAGAATCCACAGATGCTCAAGACTGTTAACATAGAATGGTGTATGTAGTCTTTGCATATAACCTGGCATGTCTCTAGATTACTTACTGTATCTAATACAACATAAATACTACGAAATTGTTGCCAGTGTGTGGCAAATTCAAGTTTTACTACTTGGAACTCTGTGGAGTGCTTTTTTTTTTTTTTAATCCATGTTTGGATTAAACATGATTTTGGATGCAGAACTGTGGATACAGAGGGTTGGCTGTGTAGCTTTCCTTTAATTTTGATCTTCTTACCTGAGCACATGGAGATACAGTCTGGAGACTTTTCCTGTAAAGATCCAGATAGTGGATATTTGCAGCTCTGTGGGCCATATGGTCTCTGATGCAGCTGTTCAGCTTTGCCATTGTGGTGGAAAATAGCCATAAACAGCATGAAAATGTTGGGTGTGACTGTCTCCCAATAAAACTTTATTTACAAAAGCAGGCAGCTGGCCAAATGTAGCCAGCTTTTTTTGTAAGCCACCCCCTCCCAGGCTAAGAATGTTTTTTACATTTTTAAAGTGGTTATGTTTCAAATGGTAATCTATAATGCTTATGTAATAGTTGTGATTTTGCTAGTAGGGCTGTAACCCTAAAATATTTACCATCTGGCCCTTTAAGAAAAAGTTTACTAACTCCTTATCTAGATCATAAACTTCTCTCTACACTGTCTTCTCAAGATCTAGAACAGGGATTGGCACAAAATGGAGCTGTGAGAAGCCTGGTGACTCAACTGTGTAGAAAGGAGACTTTTTAAATTCCTCTCCTCCATCAGAACTGCCCTGGACCCCTCTGTATTTTCTCATACTGGTCCCTTCCAGGCAGTATGGCTTCTTGGAATTAGCACCTAGAGGCTCTGTAGGTTGTGGAGGAAGAGAACTGCACCTCTACAGCATCTGCTTTAATGCTAACTTGGGGGCTTCCCTGATGGCCCAGTGCTAAAGAATCCGCCTGCCCATGAAAGAGACATGGGTTCGATCCCTGGGTTGGAAAGATCCCCTAGAGAAGGAAATGGCAACCACTCCAGTATTCTTGCCTGGGAAATCCCATGGACAGAGAAGCCTGGTGGACTACAGTTCATAGGGATCACAAAGAGTGAGACATGACTCAGCGACTGAACAACGGCAGCTAATTCTTTAATACATACTCATGGAGGATGATTTGGAGTTCTAGCCATTGCTACCATGCATCATATCATCTAAGAACAAGAGAGGTTAGAACTAAAAGGACAAGTTGTGAAGTAGAAAATGTCCACAAAAGCAGGATACCAGGGCCGATCTACATGTACTGTACACCCTGTTAAAGCTTGTGAAACATCTGAGTCAGCTCAACCTGATCTTGAGCCCTGATCCTTCAGGACCGCCTCATTCAGCCTTTGGATTTTTATGTGTTAATATGTGGTAACTTAAAGAAGGGAGAAAGCCATAAATGCCCAAGCAGGGACCTGAACCCTCGGCCCTCACAGTAAAAGTCTGATGCCCTTCTGACTGAGCCACTCAGATGCCCCAAGACGTGTCTTTTTATGTAAGAGTTAAGCCTGTCTCACAGCCCTCTTCCCAGACTGCTTTTCTCTTCTGTCCCCAGAAGTGGATTTGCTGACCAAGGAGCTGGAGGACTTCGAAATGAAGAAAGCTGCTGCTCGAGCTGTCACTGGCGTCCTCGCCTCTCACCCCAATAGTACCGATGCCCACATCATCAACCTCTCCCTCACCTTCCATGGTCAAGAGCTGCTCAGTGACACCAAACTGGAATTAAACTCAGGCCGTCGCTATGGCCTTATCGGCTTGAATGGAATTGGTGAGGCCCTTGGAGAGTGAGGTGGGAGCTGTTTCTCCTTGGCTCATCTGTTGCTCTGCAAGTGTTTCCTTATTACCAGCTGTGTACAAAGCTGGGCATTTGCAGTATGGGTGGGAGCCAGATATGCCCACCTACCCATACAGAGCAGTCATGTGATAAGTACCACGTGAGTCGTTGCAGGCAGTAGTGCTGGAGAAGTGGGTAGGAGTGGGTAGGAGTGGTGTGTGAAGCGTCTGTAGGTGCACAGACTTCCCAGAGGAGGGCTGGGACAGGGCCTGGCAGAACTGTGTCCCATGGAGGGGGCAGTCATAGGGTTTGAATGAATGAAAGGAAGGAAGGGACTCACAAAACAGGGAGGTCGTGGTTTGACTGGGAAAGACTGAAGGTGGGAGGAGAAGGGGGCGACAGAGGATGAGATGGTTGGTTGGCATCACCGACTCAATGGATGTGAGTTTGGGTAGGCTCCGGGAGTTGGTGATGGACAGGCAAGCCTGGCATGCTGCAGTCCATGGGGCTGCAGAGTCAGACACGACTGAGCGACTGAACTGACTTGGCTTGACTGGAGTGGAGGGAGTGATGTAGGGCAGTGACAGGCAGAGCTGTGCTGAGTGTCCCCTCCTCTGCATGTTTGTCGCCTGCCCCTCTCAGGGAAGTCCATGCTGCTCTCTGCTATCGGGAAACGCGAAGTGCCCATCCCCGAGCACATTGACATCTACCATCTGACTCGCGAGATGCCCCCTAGTGACAAGACGCCCCTGCAGTGTGTGATGGAAGTGGACACGGAGCGGGCCATGCTGGAGAGGGAGGCTGAGCGGCTGGCTCACGAGGACGGTAGGGCTCCAGACCCAGGGTCGTGGGGTGGCTTCCCCCCGGGAAAGGCCCCGGGAGCCTCACTGGCCACGCACCGTCCACAGCGGAGTGTGAGAAGCTCTTAGAGCTCTACGAGCGGCTGGAGGAGCTGGATGCTGACAAGGCGGAGATGAGAGCCTCGCGGATCTTGCACGGACTGGGTTTCACGCCTGCCATGCAACGCAAGAAGCTCAAAGACTTCAGCGGGGGCTGGAGGATGCGGGTTGCCCTCGCCAGGTGCGTCTCCCCCACCTCCTCCCTCCACGGCACCCTGTCTCCTCAGGGTTGAGTGCTCTCTCCCGCAGAACTGTTTAGAACAGGGGTCGGTGGTCAGTCCGTGCCAGATACCGACAGTGTGGAGGGGCAGGGATGATGTACATGAGCTAAGGAGTGAGCTTCCTGACCCATGTGGTCCTTGTTGGAGTTCCAGCACCGTATTCAGAAATCCTAGGACCAGCTCTAGGTAAATGGGAGGATGGGTCTGTCTCTTTCCTCTTGACTCCTCTCCCCTTCCCCCTTTTTGGGCTCCAGCCTTTCTAATTCTTGTTGTATAAAGATAAATTGTTAAGACAGCTGCTAGGATATCTGTCCTTGCTCTCTCTTAACCCGACCCAGAACCAGTTTCTGTAGGCCGTCATTTCCGCACCGATCCCCCAAGAAGTCCCCAGTCACATAAGTGGTTCCTTCCCCCACCCATCTCTGCACAGAGCCTTGGGGAGGCTTGATGCACTCTTTTTCAGCAAGGCTGCCCAAGTGTGCCCTGGAACATAAGAGCCTTGGCTTCACATGCTGGCAAGGAGTTGTAGCCTCAGGTTCACTGGGGAACTTTTACACACACGGATTTCCTGGCCTCTTCACATCTATGCTGGAGTCTCGTCCAGAAATCTGGTTTCTAAAAAGTGCTGCAGATGTGACCGCAGGGGTGGGACCAGTGCTGTCCCCTTGTTCCTCCTGTCTTGAGATGCCATCTAAGAAAAGAACATTCTTGGGCCTCCTTGCTAGGGTCTAACAAACCCACCAGTTAGGTTTCACTTGAATGCTTTTTGACAGTGTACTTTTTGTGTATCCTGATGCTCACCAACCTCAGTATAAGAGACTTATAGACTCATAACAGACTTTTACAGCCTTATCTCGAGCTGCATCTTCCTCTGCTTCTCAGCTCTGTTTTCTGCTCTTTAACCCCCACCCTTCACCTCTGGTTTCTCTCCTACTTCTCACTTTCTGTCTGAGGTATAGAGCCTAGAGTTGGTTTCAGGACTCAGTGCAGGCCTGACCAGAGCTGCAGGTAGCGGCAGGCCATGCCCTCCTGTGTAGCACGCAGTAGACTGAAGTGGTCTGTCTCCTTTCCTGTCTTCAGAGCCCTCTTCATTCGACCCTTCATGCTGCTCCTGGACGAGCCCACCAACCACCTGGACCTCGATGCTTGCGTGTGGTTGGAAGAAGAGCTAAAGACGTAAGAGGCGGGGCTGGGGGGAAGTGGGCAGGTCCTCAGGGAGGGGGTGAGCAGAGTCCAGGGGAGATGACACCCAGGACCCGCAGTGATACTAGAGCAGTGAGCAATGGACCAAAATGAGGCCAGAGGGAAGACCAGACTGAAAAGGTGGTGACCACCTTTGTTCTTGTTCAGTCACTCAGTCGTGTCCGACTCATTACGACTCCATGGACTCTAGCCCGCCAGGCTCCTCTGTCCGTGGGATTCTCCAGGCAGGAATGTTGGAGTGGATTGCCATTTTTTTTTCCAGAGGATCTTCCCCACCCAGGGCTCAAATGCATGTTTCTTGCGTTGCAGGCTGGTTCTATGCCACTGGGCCTCCAGCAGAGCCCAGTAACCACCTTTGGGGTGGGCCATTCTGTTAGCTTTTGTTTAGTCTGCAATATATGAATTTTTTTGTTTCTCTCTTTCCTATTGTTTAAAATACAATATCTTTGTTAAAGATAATATTTTTTCTTAATTGTGTTTATATCATATAAACAGGGATTCCCATATAAGATCATGATGTAGTGACAAAGAGAAAAGTAGCCCATATGGCCGTCGTCCTTTGCTTGAGAGCCAGATAACCTGGAAAGTTGCCCCAGTTCTAGAAGGCTTTCCATGGTCTCTGCAGTGACCTGGTACCTTCTTTATAAAAAGGAGTGGTTTAGTCGCTAAGTCATGTCCGACTCTTGCGATCCCATGGATTGTAGCCTGCCAGGCTCCTCTGTCCATGGGGATTCTCCAGGCAAGAATACTGGAGTGAGTTACCATTTCCTTCTCCAGGGCATCTTCCCAACCCAGGAATTGAAGCCGGGTCTCCTGCATCACAGGCAAATTCTTTACCAACTGAGCTATGAAGATAGAAATATGATAAGGAGAGCCTGGTGATTTTTATTGTACCCATTCCAGTTCTCCACACTGGCTTTAGATGTGTTTATGGGTGCTTGTGCACATTTTTTATCTTACCATTACTATCACTGCCATCTCTACTCCATTCTTTTGAAAGTTAGAACAAAAGTTTGAGGAAAGTTTGAGGCAGTCGAAACTACCTCACCACACATTGAAAAGCATCTAGTGACCTTATACATAGATTGAGCACTGGCAGCTTAGGTGCTGAGAGCAGGGAATTGGCCAGAAAACTTAAAGGACGCTCAGGCATAAGGATGGGAAAGGATGAAGGTTTTCTGGGCCCAACGTTCACCTCCCCTGTTGTGAACTGTCTACTGTGTTGAGCTCCTCCCTGATTGGTTCTCTGGCTTTGCAGTTTTAAGCGCATCTTGGTCCTCGTCTCCCATTCCCAGGACTTCCTGAATGGTGTCTGTACCAACATCATTCACATGCATAACAAGAAGCTGAAGTATTATACGGTGAGTGGGCCCCAGCTTCTCCACAGTACCCTCTGTGCTTCCTGGTTCCCTGAAGTTCTCCTTTGGAAAAAAAAATTGACTTAGCAGCCCTTTTCTACCTATTGCTATAAAAAGATGTGGACAGGGAGTTCTGCAGTCTGTTTTATTTTAGTCCCAAAGTAATTGCTTTCAGGCCATAGGCCACGGATTGGCAGCCTGCGCACAGGGTGTATGTTTGCCTTATTCAGAGAGGCTGCCTCTCCACGGTGCCTAGGCAGGCCTTGCTGCCCTCTGCCTTCTTGAGTAGCTACTTATGAAAAATAGAAGTCCTCTTTATTCATAGTTGTACTCACCAGAGGAGTATTAATAGTTCTTACATAATTTTTCAGAAATTTCACATGTACTTGCAAGCATTTGTAAAAAATATTACGTACACAAAGCATGATTCTGTCAGTTGTGTTTAAATTTTAATATGTCTTGGACGACTTTCCATATGAGTATATTTAAAGTGTCCCCCTTTTTTTCCCAGTGACTGCATGGTATTCCATTGCGTGGCTATCCTATAACTTATTTGTCAGACTCTTTGATGGATGTTTAGGTTGAGTCTGGGTGTTTGCAGATAGACACCACGGTAGTCCATAGTGCAGGGTTTGCCAGGTCCTAAATCTGACTGCTCTGGTGTCTTCCCACCTGCAGGAAGTTCTTGTGGCCTGACTGGGGCTTCAGCCTCTCCAGGTGGGGAAGGGATGCATGTGCCCTTGGAATGCTGTGATCCTCTTGATGATCAGTATGACAGTGGTTTTCAGGGCTCCTGCCTGGGCTGTGGGTGTCTTTATGGCTAACCTGAGGATTTAGTCTGGAGCCCTGCTCTAGGAAGGAGAGGCACACAGTTTGAAAAGACCTCAGCTTCTAGATTTAGATACGCTTTTTTTTTTTTTTTTTTTAATACTTATTTATTTGACTCTGTTGGGTCTTAGTTGCAGCATGTGGGACCTAGTTCACCTGGGCCACCTGCATTAGGAGCTCAGAGTCTTAACCGCTGGACCAACAGGGAAGTCCCCGAATATGCTTTTTTAATACACTTCCTCTTCCCCCGCTGCACCACCTCATAGCCAGGGCCAAGTCAGGTACCATCTCGAACCCCCCCAAATGAGGACTCAGAGCCGAGGCTAACGCTGCCCATCTCTCCCGGTGCCTCTTCCTGCAGGGTAATTATGATCAGTATGTGAAGACGCGGCTGGAGCTGGAAGAGAACCAAATGAAGAGGTTTCACTGGGAGCAGGATCAGATCGCACACATGAAGGTAGGGCCAGGATCTTGTCCTCCGGGAGAGCTGACGGAAGGCGTCTGGGGAGATGAGGGGCTAGAGAAGTTCTTTACCCTCTTTTCAGATGAATCGTGGGGTACCTGCCCACACGCAAGCCCCCTCTCTGCACTCTTTCAGAACTACATTGCTAGGTTCGGTCATGGCAGCGCCAAGCTGGCCCGGCAGGCCCAGAGCAAGGAGAAGACGCTACAGAAAATGATGGCGTCCGGACTGACAGAGAGGGTTGTGAGCGACAAGGTAGGGTCTGGTTGGGTGGAATTAGGCGGCCTAACGTGAGGTGGATGGGGAAGGACCTGACTTGATAAATACCTCTTTATCCTCTTCCTAGACGCTGTCATTTTATTTCCCACCATGTGGCAAGATCCCTCCACCTGTTATTATGGTGCAGAATGTCAGCTTCAAGTATACAAAAGATGGGGTGAGTACTTCGGTGTGGTTGGGAGGCTGGGGTACATTTTACAAGGTGTCAGCTGGCAAGAAGAGTGTCCTATTTGCTGACAGCATCTACTAACCCTTGTGGTGCTGGGGGGTTTTCAGGCCCGGCAGCCTGGGTTGCCTCACTGAGTGCCTTAGAGGAGTTGGGGGTACCCTTCAAGTACTTGGAGGGGACATTGTTCAGCCACATTGGTGGGTGGAGGCAGTGGTTAGGGGGCTGCCATAGGAGCTTCCTCCCTCCTCACTCCAGCCGCCTCTAGTGGTGACTGGGGGCTCAGTGAGATTGCTCTGCCAGTCGGATTGATCACCCTACCCCTGGATCTGTTTCTCTCCCCCACCCACCTCAGCCTTGCATCTACAACAATCTAGAGTTCGGTATCGATCTCGACACCCGAGTGGCTCTGGTGGGGCCCAATGGAGCAGGGAAGTCAACTCTTCTGAAGCTGCTAACCGGAGAGGTATGGTGTCAAGTGGGAGCGTGGGACTCCAGCATTAGATGCCACTGTGTCAGGGTGGGGGGCGGTATGCAGGGGCCCCTGCTCTTGGAGGGCCTCGTGCTCATGATGAGTGAGCCGTCCTCTGGGGGGCGGGTCATCACTGGGCAGTGTGATGTTTCGGCATTTTCTCAGAGAAAACTGGGAGGAGGACTGTGTGTGCGAGAGAGCCTGTGAGAGACAGCCTGGGCCTGCTCTCACTGTCTTCTTGTGTCTTCATTCAGAGCATTTAGAACACAGGAGCAACTGTGCATTTAGAAACATTTTTATTGTAGAAAACGTATGTTGGACCCCTGCGAGTCATAGTTCAGCACGTGGGATAGTAGTCCTTTAATAACTACCCAGTGGATCGTGTGGTGTGTCTCTGCCTCCCCTGAGAACATCTGTCTCGGTGTATTTTCTCCGAGTGGCCAGGAGAGCAGTTTGTGAAGTGGTGCGGGTTCTGTTTTGTAGGAAGTTGTAGGAGTTTGTTGAAGTTATAGGAGTCCCACTCGGTGTGAACGTATGTTTGCTTCCCCTCTCTGCTTCTGACCAGGTTTCCTTGTCTGTGTGCTTATCTTTCCACCGTCTACTCTTTTTTTTTTTTTTCTTCCCATAGCTACTGCCCACAGACGGAATGATCCGAAAACACTCTCATGTCAAGATAGGGCGTTACCATCAGGTATAGTCCTGGTGGGGAGCGGGAGATTGCCCGGGGTGGGAGAGCAGGGCTGCTGTGTGCCCAGGTCAGCTCCTGGGTGGTTCTGCAGTCCTGAACAGCTGCCTGGGGAGAGGTAGAGAGAAGGTACGCGGCAGGGACCCCAACAGGCTGCCTTGGAAGAACGCTAGGCACACCTGGGTGAGTTCTTTTTTTTTTCCTGTAGCATTTACAAGAGCAGCTAGACTTAGACCTCTCGCCTTTGGAGTACATGATGAAATGCTACCCCGAGATCAAGGAGAAGGAGGAAATGCGGAAGATCATTGGGCGATACGGTCTCACTGGGAAACAGCAGGTCAGCGGAGTAGGAGTGGGAGGACCCCAGGCAACTGGGAGATGCAAGCTAGGCGTCTGCTTTTTCTTCTGCTCTAGGTGGTTACAGATTGGAGCTCTGAAGTCTCAAGGGACAGGAGGGGGTTGCGTGCTGGTCTCTGACATGCCTTGCCCCCAGACTAGCAGGATGGGCCATGTTGTTAAAGGCAAGGGAAATTGAGACCTAGAACACAGGGTCCTCTGATCCAGACTCAGGCCCCCTGACGGCTCCACTGCATCAAGACTCTGTGCCGAGGCAGGGCTTCAGGCTTCCCGGTGTGTTCCTTTCAGCCCTTGAGGGACTGGCAGGGTGCCACTGTCTTACTATGTGATATTGGGTCTTCCTGAGTCCCGCTCTCTGTGTAATAACAGAGAAGTCATGGGGAGAGATGAGTCGTGATGCATGGTGAGGGCAACCCTGGACCTCATAAATGACATGGTTCCACGCAGGTGAGCCCGATCCGGAACTTGTCTGATGGGCAGAAGTGCCGAGTGTGTCTGGCCTGGCTGGCCTGGCAGAACCCCCACATGCTCTTCCTGGATGAGCCCACCAACCACCTGGACATTGAGACCATTGACGCCCTGGCAGATGCCATCAATGACTTTGAGGGTGGTATGATGCTGGTCAGCCATGACTTCAGACTCATCCAGCAGGTGAGACTCCCGGCCGGGAGGCGGTTGGGGGTAGAACACCGCCATGGCGCGTGGGGGACACTGAATCCACGTTACTGTGTTTGGGAAAAGGGCACAGGACGTCAGGTGGAGAGGACCAGATCTTACGGTTCTCTAAGAAACTTAGAAAGCCTTCACAGAAATACTTTAATTCTTCATTAGCTGTTTGGGGCTGTTAGCCTACTTGGCATCATTGGCCAAAATCAGGGAGGGAATTGAGTAGAGAATAGGGTGCTTTTGCTATTGTTTCCAGGATTCTTCAGCTTGGAAATAGTATTATACTTAGGAGACTCTGGATTAGACAGAGGGCTCCTGCCTGTCACTGGGGAGAAAGCTGCTGGTCATCTCTCTGAAGCTGTGAGAAAGGTGGGGTGGAGCGCTGGAAGCTGAGAGGGAGGCCATGAACAGCTCTGGGTCCTGCTAGGGAACTGGCAGTTGGGGAGACCAGCGGGTTCCGGCTTGGAAGGCCCCACCCCCTGCTGGGTACGGTGTCTAGATTAGACCAGCCCCAGGATTGCTGAGGGGGTGAAACAGAGCTGGACATGGGCCGGCGGGAGCTCATGGGTTTTCCTTCTCAGATTCCGCCGGGAACAGTCTCCTGGCCGGGGTGGGAAGGGCGCTGGCCAGGGTGACTGAGTCTGGGGTTTGCTGTCCAGGTTGCACAGGAAATCTGGGTCTGTGAGAAGCAGACAATCACCAAGTGGCCTGGAGACATCCTCGCCTACAAGGAGCACCTCAAGTCCAAGCTGGTGGGCGAGGAGCCCCAGCCCACCAGGCGGACCCACAACGTGTGAGGCCTTGCCGGCCGGCCGGCCAAACCGGGCCCCTGGGGCCGCATCCTGCATTGCTGCAATACTGCTCCCCAGCCCCTTGCCCCCACCTGCCTTAGCTGCACTCTGCGATCCTATCTACAGCTGGACAGGACCTGTCCGTCTCCTGTCCTTCCAGCTACTGTGTCCATGTCTGGACTCAGCTGGCTGTTCCCACCAGCTCCTCGCTGGTTTTGACCCGATAGTGATGCAGCCAGAGGCCTCTGAGGGTCAGCCCGCAGGCCCATGCCCCGGGTTGGCCTGTGAAAAAGCTTAGGATCCTCGTTCTCTGGGTTCTGGTGATGTTGGAGGAATACCCCCCCAGCCCACCGCCCCCATTCCTTTCTGCTTCTGGTTTGGAGCTCTGGACCAGGGCCTTAATCCTGGTCGGTTTTTAAATAATTATTTAACGGTGTAACTTTTAGACCTGCGTGACATCTACAAAGCGTCCAATAAAGAAAGAAGAAGCCATGGTCCCCGCCTTCCTCCTTGGGTCTCTGGGTCCTCTCCTGCTCCTCCCTGCGGTGCCAGCGTTCACCTGCCCTCAGCACGAGCTGGAGCGGGATTCGAAGGGCTGGGTGCAAGCTGAGGACTGTCCGCGGGCACTGGGAGAACTCTCTTCCCTTCTGATTTGAACTCATGCCTTTACTTAGGCCAGTGGTTCACAGACATTAACATGCGTCAGAATCACCTGGAAGACTCATTGAATCACAGACTGCTGGGTTCACCTCAGAGTTTCTGATTCAGTAGGTCTAGGTGAGACCAGGAATTAACATTGCTGAGAGCTCCCAGTGCTGCTGCTGCGGTATTCCTGGTGGGATACAAGAAGTTTTGTTATGTTAACCCATCCACAGCCTTAATTTTCATTAGCACTGTATCCATTTTAACAATACGTCCAAGCCAGGGCTTTGCATAGCATCCAGTCTTTGTGCCACCAGGCTTCCTGCTTGCTTCACCTCTGAAATATTAGCGACCATCCCTGTTTCCCCCGGAGGGGAAACATACACTGCTGTGGTTTCTCAGTGCTCACTATAGTCCGACAGTAAAATACAAAAAAGTCCCAGATGGTGTCTAAACCCCCGAGGAGCTCGCGATCTAATGGGAAAGCCAGTAAGACAGAAAAGGGCATAAATCAGGTGCCAAGTTGTAACTTAGATGGTAGGTTACACAGGAGACCTTAAAAGGGAGGGAAGTTTCTCGTGAGGAGCTGCCCAGAAAGCTGGGATCGGTGCTGTAACTTGAAAGGTGAGTAGGGTCTTCTCAGATGGCCTTGGAGTCCCAGAGCTGCCCTGGGCAGAGGGAACAGGGTATCAGGTGAGTGCCTGCAGCTTAGCCCGAGATTCCAAGGCTGGAGTGAGGGACTCCACTCTGACTCCGCCCTCTGACCCCCAAGGGCCTGGCCTGGCTGCTTTGCGCCTCAAGGCGGGGGCCCGGAGAAAAATGACTCGTCAGTCTGCCCTGAGTGTCCAGAGGCTTGGTTAGGAGAATAATGGGAACAGAGGTGAAGAGCCGCTATTTTGGCCAAGGGAGGGCCTGGTTGTGTGAAGAACTCCTGCTGAAGTCTGTTGGGGTCTCCAGGGCAGGGGGAGGGGGGCTCCAGGCCTGGAGGAAGGGAATGCAGTAGGCTGGTCAGCTTGTCCAGGAAAAAGGCCAGCCTCAACATTTTAAAAAATGTTTAAAAAATCCCACAAAATACACATTTCTACAAGCACCTAAAATCAATGCCTTGCTTTGGATCGAGTCACCCTCCTGCTCCTCCAACCTCTGGCACGCAGCCACAGCTGAATGATGGGGACTGGGGGTGTGGGGGCTTGGTGAGGTGTGGGTGCTCGGGCCTGCCTATGGCAGGTGATGCTCATTTGGCTCCTCCCCACCTCTATTGGGAAAACCCTCTTCTCCCCACAGCCTGGGCATATCCCATTGCTCTCAATTTCCTTAACCACAGCATTCAAGGACTTGAAATCCTCACACTAGGTGCAAAGTGAGACCACCTTCTCTGCAAAATAGCACCTTTTCTCCCCCTTCCTTCACAGCTCACTCCCTCAGGGGCCTCATGTTCATGGAGAGCACCCCGTGTTTCTCACTCCGGCTTCCTCCAGTCCGCCTTCCCTGACACCCTTCCTGTCAGGCCCTCCCAGCTGTGGTTCCTGCTGCCTTCACCTGTCTGGGCTCAGGTTCTGCTCCATTTTGTGCTGTTAGTTCAAGCCTCCCTGAAACCACACCCACTGATTTCTTTCTCCCTTTCCTCCCAACTAAAATCTCCCCTCTCCCTAGTTAAGTTGTACCCATCCTACCAGGGGCTTCCCAGGTGGCACAGTGGTAAAGAATCAGCCTGCCAATGCAGGAGACACAAGAGACCCGGGTTTGGTCCCTGGGTGGGGAAGATCCCCTGGAGAAGAAAATGGCAAGATCCAGTATTCTTGCCTGGAAAATGCTATGGACAGAGGAGCCTGGCAGGCTACAGTCCATGGAGTTGCAGAGTCGGACACGACTGCACGCACACACATGTCCTACCAGACCAGCTTCAAATCCCCGTTTGTTTCCTGAAGCCAGAGTTTTTTTAAAAAAAATCAATTGTGTACTTCGATAGCCTATCTTTAAAAAAAATATATATATATATATATATATATATATATAGAGAGAGAGAGAGAGAGAGAGAGAAGTCAGAAAAACATGTATTTTAATGCATGTATAAGGAATCTAGAAAAATGGTATAGATGAGCCTAGTTCCAGGCAGGAACAGAGACGAAGGTGTAGAGGAGGTTCGTGTAGACACGGGGGGAAGGGGAGAGGGGGGCGAACTGGAGAGGAGCACTGACATAGATACAGCCCCATGTGTAAAACAGGAGCTGCCGAAGAGCAGGGAGCTCCGCCTGGTGCTCTGTGATGACCTCACTAAGCTTTTTCCCAACTCTGTTTCACACACTTTTACCCTTTCACCCTTCCCTGCTGGTTTCCGGCGAACCAGTCTCCTCTCTCAAGCTGAACTGTAGGCCCTCAGAGAAGGGGGGAGGGGCTTCCCTGGTGGCTCTGATGGTAAAGAATCTGCCTGCAATGCAGAAGACCCGGGTTTGATCTCTGGGTCAGGAAGATGCCCTGGAGAAGGGCGACCCACTGCAGTGTTCTTGCCTGGAGAATTCCATGGACAGAGGAGCCTGGCGGGCTACAGTCCCTGGGGCCACAAAGTGAATGACTGAATAACACTAGTTACTTGGGGGGCGGTGCTGGGGGCCTTGTGTTACTCCGGCGCTCTCCAGCACTCAGCCATCCATGCGAGCACACGGGTGACTTATATGTGTGTTATAAGTATTTTGGGAGACAGAAGGGTGGGGAAGGGGGCTGGTGGAGGCTTATTCAGAGATAGAATCCTGGGGGCAGTGGAGAGGAAGGAGCAATTAGGCTCTTTCAGGATTAACGCAGAGCATGTTCTGAATTGGGTTGGGCCCGGCCCCGCCCCTGCGCCCAGGTGCTGGCCCCTAGCCCCTCCAGGTGGACGGGCAGCTGACCTCTTAAAAATTCGCCCAAGACGTGGGAGGAGGCCGCTGGGAAGACCAGGAGGATGAGCGCTGAGCACGGACAGCTGCAGCAGTCTGGGGGCCGGCGAGGCCGGAGTCCTGGGGACAAGAAGTCCAGAAGGCGCAGCCGGCGCAAAGAAACCTACTCGATGTACATCTACAAGGTGCTCAAGCAGGTGAGCGTGGGGGGCCACCATGGGCGTGGGGCGGGGGCTGGCGAAAGCCTGGGAAGGGCCTGGATGGAGTTCAGGCCAGGGCACCGTTCACTCTGCACCCCCCACGCCCCTCGTGTGGGGTCGCTCTTCATCTCAGAGGCCCGGGGGCCCACTCAGTGTCCATCCTGCCTGTGGGCAGGAGGCGGCTCAGACATGCTCCCACCCTGGTCCAGAGGCTGCACAGGGCTCTGGGGCAGACAAAACAGTCACGTGGGACCTTAGATGGGACAGTTTAGGTGAAGGAAGGCCACAGGAAAGTGCAGGGCTGACGGTGATCAGGCGCCCAACGTGCGGGTCCAAACAAGAGGGACTAGTTAGCTGTGGCTGGAGGGAGGAGTAGCTCCAGTGAACTGCGGTCTTGGGGGAGCTCCCCAGGTGGGCGGCACTCCGTCTTTGAGGGGCTGCGGGGTTGGTCCACCTTACAGATAAGGAACCTAAGGTACTAAGGGCTCAGCGGGGTGACTGGGTCACGTGACCTGACAGCAGTGGAGGTCACCCCAGCCCGCCAGCCCTGACTCTGGGTGAGCCCCAACCCTAACCCACACTCAGCCTCCCAGCGCACCTGTGAGGACCACCTACTCCTGGGACTCACGCAGACGCCAAAGGGCACCCATCCGCTGTGTCTGATGGACCCCGGGCACCTGGCCTCGAACGCTCTGCCCCGCTCAGCAGAGCTGGGCCCGGCAGTGAGCTGCCTGTGCTGGGTCTCCCCTCACCTGCCTGAGTCTCACCGCTGTGAGACCAGACCCCAGACATGGACCTTGTCTCCAGTCTGAAATCCCATAAGCTGAATCCAGTTTGAGTGACTGGACGGCTGGGGATCTCCGGGAGCGCTCTCACGGGGTGGGCCCTGCACCCACGTGGACGGGCCAAAGGGCAGAAGCAGAGAAGACTCCGGGGTCCCGATGAAAGTGGGGTGGGAGCCCGTGCTGGTGGGCCCCCTGCAGCTTAACCTAGCTTTTCGGCTCCAAAGTTGTGAGGGCAGCGTTGGGGCAGAACTGGGCTCCCCGAAGAGAGCTGCTGAGCGGGTCCCCCGGGTCAAGGGGGGGTCACTGCCCCAGTCACCTCGAGGGGAAGAGGACGTGATGAGCAGGGTCCGGCTCAGGTTTCCCGCTGTCAGATCCGTGGCCCCCAGAGGCCGTGCAGAGAGGGAGCGGCGGGGCCAGAAGCCAGGCTGTTCGTTCACCTCCACCACTGGCCTGACATGTATGTCGGCAGTCACTTCCCTCCCACTTTGCAGAGAAATGGGCTTCCCAGGTGGCTCAGATGGTAAAGTGTCTGCCTGCAGCGCGGAAGACCCCGGGTCAGGAAGACCCCCTGGAGTAGAGTACTCCAGTACTCTTGTCTGGAAAATCCTATGGACGGAGGAGCCTGGTAGGCTACAGTTAATGGGGTCACAAAGAGTCGGACGCGACTGAACGACTTCACTTTACTTTTACTTTTTGCAGAGAAATGGTGTCTGCCTGCTCACGTGTTAGGATTGTTATAAGGTCCGTCCCATTTGTTTTACTAGGGATCATCTAGTTCAAAAGCTGGTGTGACAGAAGAGGAAATAGGCTCAGAGGAAAGTGCCTCGTCTAAGGTCCCATAGGGACTCACGGGACAGCCCCAGATCCCCGTCTCCTCACTCCCAGTCTGCTGTGGAGAGTGTGTCCTAGGTGGGCCCTTTCTGGAAAATAATTTGGTTAACGATCTACCAAGTTATGTGCACCAGCCCTCTAGGAACTTCTAGGAATAACCAGCTTGCTCGTACAAGTGTCCAGTGTTCAAAGACATGTATTTATTATAACACGATGTAATAGCAAAAAGTAAAGCACACCCCCTAAATGTCCATGAAGAGAGGGATGGTGATATAAACTATGACGCATCCATGGTACGAAACGCTGTGCAAAAGCATTAATAGAAAAAGAAAGGAAAAAAAAAAAAGAGGCAGCATTCCTTATCTCTTGCAGTTGGGAGAAACTTCTTTTTTTTAACTTGGATACAGTAGTAACCTGTCTGGCCTCTGGAAAGAGGGTGATGAGGTGGCTTTGTGGTCCACAACTTGGGGGGGGGCTTGTGGCATCAGGCAGAGCCCCCCTGTTAACAGACTGCTCCTGCTGCTTCCCCAGGTGCACCCCGACATCGGCATCTCCTCCAAGGCCATGAGCATCATGAACTCGTTCGTGAACGATCTGTTTGAGCGGCTGGCCGGCGAGGCTGCCCGGCTGGCCCAGTACTCGGGCCGAACCACACTGACGTCCCGGGAGGTCCAGACAGCTGTGCGTCTGCTGCTGCCTGGAGAGCTGGCCAAGCATGCTGTGTCCGAGGGCACCAAAGCCGTGACCAAGTACACCAGCTCCAAGTGACCCGGGGCCCGACCTTAATAAAGGCTGCACTGCTCTCCTGTGTTGTTCTGATTTCAAAAAGGGATGCGTGGAGGTGAGGTGTGGTGTGGGGCAGGTTGTCCCTACTTGTCATGCCCCCAAGATGGAAGAACACTTATGCATACCACATACCTCTTAAAACCTCCGTTCTGGGTAGGGCCCACGGGTGACATGTGACACTTTGTAAATGTACAGCATTCTTGTTCTTAGGTGAGATGAGGGACAACCTGGTCTGGGTTAGAATCCTGAGTCTGCCGCTGGCAGTTTCCATCACGCCCTCTCTGGGCCTGAAATTCCACATGCATCCCTCCTTTGGGACGGGGTTCTGTGAGGCCATTTTTAGAAGACTATTATTTTTGTCCTGTGCTGGGCACAGGGGCTACACAGATCTACAAGATACAAAAACGAAGGCCCAATGTTTCAAAGTAACCTACCGGGATCTCAAAGATGTTTTTATTTTCCCCTAAGGTTTTCTTCCTCTTAATTTCAGAACAAATTCGTGAGAATGTTTTTGAGACTCCTAACTTTTCTTCTCCCATTTTATTTTGGAAAAGAAAATGCAAAAATAGTACCATAACCACTTGTACATCATGCACCTAGATTCACTACATAACACATGACCACATTCTCCTTTTCTAATTCAGCCTCTGCTGCGGTGGAGTGAAGGGCTGGCTGGGATTGCATGAACAGTCCAAAATCCTTTATGTTCCCTTTGTAACTTCAAGTTCATATATCGAAAAGGCTCGCTGTAACGATGGCTGAACTGTGACCCGACATATGTCATGCATGTTTCCTCCTCTGTCAAGCCTACAGTGGAGATGCCACATGGTGAGAACTAATTATCCACGCTTTTGTCCAACGGCAGGAAAAAGACTGGCTCAGGAGACCTAGCCCGGAAGCTCAGCTCCTCCCTACTCCCACTGTGTTTATACTCCTTGCTACTCTAGGCGTGATTCACAGGCCAGCAGCTTCTGTAACACCCTGGGAGCTTGTTAGGAATGCCGAATCCTGGGCCCCAGATCAGAGTGTTGAATGGGAATCTGCATTTTGGCAAGGTCCTTGGAAGCTCTGGGGACAGGTGGATTCCTCTCCCGATCCTCTTTGCCTCTGTCTCTCTCCCGCTGCCGTCTTTTACCCCCTGCCTTATATATTTATTCAGACGTTCCCCACTTGACACTGAGCCAAAAGCTTACCCCAGCAGACCCAAGCCAGGCTGATATGCTTTGAATTTTCCAAAGAATGTCCCCAAGAGCCTGAAGCAGTGATGGGGAAACCCCCAAAGAGCTCAAAAGGAGCCCAAAACCACCACTGAGTCCCACCCACTACTCCTTGCAGCCTCATTCTTTACACAGGTACAGCTCACCCGAACCATGTGAACTGAGGTCAGACCCCAGGGAGCAGGCGTGTTTGTGCTCACGTAAAGGGGGAAGCATGGGGACGTCCCCGGTGATCCAGTGGGTAGGACTCTGCGCTTTCACTGCCGTGTGCCTGGGTTCAGTTCCCGGTTGGGGAACTAAGATTCCACAAGCCGCGTGAACCCAGGCCTACCAAGCCCAACTCCTGCCCCTTTGCCCCTGCGGTGCAGCCACACACAAGTGTCGGGAGGCTGGGCCTGGTCTCCAGCCAAGAGGACAGCTGGACGAACACCTTTAGGACTAACAACCACCCAGAGCCTCACGGTCTACAGGGTGATGTCAAACAAAGCCCATTCTTTCATTTATCCTCACAAGGGAAGTAGCTGCAGCTGACCCGGCTGTCCGCCCTGGCCAAGGTGCTACAAGGGAGCCCAGGCCCTCTGGCATGCCAGCTCCAGGGTGTCCTCTGAGACAAGCGTCCCCAATCCTGTACCTGCACCCCCGCCCCTCACAGCCTTAGAACTCTGAGACAATGGGACAGAACCCTTAAACCTGGGCTATTCTGGCTTTGTGGAGCGGAGTCCTGGTGGAACCACAGGCGTTCTGTGGATTCCAGGACGGGCTCACCAAGTTCAGAGTGGAGTTGGGCACCATGTCCGAGGCGTGAGTGAAGGAGGGGAGAGCCGAGGGCATGGCGCCTCCCTGGTCCCGGAGCCAGGCGGCTGGGGACAAGGCCGGTGGGGGGAGGGCTCCTGAGGGCCGGCCCCACCTGGACCCCAGACACTCACACAGCCACCCTGGCCGCTCCTGCCGGTGCTCAGGTTTCCCTCAGGCTACTGACTCCAGAACAGTGCCTCCGTGCGGTACCCTTCTCTACACCACTTCCAGCCCACCATCCTAGACCTTTGCGACATTGCTGGGGGTCCCTCCAGAGGGACCAGCCACAGACTCCGAAAGGCCCCTCCTTTGGCAGCAGGCCCTCAGGGCGGTGCCCATTCGCCACCCTCCTTGCTCCTCCCTGGGTGGGCTCCAGCCACAGGAGCCCCGGTCCCTCAGCTTCTAAGCCTCAGGGGGTCTCACTGGGGCCACCGTCTCAGTTCCCTGAAGGCCTCTCCCTTCCCGGGACTCCCCCTCGGGGCCATGAGTCTGCTTAGCATCACACCTTCTGGGACCTTGAATTCAGGTCTTCAGGCGCCTCAGGGGACCCCAGCCCTCCCCCTCCGCCCTTGCTCTTCTGAGGCTCAGGGCGCCCCCTGCCGGCCCCCCTCTCACCTTGAGGCTCAGGGCGCCCCCTCCTCGCCCCCTCACACCTTGAGGCTCAGAGCGCCCCCTCCTCGCCCCCTTCCCAGTCCTCTGAGGCTCAGGGCGCCCCCTCCTCGCCCCCTCCCCACCTTGAGACTCAGGGCGCCCCCTCCTCGCCCCTTTCCCCATCCTCTGAGGCTCAGGGTGCCCCCTCCTCGCCCCCTTCCCCGTCCTCTGAGGCTCAGGGCGCCCCCTGCCGGCACCCCCCCTAGAGCTTACCAGCGCCTCTGGGACTCCTCCCACCTGATCTTGGAAGAGCTGCTGGACCAGGAGTCGCTGCTGGGGGAACCCGTTCCCGACCCCGAGCGGCAGTCCTTCCAGTACCGGCTCTCCTCGCTCTATCTGTACTACCTGGGGCTACTGCGCCGCTTCGACACCCTCTACGACCAGATGGTGCAGCCGCAGAAGCGGCGACTGCTGCGGCGGCTGCTGGACAGTGTGGCCTGCCGCGTGCTAGAGCTCAAAGACGATCTGGTTCGCGCCGACCTGTGTGAGACCCACTGCCTGGACCAAGTGCTGCAGGACTTAAAGCTCACCCCGGTGCGCAGGCTGCTCAAGCACTGCGCCCACCCCAGCTCGGGGTGGGGGGGCGGGGAGCTGGGGGGAGGGCTAGCCTTGATCTCCCCCTCCTTGTGGAAGCAAACCAAGCCCCAGCCAGCTGGGAGTAGGGGTGGCCTTGACTTTCCTCGGACACCCCAGGCCTTGGGGCATCATCTGCAAGGGAAGGCGGGCAGGGCAGATCCTACGATGGGGTTTGGGAAGTTCACGCACTGTAGTTAGGAGGTGCGACTTCCCTGGTCGTCTAGCGGTTGAGAGTCTGCCTGCCAATGCAGGGGACATGGGTTCAATCCCTGCTTTGGGAAGATTCCACATGCCATTTGGCAGCTGAGCCCATGAGCCACCAGGACTGAGCCTAGAGCCTGAGCTCCCCAAGAGAAGCTACCGCAATGAAAACCCTGTGCACCCCCAACTAGAGAGTAACCCCCATTTGCAACAACTAGAGAAAGCCTGTGTGCAGCAACAAAGACCTAGCAAAGCCAAAAATAAATAAATAAATCTAAAAAAAAAGTAATTAAGGGTGGCTGGGGAGTCAGGCTGGAAGCTCTGTCTGGCTCGGAGGAGAGACGAACCCCATTGCAGGGGATTGCTGGAAAGGGTCCCCTGGAGGCTTGTTCCTCAAAGTGTGGTCCTTGGACCAGCAGCGTCAACATCACCTAGGAACTTGTTAGAGATGCAGAATCTCTGGCTGCACCCCCAAACCACTACTCTGCCTCTGCGTTTTCACAAGACCCTCAGGGGATGTCTCTGCATCAGCAAGTCCCAGAGCACAGCGCTTCTGCACTGGCCTCCAGCCCACCCCGAGGTCAGGGCTCCCTGTTCCACGTCTAAGGCGGACTCAAAGTTTCCCCTACTAGCTGCCTGAGACCCAGCTGTGGACTTGAAAAAACAGACCTTCTCTAGGCCCACCATTCGGATGTGGTTGCCCAGGGAGGGCCTAGGAGCCTGCATTTTAAGAGCTTGGGTCCCAGTTGATTCAGATGTACAGCTAGGACTGGGACCACTGCCTATTACCTACCCTGATCCTTCAGAATCCAACTCTGGCCACGTGACAGGGTCAAAGGAAGAGGGGAATGAGTCTTGGGGCGATCTGCTCAAAATCTGTACATTTCCCACCCTGGAGCTCTAGGATGGAGGAAGCCAGCCCCAGGGTTATGTATGCAGCTGAAAGCGGTAATGGGTTGGCCAAGAGGGTCTGGAGTTTTGTTCCCAACTCTTCTTCTCCTGTGTTGCCCCAAAGGCAGACCTGGAGGTTCCGATTCCCAAGTATTTCGAGCTGGAACAGTCCAGCATCCTGAAGGACCGCGAACACATGCTGGTGGAGCTCCTGTCCAGATTGAAGCCAGAGATCTCAGAGGGGGTGAGTCAGGGAGACACCCCCTGCCCTGGAGCAGAGTTCCCTGCTTCAGGATACCGATGCCCCGTCCTGCTCTTCACCACCTTGGAGAGCGCTCTGGGTAATCCTGGCCTCCTCACGGCTGCGCTGTGCTCCTCGTAACCTTCCCACACCAAGGCAGAGACACACGACTTGGGCACCTCACTGCCCTGGAACATACCCTTAGCATGTTTTTGAGGGACTGGTCTCCCAGCTGGAGATGGCAAACCCTCCCTTGTTTCCTCCCTCTTTGCTCCTGCTGTGGCCAGAGTTTTCCAATATTAACCCGGACTGAGGCCATAATCCTACTGCAAAAGGCAGAGCGGGCCAGGCAAGGCAGGCTCCGGGCCACCTTCATGCGGGAGATTCGGAAAGAGGAGGAGCGAGACCGGAAGATTCGGGAGGAAGGTCGGTTCAAGTTCAGTCAGGATGAAGCAGCCATCACCATACAGAAGGTAAACCTCCCCCCCACACCAGGCACCCTGGAGCAAAGTCACCTCCTCTAGGAAGCCTTCCTGGCTCAGCAACTGATGACAGAAACACAGGTGCTTGGATTCTGCTGCCCCACAACTAGATGTTAAACTAGGGACCTTCATTGGTAATAAACATGTATCTTATTCATTATTTGTTTCCCATCTCCCCCAAAAGACTTGAAGTGGGATGCCCCCAAACAGAAGGATAATTAAAATCAGAGGAGAAAGGGAATTCTCTGGCAGTCCAGTGGTGAGGACTCCTCATTCTCACTGCCAAGGACCTGAGTTCGATCCCTGTTCAGGGAACTAAAATTCCACAAGCCACATGGTGCAGCCAAAAATTTAAAAAATAACAATAATAAATAAAAATTTAAAATTAGGGGAGAAAGATCCATAATACAGCAGCAGAACAGAGTAGACGATCATCCCCCAAACTTGTAAGACGGTGAAAAATGAGTCACAAAAACTTTTCCGGCCTACTATAACCTTCTGCTTTTCTGTCTATTCATTTTATGAATTTTTGAGAGTTTGATATTAAAGTGAGTGAAGTGAAGTCGCTCAGTCGTGTCCGACTCTTTGCGACACCATGGACTATAGCCCGCCAGGTTTCTCTGTCCATGGAATCTTCCAGGCAAGGATACTGGAGTGGGTGCCATTTCCTTCTCCAGGGGATGTTCCTGACCCAGGGATCAATTCTGGGTCTCCCACACTGCAGGTAGACACTTGACCGTCTGAGCCACCAGGGAAACTCCAGCTAAAAATCTTAGTTTATCTACTTAAAAAAAAAATAGTTGTAATATGTAGTGGAACCATATGTAACTCTCTTCTGTATTTCCCAAGTCTCCTGTAAATGTTATCATTCTGTCATAACTGAAAAAATAAAAAAGAAAGGCAAAGAAATGAATCATGAATTGTAGCCGGAGCCTCCGGGCAGCTGAGGCAAAAGGAAGCACAATGAAGAGTATGGAGTCTGAGAATTGATGACTCCAGGTGTCTTTGGGGTCTGGGCCGCCCGAGGTCACCCTTTCATCACACGCCCTCCCACCTCACTACAGAACACCCAGCTCCATCTCTAGGTGCCGCCCCCCGTGCCGCCCCGCTGTCCTGGGGGCGTGCCTCCCCTCGGTGTCTTGGCAGCCCTGCGGATTTCCCCCAGGTGCTGCTAAGCCGGCTCACGGGGGCAGTGCTTACCTGCCCGAGAAGATGGGAGGCGCCCTAGAGAATGCCTCTAGGGCAGGAAGGCCCTGGACTGCTGACCTGGGGCTGCTGGAGCTTTCTCTCTTAAGTCAGGCTCCTCTCCCATCTTCTATCAAGTCCTAGAGCCTCAAAAACTTCTGTTCCCCAGCCCAATTCAGGGGACTTAGAACTTCTCCCCCCAAATCCAGAGCAAACCAGCCAACTAGCAGACAGTGGCCCTGAGAACAGACATCCCCTCCAACCGAGATATATTTTCAGATTGCAAATCAGGGGCCTTGGGCTGGGGTGCTGTGCATCCGGTTCCCAGGTCTGGCTGCCCCAGGAGTGAACAGGGGGTCCTCGCCCTCGGGGCTCGCTGAAACAAGCCTTTGGAGAAGGAGGGTCAGCCCCAAACCTGGAGCATCCTCCCCCAACCCGAAAGTCAAAGCGAGTCCTTTTGTTCCTGTCTCCAGACATCGAGAGTATGGAAACACTGCATCCCAGGTCCCAGGTTCCCCACTGCCCTCATCAGAGGGGAGACTGTGGGAGGCCCTTAGTTATCAGGGGTCTTTCCTGTGCTCGTCATGGGAGCAGGAAGACAGAGCCAGGACAGGAGCCTGCACACAAAACCTGCCCCCTGAGGCTCTGTCTCAGTCAAACTACCAGGCGAGGCACTGGCCCTGCCTCCCTCTTTTCTCCTCCCCAGGGCACTGGGTTGTCCCCAGGCCCAAGAGTAGCCGGGAGAGGAGCCCTGGGTGAGGAGTCAGGAAACCGGGCCTTGGTCTCGGCTCTGTGCCGAACGGCCCTGGGACCTGGGAGAGGCCATGTCCCATCTCTGGCTTCAGTTTCCCTGTGACGTGTAGGAATTAATTAGGGGAGCTGCATGGTCTCAACAGCAGCCAGGTCTATGGGCCTGGGTGGAAGCAAGCTTTTATTCCAGATGCTGTACGTATGCTGAGAAGTGAGAGTGGGGAGGGCTTCTCGGAGGAGGTAGAATCTGAACTCTGATTTGTGCCTCAAAAGATACAGCAGATTAGGGACTTCCCTAGTGGTCTGTTGGCTAAGACTGCATTCCCAATGCAAGAGGCCCAGGTTCGATCCCCGGTCGGGGAACTAGATCCCACATGCTGCAACTAACAGTTCACCTGCCGCAACTAAGAAAATAAATATTTTTAAAGGCAGGTTAGAAGGTGGAGATGAGACGGAGGGAATTCCTGGGGGGTTCTGAGAGTGCCGGGCGTCTGGGTGCAGACCGGCCCCACCCTGTCTGGGCTATCTCTGCTCAGGGGTCAGTAGCCAGTGATCTGTATCCTAGAGGTGCCCTCCCCAGAGCTCTGCCCCCTACCCTGCATCCCAGCAAAAAGGCAGTGTGGGGAGTGTCTGGGCCCGCGTGTCCCCCCAGGTGTGGAAGGGTTACCTGCAGAGGAAACGCGCTCAGCAGGACCGGCGAACCGAGATGGAGTTCATCGGCATGGTGAGCGTCCCGGTCCCAGCCCTGTGCACACCTCCCTCCATTGAGGGCTGGGGAAGAGGGGTCTGGGGACCCTGGTGGAGGGTCAGCACACAGCCACTGCCAAGCCACGTCCCTTCCCGCTGCCCCCTCCCTCCCAGAGCCCTTTGGGAGGAAGCCACACATGGGGTGGGGAGAGGGACGGTGGATCAGGGCATCCTGTCCCCTGGCCCACGATGGAGCTGGCAGGAGAGGCTGCAGGGGGTGGACCCCGCAGCGGCACGAGGCCCGTTCCCAGGGCCAGTGGGTTTCCTGCAGCCTCTGTGAGAAGCACGTGGGGGGCCCACTTGGGATGAGAACACACCCCCTTCACCCCAGAGCCTTTGGGGGGGCACAGACTCCCCACTCGCTCTGGGATCCCCGACTCCCTCCTTTCCTCTGCCCTGCAGGCAGAATGACTAAGTGTGAACTGGGAGACAGGGGCATGAATGTGCGAGGAGGGTGGGGGTGAGGAGCATGGGCAGGAAGGGGTGAAGGTGCAGGCGGGGAAGACAGACCCGAGCCCGCTGCTCTGCGGTGGTCGGCCCCCAGCTGGTCTCTGCTGACTTAGGAGAGGAAGCCACCACGGAGTGAGGTTCCGTGATCCCTGGGAGGGCGCTCGGCCCTGGGCAGAGCCGCAAAAGCCTGGCCTATAAGGGGAGATTGGAGGAGGGACTAGGAGGGGGAGCTGGCGTTGGGGGCAGAAGGATCGGAGACCAGGGTTGGGATGGCCACCATAGGAGGCTGGGGGCTTCAGAAGGAGGGAGGCACTGGGCGGCCCCACGTGGGAGCGCAGGTCGGAGCTCGCTGATGATCTGGGCAGCCGGACCCCAGGAGACCAGGGCAGGGTCGGGTCTTGGGGCGGGGGGCAGGGGGCCATGGCACGACTGGTGGGTGAGGAATGAGCCCGGCCGCCCGGGCCCATCAACAGTGTGAGCTCAGCGTTTTCAGTAATTGTCTCTGCGCAGAGTGATATTTAAAATACATTTGGGAGCCAATGAGGCGGGAAAGTGGCTGCGGAGCGGCTGCCAACACGGGCGCTGGGCGTGGGGGTGGGGCTGGGGCCGGAGGCTAGGGGGAGGGGGCCACGGGTGCTGGGGGAGCGGGCGGGCTTGGGGGGGCAGCCCGGATGCATCTAGCAAACTCATTATCAGAGTAATTTACACAGACGAGTTTCAGGCTCCAAACACAATTTCTCCTGATGCAGTCAAGCCCTGTTGTTCCGCGTGGGTGTGTGCGCGCGCGGAGCTCTGTGCGGGGATAGGGGGGCGGTGCTGGGGCGCCCCACTCCCACCCCTGAGCCCCTCGCCTCCCGGTCCACGTCCCCAGCTCCCCTCAGCCAGCCTGGCGGAGCCCTTGGGCGCCGCGTCCCAGGCCAGCCTCGGGGCGGATGTGCGCAGGCTCCGGCAGACGGAGAAGGAGGAGGAGTTCCAGCTGGCCGTGGTGAAGGCCCACGACCACCTCAGGGAGCTGGAGGGGCCCGACATGAAGGAGAAGATGAAGGAGCAGATCCGACAGTGGTTCATCGAGTGCCAGTCAGTGTCCACAGCCTCCTCTGACCCGCTCCCCCACCACGAACCCTCCTCTTGCCCTCCTCACCCCACCCTGGCTTAGCCCCGAACCTCTGACATGCTGCTGACGCACTGGATGTAAATTCGGGGCCCCCAGCCTAAGGGAACAGCTCTACACGCGACTTCCTGCTTCCCCAGATGGCACAGAAAATGGCAGAATAAGATGGGAAAGTGTCCAGGGACACTCCCTACTCTATTCTATAAGGATCCACTCCCTCCCCCTCTCCCTCTGTCTTCCTTGTCCTTCATTTTTCTCCATCGTTCTCTCCATCCATCCACCCATCCACGCATCCATCCACCCAACCGTCCACGCATCCATCTGTCCATCCCTCCGTCCATCCACCCATCTATCTACCCATCCATCATCCATTTATCCTTCTGTTCCTCCGCCCATCTGTCCATCCATCCATACATCCATCCCCCATCTGTCCACCTATCCATCATCCATTTATCCTTCTGTTCCTCTGCCCATGTGTCCATCCATGCATCCATCCACCCACCCATCCATCCACCTATCGATCCACCCATCCGTCCATCCACCCATCTGTCCATCCATCCATGCATCCATCCCCCAATCTGTCCACCCATCCATCATCCATTTATCCTTCTGTTCCTCCACCCATCTGTCCATCCATCCACCTATCCATCCACCCATCTACCCATCTGTCCATCCACCTTTCTGTCCACCCATCCTTCCATCCATCCATCTCTCCGACCATCTTATGTCCATTTAGTGCCCTCACTGGCCGATTCCCTGATTATCCAGACGAGTCTTTAGGTGGATCCTCCCTGATCTTTGCAGACAAGACTCCAGAACAGGTACCCCGGAGGTGGGAATAGAGGCCTTTCTGTGTTAGGTGGAATCTGAGGTTAGAGAGAGTAACCTGCATGTCAGCTGAGGGTGGCGGGGGCTGGGGGAGAGGACGCAGATGTGGTGGAGGAGGGGGTCCCCGGAAGGAGCTGGAGGAGTCCCCCTTGGTCAGAGAGAGGCAACGTGTCTGATGAGAGCACTGTGACTCCAGGTCCCCACCTCCATGGAGACTCTTGGGGAAAGCAGCAGCTCTGAGCAAGCACCCACCCGCTCAGCTGAGCCCCTTTCTTCCTGGACCCTCAGCGCCTTGGTCCTACCAGTGACACGAGGCCTTGGGAATCCTGGGTCTATCCCTAGCTCAGGCCCCGGGGTTCTCTGGCTTGTATCAACCCCCTTGGTCTTCCACGAAGCATCTTCCTGTGTCTGTCACAGGTGAGGATGGAACTGGAGGTGCAAGTCCAGGAGAACAAAAAAAAGGAGCAAGAGAAAAATAAGGAGAAAGAAAAGGAGGGAAAAGAGAAAAAGAAGAAGGGAGAAAAGACCAAGAAGGGAGTAAGGCACCGCCTGGAGCCACGGACCAAGGGGGCAGGGGCACGGAGTCTCAGAGAATTCCCAGCGGGAGGCGGGTCTGGGAGGATCAGGCCCAGATGCCCGGAGGTGATGCGCAGAGGTGAGGGCTTCGAGAGGAGGATGTCTCTATTCTAGGAAGCAGACACGATGCTTAGGGCACTGCCTTCCAGATCCATCCCTGCGATTAACGCCGGCCACAAGGAGTACACGGGTGAGAGCAGGGGGGCAGTCAGGCCTGTGGGCTCTTGTGGTGACCTTGGTCCCCGGGAGAGTGAGCCCGTGCCACATGTGGGGGGCGTGAGGATGTGGGGGTGACAGCCGAGGGGAAAAAGCCGAGGAGGAGAGGGGTGTGAGGTGTGCTCCCTGGGCTTTGGGTCTGAATCCTGTGGCCACAGGTCTTGGGATCAGGCCTTGCTCTGCGGTCTGGGTGGAAGTGCCAGGCAGCTCGGTGAGAGGAGAGCTGGGCCAGCGTGTGTGCGTGCACCTGTGAGCGTCTGTGTGCACGTGAGTGTGAGTGTGTGTGTACATCTGGATCCTGGACACACACCCCTGCACCGGCAGATCTGTGGAAGAACCGATTTGACAGCCTCTTTCCCAGCCAGAGTTTTGACTCCGAGACCCTCAAGATGGAACAGAGGAAAGACGTGGAAGAGGAGATCCGCATACAGGTGAGTGTCCCTGCGGGACCCCCAAGGATCAGGCTCCATCCTTGCTGCCCACCGGCCCCCGGCCCGCCAGCCTCTGCAGCAGCCTGCCTCTAGGCACCACCTGCCCGGCCTAGTCCTGGCTCCGTCTGGGTGCATCTTGGTCCCCGGGGTCCTCTGATGCAGCCTTGAGGGAAGGGGTCACCAGGGGCTCTGCACCAGGGTCATACCCACCGTCCTCTACCCACCCTGTGCCACCCACCTTGGGAGCACTGGATCACACAATCTTTCCAACAACGTGTGAGACAGGCGCCTTGATTTTCTTGACATCACAGGTGAGGAAACAGGCTGAGGGGTCACGAAATTGCTCAAGGTCACGCAGACTATTTAATTTATTTGGCCACATTGGATCTTCGTTGCGGCCCTTGAGACGTTTCGTTGCAGTGCGGACTCTCTAGTTGTGGCTGGGGGTCAGTAGTTGGGGGCCACAGCCTAGTTGCTCTGTGGCATGCGGGATCTTCGTTCTCTGATCAGGGATTGAACCCGCGTCCCCTGCATTGCAAGACAGATTCTTAGCCACGGGACCAGCAGGGAAGTCCCCCACGCAGACTTTAAACAGTGGATCTGGGGCTTGAGCTGAAGGCAAAGGAGAAAATGAAATATATACCCATTTGAATGCAGAGTTCCAAAGGATAGCAAGGAGAGATAAGAAAACCTTCCTCAGTAAACAATGCAAAGAAATACAGGAAAACAATAGAATGGGAAAGACTAGAGATCTCTTCAAGAAAATTAGAGATACCAAGGGAACATTTCATGCAGAGATGGGCACAATAAACGACAGAAATCGTATGGACCTAACAGAAGCAGAAGAGACTAAGAAGAGGTGGCAAGAATACACAGAAGAACTGTACAAAAAAGATCTTCATGACCCAGATAACCACAATGGGGTGATCACTCACCTAGAGCCAGACATCCTGGAATGTGAAGTGTCACTTTAGGAAGTGTCACTTTAAACAAAGCTGGTGGAGGTGATGGAATTCCAGTTGACCTACTTCAAATCCTAAAAGATGATGCTGTGAAAGTGCTGCACTCAATATGCCAAGAAATTTGGAAAACTCAGCAGTGGCCGCAGGACTGGAAAATGTCAGTTTTCATTCCAATCCCAAAGAAAGGCAATGCCAAAGAATGCTCAAACTACCACAAATTGCACTCATCTCACACACTAACAAAGTAATGCTCAAAATTCTCCAAGCTAGACTTCAACAGTATGTGAACTATGAACTTCTAGATGTTCAAGCTGGATTTAGAAAAGGCAGAGGATCCAGATATTAAATTGCTCATATTCGCTGGATCATCGAAAAAGCAAGAGTTCCAGAAAAACATCTACTTTTGCTTTATTGACTACACCAAAGCGTTTGACTGTGTAGATCACAGCAACCTATGCAAAATTCTTCAAGAGATGGGAACACCAGGCCATCTGACCTGCCTCCTGAGAAATCTGTATGCAGATCAAGAAGCAACAGTTAGCACTGGACATGGAAGAACAGACTGGTTCCAAATAGGAAAAGGAGTATGTCAAGGCTGTATATTGTCACCCTGCTTATTTAACTTACATGCAGAGTACATCATGAGAAATGCTGGACTGGAAGATGCACAAGCTGGAATCAAGATTGCCGGGAGAAATATCAATAACCTCAGATGTGCAGATGACACCACCCTAATGGCAGAAAGTGAAGAAGAACTAAAAAGCCTCTTGATGAAAGTGAAAGAGGAGAGTGAAAAAGTTGGCTTAAAGCTCAACATTCAGAAAACTGAGATCATAGCATCTGGTCCCATCACTTCATGCAAATAAATGGGGAAACAAGGAAAACAGTGAGAGACTTTATTTTTGGGGGCTCCAAAATCACTGCAGATGGTGACCACAGCCATGAAATTAAAAGACACTCCTTGGAAGAAAAGTTATGACCAACCTAGACAGCATATTAAAAAGCAGAGACATTACTTTGCCAACAAAGGTCCATCTAGTCAAAGCTATGATTTTTCCAGTAGTCATGTATGGATGTGAGAGTTGGACTATAAAGAAAGCTGAGCATTGAAGAATTGATGCTTTTGAACTGTGGTGTTGGAGAAGACTCTTGAGAGTCCCTTGGACTGCAAGGAGATCCAACCAGTCCATCCTAAAGGAGATCAGTCCTGGGTGTTCATTGGAAGGACTGATGCTAAAGCTGAAGCTCCAATACTTTGGCCACCTGGTGGGAAGAACTGACTCTTGGAAAAGACCCTGATGCTGGGGAAGATTGAAGGCGGGAGGAGAAGGGGACGACAGAGGATGCAATGGTTGGATGGCATCACTGACTCGAAGGACATGAGTTTGAGTAAACTCCGGGAGCTGGTGATGGACAGGGAGGCTTGGCATGCTGCAGTTCATGAGGTCGCAAAGAGTTGGACACGACTGAACTCAACTGAACTGGGGCTTGAACTGAAAGCTGACTGGCTTCATCCTCGGAGCTTCTGCCCACGCGAATGCCAGGCTCAAGCATGAGCGAGATGTGGGTCAGGGTTGGGACATTCCTAAAGAACCCTCCACCCCCACCAGCTGCCATTGCTGGGCTGAGCTGGATCTTCCCTGACGGCCCCCTGACCCCAACTTCATCCTCAGCCTCCTACTTGTCCTCCCCAAGCCCTGGTCACCCCATCACACCCCCTGCTGGCCCCCAGGTGGATGATCTGATGCGTCAGGAGCTGAAGAACCTGAGGTTGGCCGTGGACAGGGAGGAGACGAGACCCATGAAGCCTCCAAAGGCAAGACGAGGGGCCGGGGCTGGAGCAAGGCAGGGCGCTCGGGCAGGGGAGGCAAGGAACAGAAGACCACTGCCTGTGTGTTTGCTTTCTACCAGAAGAAGGCAGGCAAGAAACCCGGGAAGAAGAAGAAGGAAAAAGACCTGACCCCAGACAGGTAGCAGAACCCACACTTCACTGGGGGTGGTGGAGCGAGCCCTCATCCAGGACAGATCTGACTTTGGGGCCCGGCTCTGTGGCTGTGTGACCTGGGGGAAGTCACTTAACCTCTCTGAGTTCCTGCCCCGCCAGACTCACGGGAGAGCCGTGAGGATGAACTCAAGCACAAGAAAGTGCTGTGAAAGTGGAGATTCAGGATGAGGTGTGAGCAGAGCATTGTTCCAAACGCTCCCTGCTTCCCGTGTCTCCTTCCTTCCCCACTTGCCCACCACCCCTGGGCATCCCACTGTGGGCATCGGGGGCCTTGCCAGTGGCCCCCTTCTGCTCACCCCTGGTGATGCGAGCACGCCGGTGCCAGCTGCGTTCATGGCCAGCCCCGCCCCCCAGCCTCCCGAGCGCGTGTACATCTTCCATGTGGTTTCTAGGAAGAGGCCATGTGCCACCCACGTTGGGTCTCAGAGGGCGCTGATCCTTTCTCACACGCCACTCAAACCCCGGGGCACCTGGCTGGGGTACGCTGCCGTCTGGGCCAGCGGGCCAGCGTCGTGCCTTCCGATGCTGCCTGACCGCAGGAAGGAGGACAGGACGCCGCTGGCGAGTCCCCCTTGCCCCCGCTGCTCCTGCCTGCAGCACCGCCCCCACCAAACTGTGTCCCTTCGCTTTTGTCCTGGGCGCCCCCCTGCGCCATGCTCTGCCAGGCCCATGGACTCCCTGTTTGAAGAGCTCGTCGTCTCAGGCCTTCTAAAGAAGAGCGAGACAGTGCCTTTGAAAGACTATATTGGTGAGACCTCCCCCCAGCGCCTGCCCCCGGCGGGACCGAGGAGCGGTTCCCCTGGCCTTGGCCATCCCCAAAGCCGACGGCCACCCCTGCCGCGACCCTTCTCCCCATGTGCCCTGCCCCAGCGGCTGCCGCTCACCGGCTGCGCCCCCCTCCCCACCCCAGGTGACTGCCTCTATCTCGGATCGGCCCTGAACTTGGCAAACAAGCTGCCTATGCCCTCCCTGGCTGACATCCGGCAGAACGTGGCCTTGTACGCGATTCTGCGGCTCGGTGAGAGGCCTGGTGGGGCCGCGGGGTGGGCGGCCCAGGCAGGTGTATCCGTCAGGGGCTTTGGACGCGTGTCGGGCTCCCCCCGTGCCTTCCTTGGGCCCCCCACTGGAGATCACACCCTGAAGCCAGGCAGGCCCTTGACCCACAGAGGACCCCACATTTCCAGCCCCTCACTCAGCCCTGAGCGATCTCCCCTAGTCTGTCCTGTTCCTAGAAGACCAGCCCTCCACCCCCTGATACACACCAGAGCCTGGATCTTTCTGAAGAGCTTTGTCACACGCCCTTTAATTCCATCCCTTCAAAATTCAGGAGTGGAAACAGGTGGGATGGAAAGGAGAAAGGGCACTGGGAGGAGGGAGGCTGTCTTCTGAACACCCCTCTCTCCCCGCCCAGGTCCCCCTTCCCATGTAGCCCTTGGAATTAGGCTTGCTAAACCATTAGGCGCCATCCAGGCTGACTCTCCCGGGGGCATTGCCCAGGCCCTGGGGCGGAAGAGTGCAGCTGTGACCTGACCCTCGTATTGCCCAGCCTGGGGCCCCTGACCTCCCCTGACTCGACGTCTCCACCCCCAGCCCCTGCCAGCTCCTAGCCCCCCCGTCTTCTCTCTCAGGCTCCCCAGATATACACTCCATGGCTCCCCTCATCCGCTCCATCCTCCTGGTGGGCCCCTCTGGTATGGGCAAGAAGATGCTGGTGAAGGCCGTGTGCACGGAGACCGGTGCCAACCTTTTCGACCTGTCGCCGGAGAACCTGCAGGGCAAATACCCCGGCAAGACTGGGGGGCAGATGCTGGTGCACGTTGTCTTTAAGGTCTGGGAGTCTCCTGACGGCACCTCGAGTTCTCAGACTGTGGCAGCAGAGCTGGGTGGGCTCGGCGGGGGGATGCGGGGTCACCCAGCTGCCCAGGTGGTGTCGTTTCAGGAGCTGATGAGGTCTCCCCACCAGTCAGTCCCTGCTGGGAGTGTGTGGATTCCCGAAGCCCCAGTGATGGGGGAGGTGGGAAGGAAGTGGGAGGCAGGGGAGTTTCTTTTCTTGGCAGAGATGAAGCTGAACACATAGCCCCCCCCAACCCCCGTACTGCCACCTCCCCCCTGGGGAGGGCAGGGACTCTGGTGTGATGGGTGTTGGAAGGGCGCAGAGGTGGGGCTGGCAGGATGTGGGAACGGAGCCGGCCACGATCGAGGACAGCCCTGACCCTGGGTTTGACCAGATAGGGAGGGGACACTTCCCCCAAGGATGTCTGACCTCGGGCTTCTGTTCTCTGATGCATCCAGGTGGCTCGGTACCTACAGCCCTCTGTGATCTGGATTGGGAATGCGGAGAAGACTTTCTATAAGCGGGTCCCCAAAGACGAGGAGGAGGTGGGCAGGGCTGGCAGGTGTGGGTGTGTTCGTGTCACTCCAGACCTCACCCGCCACATGGCCTCGGATGAGTCCTCCTGCCTTACTTACTTAACCTTAAAGCGGGACCAACAACCCCTCCTGTCTGCCCGCACCCCCCCCCCCCCACCGCGGTCCTTGTGAGGATGAGCTCTGTGAATTAGAAGCCAGTATGATGTCCCTGGTCCCCACCCCTCCCCGCCCTCCCCACCTTTCCCGGAACAGATGGACCCGAAGCGAATAAAGAAGGACCTCACCAAGGCCCTGCGGCTGCTGACTCCCGGGGACCGCGTGATGCTGATTGGGACCACCGACCGGCCGCAGGTGGCCGAGATGAAGGGCCTTTGCCGCACCTACGAGCGCATCCTCCTCCTGCCTCGGCCTGATTACGCCTCTCGCTATGGTAAGGCCCCTTGTGACTGCATGGACTGCAGCCCGCCAGGCTCCTCCGTCCGTGGGCTTCTCCAGGCCACGATGCTGGAGTGGGTAGCCCTGCCCACCTCCAGGGCATCTTCCCGACCCAGGACTTCCCTGGTAGCTCAGACGGTAAAAGAATCTGCCTGCAATGCAGGAGGTGCAGGTTCGATCCCTGGGTCGGGAAGATGCCCCTGGAGAAGGGAATGGCAGCCCACTCCAGTATTCTTGCCTGGAGAATCCCATGGACAGAGGAGCCTGGCAGGCTACAGTCTCCATGGGGTCGCACAGAGTCGGATACGACTGAGCGACTAACACTTTTTCACTTTTTTCACGGCGAGGCTGGGGAATGTGGGGTCAGGTCAGAGAAGGGGTCGAGGGACTGCCCTTGCCAAAGCTCCCCGCTTCCCCCATCAGCCCCTGCTCTGAGTCCTGACCTCCACTCCAGGTGCTCTGGAGGGATGGCTAGACAAGCCGCCCTGGGGCCTGGGGCCTGGGGCCTGGTGTGCCCGTGTAGACACGGGCGGGTCGCTCAAGTCCTCGGAGTCGCAGTTGCCGTGTTAAGTGGGGAGGAAGATCCTTACCTCCCTGGGAGGAGGGGCGCTGCTGGATGCTGGGCGGCCCTCCAGAAGCACAGAGCTCCTCTGCAGACACGGAGGCGCCCACTGCCTCTCTCTGCCCCGTGTGCCCACCCCCCCCCACCCCCCCCACTGCACGCAGTGCTCTGGAGGCATATGATCGAGGCCCAGGGAGCCAAGGGGACCCAGCACTTGGACATCAGCGCCCTGGCCAAGGTGTCCGATGGCTACACGGCTGGCTGCATCCTCCAAGCCATCCAGGCGGTGCTGACTGAGCGACGGCTCCTGCAGCTATCCAGGCGGCCCCTCCTGACCTCAGAATTCCTGGGGCCCCTGGCGAAGCTGGACCCGGTGTACCGGGAGGAGGAGGAGTCCCTGAAGGTGAGGCTTTGTAGGGGGGGCAGGGCCAACAGCAGTGGGGGAGTCAGCCCTCTGAAACCCACCCCCCAGGCCCATAGTGCACTTTGGACCCCTCTGTCTGCTCCCCAGGGAGCTCAGGAGGGAAGGACTCGTGGGCAGGGCCAGCTGGGCACCTGCAGCCACTGACCCTGGGGATGGCTGGGGGAGGACCAGGGGCTGCAGGGCAGGGAGGAGGCCTCTCGCCCCTGACCGTGGCCCAGAGTATCTGGTGACGCGTGAGGGAAACCAGGGCTCTGGCAGGAACCCTAGTACCCCAGAGGAGAGCAGAGGACCTGCTCGCGGAGGACTCAGATCCATCGGAAGGGAAGGGCGAGGTCAGCCAGCAGAGCCGAGGGTCCGACCCATTGCCTTCACCCTTCCTGCAACCCAGGACTGGTACTTCAAGACCCCGCTGGGCAAGAAGAAGATGAAATTTCTCAAGGACCAGGACGCTGCTGAGGAAGCCAAGGCAAAGGAGAAGAGAAAGTGAAGCTGAGGCTGGGGTGCCTGAGATTAGGAGCAGGACGGGTGGGGCCCCACGGGCCGGGAGGGGACTGGGGCAGGGCAGAGGTATAAACGGCCGGACGGCTCGGGGACCTGCTCTCTTTGTCCATTTCCGTGCTTCCTGCCCCTTACTCTGTGCCCCTGCCTGGCTCAGCCTTGCTCCCCTTCTTACCCACCCTCTCCCCACCCCCGGCCCGGCCGCTCACAAACCGGCTCCGCTCTGCTTCCCAGACCCCTCTGATCCGCGCCTGGTGTCTTCACCCACTGTCACCCAGCCGCCACCTGGCTCCCCAGCTCTCTCCCTCTCTAAGGTGTTTCTGTGCGTGCCCAGTCGCTTCGGTCGTGTCCGACCCTCTGCGACCCCGTGGAATGGAGCTCACCAGGCTCCTCTGTCCACGGGATTCTCCAGGCAAGAATATACTGGAGTGGGTTGCCATTCCCTGCTCCAGGGGAATCTTCCCGACCCAGGGATTGAACCTATGCCTCTGATGTCTCCCGAATTGGCAGGCGAGCTCTTTAGTACTAGTGCCATCTGGGAAGCCAGAGGTGTTTAAGGGAGAAAAATAGGAAAAGGAGAAAAAGGTCTAGAGTAAGTATAGGAAAAAAAAAAAAGCCGGAGCGTGGGGTCAGCGGACCCCGGCTGTAACCTGAGAGGTCTCGCGTGGTCCTTCCCTGTCTCTGGGCCTCAGTTTCCTTTTTCAGTGAAGTGAGGAGTGGTTGGATCTCCAAGGTCCCTTCTATTCTAGGGTTTATTTCTACAGGAGTGCCTCTGGGGCAGCAGTGGATCGGAGTAGGGGCGAGGGGAGAAGGCGGTAGGCACCTGTGGGCCGGGTGAGAGCTGTGGGCAGACCCAGCATCTTCGCTGAGGGGTTTCCACTCATCTTCTGTACACCACCCCTCCCATTCCACACCTGCCGGAGCTCTGCACTCCTTCCTATGACCCTCGGTGGGGGGGTGGGGGATGAAAGGGACGCAGCCTCCTGCCCCTGGCAGAAGGCCACCCACGGGCTTCGAGGGGGACCCTAGGGAGCTGGGGATGACCATGCCACTGAGCGCTGGGAGCCCCAGGGTGATCCCCGAAAATGCCGTGTAAGGATCGTGTGAATAAAGGTCAAAGCATGTGACCCGTGTCGTGAGAGCCAATGGAGGGGAGACAGCTGGACTGGCCCGAGAGGGTCCTGTGCTGGGCAGGGGGCCCCCCGGGGGGCTGATTTCGAGTTTCCTTTCTCCCTTCTCCCCTTTTCATCTCCCCCAGGGGAAGTGGTCTCTTTATCCTAAGGTACCCCCAATGGACAGAGGACTTCCTCCTCGATTTCCAGCTAGCAATGGCATGGGAGACCCCCGGGGTCACCCAGGGAGATGCGGGTCAGCGCCAAGCTGGGCTGCCCGTGGACCGAGGCCTGTGCCCCAGCGCGGAGCACCCGTGCTGGGGACTCTTCACAGAACGGGAGGTGTTCTCTGCCATTTGCTGGAGACCCCTAGCTTGCGTTTGAGAGTGGGAAGTTACGGGGGTAGTTGGTGACATTCGGAAGGCGGGGACCCTCTTGCCCTGCCTCTGGGGTCAGAGCCTGGGCTGCTGGAGGCCGGCGCTGCGAAGCACAGGACAGATGAGGAAGGCTGAGAGACGGCCGCTTGGGATCAACCCCCACCCGACCCCTGCAACACGGAGTCACACCTTGGCCACGGCACCCCCCCACCCCCACCCCGGGGCTCCATTTCCCTTCACCGGGAAACTGCGGGTTGGACCCCACGTCTGGGTGGTCCCTTCAGCCCTGCTGCCCATCCAGCTCTGCGGGGGGGAAGCTCTGAGCTCCGCCCTGGCCGCCTCCTCCAGGCTCCTCCCTAATTCCCCAGCCTGAGGCCTCCTTCCTTGGCAAGGCTGGGATGTCCAGGCTATTTATGGCCTATGGATGGGCTATTTATGGCGTGGCCCCTGTGTGCTCCCTGCCCCTCCCCCCCATCCCCCCAAGGCCCGAGCCTGGCTTCAGCCCAGCACCCACCCGCCCTGATCGCCAGCAGCATCGCCCAGGGGCCTGCTCTCGCCCTGATAGTGGCCATGCCCGGGAACAGGAGCTCGCCTCCCCAGCGGGGACACCGTCTGGGGTGCCTCCCCTCGGCCCCGGCTGACCGGGTGTGGGGGGCCCAGTCCCACGCGGCCCGGGAGCGCCCTGGGCCCCGGCCGCTGCTGTGCCCGGACATGGCGCTGCAGAACGCCCTGTACACGGGAGACCTGGCGCGGCTGCAGGAGCTGTTCCCCCCGCATAGCACGGCCGACCTGCTGCTGGAGAGCCGGGCGGCGGAGCCTCGCTGGAGCAGCCGCCAGAGGGGTGAGGGGCGGCCGGCGGGGGCTGAGGGCAGGGGGTCTGGGCGTGGTGGCACCCAGCGCTTGAGGACAAGGAGCGGGCCCCAGCGCTGTTTCCCTCCCAGCCCGAGGCTTGCCTAAACCTTGGCCCAGGAGACAAGTCATGCGGAGCCCAGAATAGCTCCTGCTGAAGCCCAGTGAGTGGCCAGCTCAGGCTCAGAGACGCCGAGGACCCAGAGACGCTGGCCCGTCCCCCTCCTCCTCCTCTTGGGCCCCCGCCTCCCCTCCCTCGAAACCCCCCCCAGCCCTGCTCACACCCTGCCCTCATGAGCTGGTCCCCAGAAGAATGCAGGGGGCAGGGCGAGCCCCCTGGTGACAGACACGCCCTCTGTGCCAGGCTGGTGGAGAAGCCCCGCGGAGGGTCCCCGGACTCTGGCCCGGGACCCATCGTCACCCGCACGGCCTCGGGACCTGCCCTGGCCTTCTGGCGGGCGGTGCTGGCCGGGGACGTGGGCTCCGTCTCCCGCATCCTGGCCGACTCCAGCAATGGCCTGGCTCCGGATTCCATCTTTGATACCAGCGACCCAGAGCGATGGAGAGATTTCCGCTTCAACATCCGCGCTCTGAGTATGGGCCAGGGTCACGGGACGGGGGAGTCGGGGCTCCAAGCAGGGGGTGGGAGGGAAGCCTGGGAAGGAGCTCTGGGCTCTGGCTTCCTGGCATCTGCCACCTCCGCCCACCCTGTTGCCTGGCAGCTCTTTGCCTCTGCCCAGGCTCTGAGACCCTGTGTCCCCGTCTCTCCCTAGGACTCTGGTCGCTGACCTATGAAGAGGAGCTGACCACCCCTCTGCACGTGGCGGCCAGCCGGGGCCACGTGGAAATCCTGCGGCTGCTGCTGAGGCGGCGGGCAAGGCCTGACGGTGCCCCCGGGGGCCGGACCGCCCTGCATGAGGCCTGTGCCGCGGGCCACGCCGCCTGCGTCCACGTGCTCCTGGTGGCGGGAGCCGACCCCAACATCCCTGACCAGGACGGGAGGCGCCCCTTGCACCTCTGCGGGGGGGCTGGCAGCCTCGAGTGAGTGACCCCTCACCCCAAGCACCCCGGAGAGGCAGAGACAGCTGCAGGGAGGGTGAGGGGGCCTGTCTGGGCCTGGCAGGTCCAGTGAGCTGGTCGGAGTGGACTTTAGGATGGCTCGTGCTTGGAACGGTTTCTGCTTTCCCAGTGCGGGAGGAGGGCTGTGGCAGGGCCTGGCTGCATGGCCGGCATTGAGGAAGCTGTGGATCCATCATGGGGAGGTGGTTAAGGTTTTCATTTTTCTGAGCTTAGCCTACGTCCCAGGCACTGTGCTAATAAGTACAGTACATGGCCCTGTAACTAAGGCCCGATCCTGCCCTCAGGGAACTGACTGGCCAGTCATCCAGACAGGCTGTAGAGGACGGAAGACCACCAGTTGGAGCCTCTGGTTGTCCTTGAGAGCAGGGTCTGGTTCGCAACTTGGCAGGTCCGGCATTTCCATGTTGTCAGGCACCCTTAGATCAGTGGGCTCAGGGACCGAACCCAATTAACCAAACTCACAAGAAACGGATGGCTATACCCAAATGTGACCCTATATTATTTACCGTAGAGGGTATTCATTTACAGTGACCCAAATAATTATGCCTATGTGTCGGGGGCTTTCGAGAGTAAGTTCTCATAATTTTTTGATGAGTCTGGAATCCCAGCAAAGGAAAACTAGGCAAATCTATGTACTAACTGTACATACAACAGAGGTCTTCTCTCTACTGACTAAACACCTGCCAATTTTCGAATGGCACCAAATTTTTGATCCTTGGGCTCCCCTTTTTGGGCCTTCTCCCTCCTGTTAACCTCATCAGCCTTCAGAGAATTCTATTGACTCACTTATATTATGTTTGAAGATGTATCTACGACAGCATGGTCCAGTAGAAACATACCATGGTTCACATGTGTAATTTAAAATTTTCTGTTGTTGTTGTTCAGTTGCTAACTGGTGTCTGACTCTTTGCGACCCCATGGACTGCAGCAGGCCAGGCTTCCCTGTCTTTCATTGTCTCCCAGAGCTTGCTTAGACTCATGTCCATTGAGTCGGTGATGCCATCCAACCATCTCATCCTCTATCATCCCCTTCTCCTCCTGCCTTCAATCTTTCCCAGCATCAGGGTCTTTTCCAATGAGTAGGCTCTTCACATCAGGTGACCAAGGTATTGGAGCTTCAGCTTCAGTATCTGTCCTTCCAGTAAATATTCAAGGTTTATTTCCTATAGGGTTGACTGGTTTGATATCCTTGGAGTCCAAGGGACTCTCAACAGCACCACAGTTCGAAAGTATCAGTTCTTTGGAGTTCAGCCTTCTTTATGGTCCAACTCTCACATCCATACATGACTACTGGAAAAACCATAGCTCTGACTATATGAGGACCTTTGTCGGCAAAGTGATGTCTCTGCTTTTTAATACACTGTCTACGTTTATCATAGTTTTGCTTTCAAGGAGCAAGTGCCTTTTAATTGATATGAAAAAGAAACAGGTGAAATTCATTTTTAAATTACATGTAACATAAAATTTACCATCTTAACTGGTACTCAGTGTCCAGTTCAGTAGCACTAAGTACATTCACACAGTAGTGCAACCAGCAGGACCATCTAACCCCTGAACGTTTTAAATCTTACAAGACTGAAATTCTGTATGTATCCTTTGAAAAATAACTCCCCACCCCTCCCCTGAGCCCCTGGCAACTACCCTCTACTTTTGGACTCTATGAATTGAAATGGTCTCCATACCTCTAATGAGTGGAATAATACAGTATCTGTCCTGTTGTGACTGGCTTATTTCATTTAGCATAATGTCCTCAGATTCATCCAGGTTGTAGCAAGTAACAGAATGTCCTTGTCTTTTAAAGGCTTGAATAATATTCCATGGAATGTGTCATATTTTATTTATCCAGTCATCTATTGATGACTGCTTGTAGTCATCATGTAGGTTGCATGACATAGGAAGGTTGCCTCAAGTAGGAAGCAACATGTAGGTTGCTTCCATGTTCTGGCTATTGTGAATGATGCTGCCATGAACATGAGCATATAAATATCTGTGAATCAAATGAAATTAATTTTAATAATATATTTTAATTAACACAATATATCCACAATGTTATCATTTCAACATGGAACCAATATAAAAAGAATATATGAGATATTTTACATTCTTTTTTTGTACCAAGTCTTCGAAATTGGTGTGTAGTTTGCACTTACAGCACATCTCAGTCAGGACTAGCCATCCAGTAAGTGCTTGGCGGCCACATGTGGCTGGTGGCCACAGAATCGGACGATGCCTTTCTGTGAAGTCCCACATTTTTAGTGAAGTCTCTGTGTTCCAGCCCAGGCTCCCTGAGATCACACTTGGTGATAATCATTCCTTTTTTTAAAAAAAGCAAAGGGAAAGTGTTAGTTGCTCAGTCCTGTCTGACTCTTTGCAATCCCATAGACTGTAGCCCGCCAGGCCTGTCCATGGGATTCTCCAGGCAAGAATAGTGGAATGGGTAGCCATTCCCTTCTCCAGCAGATCTTCCTGACCCATGGATCGAACCCTGGTCCCGTACACTGCAGGCAGATTCTTTACCATCTGAACCACCAAGGAAGCCCCTTGATTAAGTACACATATTTTAAAAATTATTATGGAGGGACTTCCCTGGTGATCCGTTGGCTAAGACTCTGTGCTCCCAATGCAGAGGGCCCGGGTTTGATCCCTGGTCAGGGAATCCCACGTGCCGTAACTAAGAGTTTGCATACCGCAACTTAAAGATCCTGCATGCAGCAACTAAGATCCAGCTCAGCCAATAGATAATCAATAAGTAAATATTTTTTAATCATTCTGGAGAATTTCAAACCTGTAGAAAGGTGGACAGGATAATATAATAAGCCCCATGATCCATCACCATCTATACCACCCACTT
Organism: Muntiacus reevesi; assembly: GCF_963930625.1. Classification (NCBI taxonomy): domain Eukaryota; kingdom Metazoa; phylum Chordata; class Mammalia; order Artiodactyla; family Cervidae; genus Muntiacus; species Muntiacus reevesi. The sequence goes on along the minus strand of NC_089254.1, from coordinate 107,361,205 downwards.
CCACTGCCCATTGCTGTTTTGAACTCTTAACTGATAGTTTTTCAGGCATTGTCTCATACGCCACTCTCAACAACCTCTTGGGTCTAGGTATTAGCAATTATCCCCTTTCTACAGCTCTGCTAGAGCTCAAAGAGACTGAGCTCCCTTAGCCCTGAATTCGTGTCACAGGTCCTTGCAGTAATAGTAATACACAATCTTCTGAGAGGACCATCTTGCAGCAAAACTGGCTGGCTAATTTTGGTTTTGTTGTCTTTCTCCCACCAATTTCCATGGGTGCCCACTTCCAGGCCCCTCCCCATTCCAGTCCCAGCATGCAGAGCCCTCCAACCATGCTGCTGCCCCTGGACCTGAATGCCAGCTCTTCCCTCACTGGCTATGTGAACCCGCCAAGACCCTCCACCCTCAGGGCCTCAGTTTCCTCATCTGAACCTGCCCTGGGGATGAACAAAGTCAGGGCACGTGGTGCCCACAGAAGGCACCTGTTCTAACTGAACAAGGGCTGCTGGCGCCTTGGCTCCCATCCAGGGTTTAGGGCACTTCTCTGGCTGAGAGCATGGGGCTTGAGAGAGGGCACTAGAGATGCTGCAGAATGTCGCCAGGATCTTAGTGCCAGGCAGGCCGGAAATGGACGGGCAGACAGCGCCAGGGCCACCCAAGGGTGCCCCCCAGGTTTGCTTTGCTCACACCAGCAATCATGCAGGGATGAAGGTCTGCACCACCGTCTTCCTTCCCCACGGCTGTCTTGCCCTTACTAGGTGCGCGGAGCTGCTCCTGAGGTTTGGGGCGAAAGTGGATGGTCGGTCGGAGGAGGAGGAGGAGACCCCTCTGCATGTGGCCGCCCGGCTGGGCCACGTGGAGCTGGCGGACCTCCTCCTGAGACGCGGGGCCTGCCCCGATGCCCGAGATGCCGAAGGTTGGACCCCGCTGCTGGCCGCCTGTGATGCCCGCTGCACGTCCCCCGCCGACGCCGAGGCCACCACGGCCCGCTGCCTCCAGCTGTGCCGCCTGCTGCTCTCGGCCGGGGCCGACGCCGACGCCGCTGACCAGGACAGGCAGCGGCCCCTGCATTTGGCCTGTCGCCGCGGCCACGCGGACGTCGTGGAGCTACTCCTGTCCCGCGGCGTCGGCGCCAACGCCATGGACTACGGGGGACATACGGCCCTGCACTGCGCGCTGCAGGGCCCCGCTGCAGCCCTGGCCCAGAGCCCAGAGCGCACGGTGCGCGCGCTGCTCAACCACGGTGCCGTCCGCGTGTGGCCCGGGGCTCTCCCCAAGGTACCGGCTGGGGCCGGAAGGAGGGCCGCGAGGGCGGGGTGGGGGTGTGGGGAGACCCGGCCGGTGTGCCAGCTTGCTGTGGACGCAGGTAGCTCCGGACGGGGGCCAGTACTTTGTCTTTTATTCGACGAGAAAGCCCAGCCCAGCAGGGCGCACACCGCACACCGCCAGCAGGAGGTGGGGAACGATGCTTGTGCGCCTGCGCACATGGATATCCACTGCGTGCCGCGCCTATACACGTGCTTGCATGTGCGTGAGTGTATACGTGCGTGGGGATGAATGTGAACCGAGGGCGGAGGGGCCGGACTCTAAAGGATCTGAAAAGACAGGAGGAGTCAGGTCGAATGTGGGCCAAAAGGGCTAGTTTCTTTCTCAGGGGAGAGAGCGGATGAATGAAACGTTTAGGAAGCTCCCTCTGGCAGTGGGACCCGTTCAGAGAGAAACTCCAGTCACAGGAAACATTGGCCCAGGGCAGAGTGATAAGCCTGGTCTTGAGCTTCAAGGCCTCCTGACCATCTGCAGATAGACGTGAGAGCTTAGCAGAACGTGCACCAGGGACACCAGCAGCTGTTACGCTGGCACCAAAGAAAACACACTCACTGTCAATTTCCTATCTCTGCCTTATATTTAACATTAATATCCCCGAGGCGGGGTCAGGCTGTGCTACCAATGCCCTGGCAGAGGACCCTGTCCACGCTGTGCTGTGTCTGGAGAGGGCTATATAATATCGCGGAGGATGCTGGGCCCGGGGGTGGGGACCCTGGTTCTCCGAGGGGCTGGGTCAGGATGGGTGTAGGGCAGCAGGCTGCCTGCAGGTCCCTGGCCCTGCCTCTGGGCTTGAACCATCCAGCCCCACCCAGTCCTGGACACTCCCCTGCTATCCCCACCTCTCCCCTTCACTCATAAACCTAGAAGCATCTGTGTAGATTCCTAAGCAAGGCCAAATAATTAAACAGCCCGAGAGTTCGGCAGATTGGTCTCCCCTTTGGGAAAATACAAGAAAATCAACAATTAACACTAATTAATCTCCTATTAACACCAGATAATTAGGAGAGGAGCAATTCCCGGTAATCTGACAGTGGCTCTGACAGCTAATGATTCCCCTTTGGGGAGGGGGTGGGAAGAGAAGGCAGAGCAGCGAACGGATATTCTGGGACGCCACTGCCCACCCCTGCAGCCCTATTCTGTTCTCACTGCCCTGGGGACAGGCCAGCACAGCAAAGTGCCCCCTGTGTCCCTTCTTCTGGGCTCCACAGCCTCCCAGGTGATCAAACAGTTGGCGTTCGTCTCCCACAACATGCAGCTGCTCCGGGGTTGGCTGGGGTGCCTGTCCTCCAGCACAGAGCTTCTCCCTGGCCCACCGGTGACCACTGTCAGCCCCCAGCCAGTCCTGCAGAAGCCACCATACTGGTCTGGGTGCTCAGACTGGAAGCAGGGTCTGGCTGCGATGCTTGTTCATGGGACTCTAGGCAAGTCCTGGGATTCTTTGAACCCATGTTCCCTGTGTGTGATACAGTCTTGACCTAAACTTAGTGGGAACAGTAGAAACAAACACAGCCCTGACCCCGCTCCAGACCTGTTCCAAGATGTGTTACCTGCTGCATGGATTCCTGCAGTCCTCCCAACAACCCCGTGAGGGAGATGGCAACTGAGAACATAGGCTTTGGAGCCAAGGACACTACCTGTGTGACCATCAGCAAGTTGCTTAAACCTCTCCAGTTCTGTTTTCCTCATCTTTACAATAGGGATGTAACAGTATGCCTGCTTCACAGGTTGGTGTGAGAACAAATGAGTCACATATTTCAAGCCCTTTGGATAAGGCCTAACCTGGAGACACTGCTCCATGCCAGTTAGCCAGTACTGTTCTAAAGTTAAATAATGTAGATGAAAACACGCGTGAAGCTGTTGGGCATGATCCCAATGTAGGGGATCTTTAGACAAGGGATGGAGTGCTGCAGGTTAGAATAGCTGCGGGAGGCTTCCTAGAGAGGGCGGGACCTGGGATGGGCAGAGCTTGGAGAGATGGAGGAGGAAGATACAGGTATTCCAGGTGGAGGGCAGAGGCAGGACTCCCAGAGTGGCCTGGGAAGGGCAGAGAGACTGGCATAAACAGCAGGCAGTAGCAGCAGGTAAGATACAGGAAAGTTATACATAACCAGCCCAAAGCTCTAAGGAGGAGTGAGACCAAAAAGCCTGCTCCAGGCAGATGAGCTGGGGCGATTCCGGTAAGCACTGCCCAGATGCAGGGACAGAAGCAGAGGGCCTCCGGTGTATGAGATGCTTTCTCCCTGGACAAGGCCTTCCATCTGCTCCCACTGCCCGGTAACATCCAGCACATGCAGCACTCCCAGCCTGCCAGGCAGAAAGGTCTCCTCTCCTTGCAGGCAGGGGTGTTAGAGACCCTAGTGTTACATGCAAGTGCACACAGCGGGAGGGGGTTACATTCAGGAATGCTGCCCGAGAGACCGCACTCACCTGTTCTCAGATGTTACGAAAGGTCCAGGGCCACGGCCTGAGAAACAGTAAGAGACAGAGTGGCTGAGCACGATTTGGCTTCCATGTATCACATGTAGGCATGGAGCAGATGATGGTTCCGGGTATTTCCGAGCTGTGCACGGCTGACTTTCTGACTGTGGGGACGGTGGCCCAGCACAAGCTTCCTCTCAGCATGGCTCGCCCCTCATAGCACAGGCCACCTCCTCAGACAGGCCTTTCTTGACCACCCATCTAGGACCGTGCCCTCCTGACTGCACTTAGCCCCTGAGCCTATATTCTTTGTAGCGACATATACGTAAGTGGCTATTTATGTGTTGTATGTTCCTTCTTTTTTGTTTTAATGTTTTTTTATTTGCGTCGGGTCTTGTGGCATGCAGGATCTTCATTGCACCATGTGGGATCTTTTGTCGTGCATGCATTCTCTAGTTGTGTGCTGGCTCAGTCATTGCAATGCACGGGCTCTCTTGTTGAGGCACATGTGTTCTTGGAGCACGCGGGCTTACTTGCCCTGCAGTATGTGGGATCTTACTTCCCTGACCAGGAAGCAAACCCGCGTCCCCTGCATTGCAAGGTGCATTCTTAAACACTGGGAAATCCCGAGTCTTCCTTCAGAAAGAGAAGCTACCAGCTGACAAGGACCTGTGTCTCCTCCTCACGGCTGGGTCCCCCAGTGCGGGGCCCAGAGTGACCCTCAGTAAATATATGTTAAAGGAAGAATGAAAGAATGAATCCGGCTGCAGCTTGATCCTAGGCCCACTCCCACATCCGGTGTCTGCTGGCCCCTTTTCTTCTTTTTAAATGCTCTCCTCGCCTTTACAGCCCAAGTTTGCCTCTCTGTGAATCCCTCCTGGACCACCCAGCACTCCTGCCCTGTCTCCATCCCTCCCCTGGCACCAGTGGGTTCTGCCTTATACGTGATTGATCTTTCTGTCTGCTCAGGAGCTCCAGCCGCAGGTCAGGGACCCCTTTCCCACCCAGGAAGGTGCAGCACAGAGCCTTGTAGAGGCAGACAGGAGAGCAGGATGAGGTAGTAGTTGAGGGCAAAGAGCACACCGCCAGGCTTGGGCTTGGATGGCTGCAACCACAACTCGGGCAAGTTACTTCTCTGTGCCTCAGCTTCCCTTGTCTGTAAAATGGGGACAACAATAGTCCATCCCTGCAGGGCTGAGAATTGTCAACACACGTAAAGTGCTAAGAAAATATCTGGCATAAATTATGCACAGTAGAAATGCTAGCTATTGTATTGGTTTCCTGTCATGGCCATAACAAAGTACTGCAAAGTGGGAGGCTTAAAACAATAGAGATGTATTCCTTTTCAGTTCTGGAGGCTGGACATTCGAAAAACCCAAGTGTAGGTAGGGTTGGCTCCTTCCAGAAGCTCAGAAGGAGAATCTGTGCCAGGCCTGTCTCCTAACGTCGGTGGTGGTCCACAATCCTTGGTGTGCCTTGGCTTGTGGGCACATCACTCCAGTCTCTGCCTCCATCATCACGTGACATTCTCCTTATGTGTCCGTTTTCTCTTATGAAGACAGCAGTCATGTTGGATTAGGACCCACCCTAATGACCTCATGTTTACCTTGATTACATCTGCAAAGACCCTATTTCTATGTAGGTCACATTTCTAGGTACTGGGATCAGGACATCAGCATATCTCTTGGGGGACATAGTTCAAACCACAATAGCTGTTTCTTGGCTGTCTGGTCACCGGGCCTGTTCGGCCTGGTACCAGCCACATGTGGTAACCCCTGGAGCACTGACGCAGCTCTGCCCCCTGCAGGTGCTGGAGCGCTGGTGCACGTCCCCGCGGACCATTGAGGTCCTGATGAACACCTACAGTGTCGTGAAGCTTCCTGAGGACGCCATGGGCCTGGTGCCTCCTGAAACTCTGCAGGTCAGATTCTTGGACCCAGAACACACAGTCACCCAGCCTGCCCCAAGAGACTTCCAGCTCCTAAAGGGAAGCCCTGTGGGCCCCCCCTTTCTGCCCCCACAGAGGTTACTAAGAAAAAGAAAACTCAGAGTGAATACCTGAAATGCTCCTGACTTCTAAGAGGCTCCTGGAGACTCCCACTGCCCCTCCCCCACTTTAGAAGCAGGTGCCCCCTGCCCAGGGCTCCCCCTGAGCCCCTCGTTCTGCCCCCAGAAGCACCGTCGTTTCTACTCCTCCCTCTTCGCCCTGGTGAGGCAGCCCAGATCGCTGCAGCATCTCAGCCGCTGTGCGCTCCGTGCCCACCTGGCGGCCTGCCTGCCCGACGCCCTGCCCCGCCTGCCCCTGCCGCCGCGCCTGCTCCGCTATCTGCAGCTGGATTTCGAGGACGTGCTCTACTAGGTGAGCCCGAAGCTCTGCGGACCACCCCAGTCGCTGGGGGCCGGGGGGGTGGGGGTGGAAATGTGTTGGAGGCAAGATAAATGTGGGGGCAGGGCCCTAGACAGAACTCCCCAGACCACCGGACCTCTCTGAATCCACCGCTTTCCTTCCAGATGTCCACTGCCTGTTGAGAGAGTCTGAAAGCAGATGCTCCAGACCCTAGGGGACACCAGCCCACTGCTCACAGCGCCTGGAACTCGGGACTGAGTTGAATGGATTCAGGCCGAGGTGGTCCCCTCAGCAGGAGGCCCAACTCCACACGGAGTGCTGTCATTCCCTCAGCAGAGGCAGACGGACCAGGTGGCCAAGTGACATCTGATGGAGAGAGAGCTAGGACTCATGGCAAATGATATATACTCCTCTGGGGGAGGGGGGGTCTCCTGAGGCCCCCTCCAGACTGTCCAAACCCTGTGCTCACATTAAAAATATGCAGGCCTGCGTTATTGGATGCTGTCTGCAATAGCCACTCCTCTGAGCTGGCTGGCTCACAGGGACTCGAGAAGGGCAGATTTATGGGGTCCCCCTGGATCTGCCCCATGGTGCCTGCTGTATCACCTGCCTCCTTTGGCCTCCACCAGCTACTGAGGGATCCCAGGCAGACTTGCCTTTCTGGCCACGGCGTGGGGGAATAGCCATCAGGTGAGATAATGTCAGCACAGGCCTGAAAGAGAGCAAGCAGGAGGACGGGGGAGCAACGAGGCTTGGGTAAGGAGGCTGAGGCTGTGGAATAAGGCAGACAGTGGGGCAGGGCGGTACAGGCAGCCCCAGGCTTGGGCAGCGAAGTGAGGGCAGGAAGACAACCGGAGGTGGGTGCACAGGGCAGCCAGCGTGGCGTAACCCTGGACCAGGTGAGAGTGAAAGACGCAGGTTTAGAAAAGCCAAAGCAACTCTGCTGGCTGCCTGTCCCGTAGGTCGGATGTACACCTGGGTCCGGCCTCTCTTATAAATGCTCCTTCAATCAGGAGCTGAGCTGAGACGTAACACCCCTGGGTTCTAGTCCCAGCTTTGCCATTAACTTAAGGAACAGACGTCTCTTCCCTGTTCTGGACACAAGCTTCTGCATCTGTCAAACAAGAGGGAAGGAGAGGGTCCCTGAGGGTCTTTGCAATCCCGGGATTTAAAGAACTTACAGGCAGCCCCAACAGCCAGGAGCCCGTCTGCGACCACAGGAGGGAGGCGGCGTTGCTCGGAGCCACGGGGCAGCCAATCCAGTGCACGGTGACCCGTGACGTCAAGGGTCGCCGGACAGATTTCCTAGCGGCCCGGAGTGCGCACGCGCCGGAGTTCGCAACTTTTCCCACCAGTCGCTGGGAGCGAAGCTGCAAGGGGAGGGGCCAAGAGGGTGCGAGGCAGAGGGGCGTGGCCTGCGGGGGACAGACGGCGTGAAGGCGACCTGGAGATCGCGGAGGTGAGCGGGCCCTGATTCCCACCCGGCCTCACGGACCTTGGGCTGACCGGCCCGCGTGGGCTTCCAGCTATAGGGTGCGGACACAGCCGGACGGGAGGGGCCGCGCCTGGGGCCCAGGCCCACAAGCGGTCGGGGCGGGGACTGACTGAGGCCTGGCCCCTCGGCTGTACACGGTCCAGACCTGGCCAGACCCCGCAGGGCACCCTCCCAGGAGAAGTGGGCACAGGCGAAGAAACAGGTCAGGAAGCGGCTTGGGGCAGGCTCGGGTTCCACTCACGGCTTGGGGCCTCCCCCTGCCCCCGCGCCGGGACCTGGACAGAATGCCCCCTATTCCATTCATTGGTTCAGCAGGGGTCTGAGGGCCTCCCGGGGGCGGGTCGCCGGTCACACAAAGGCCTGGCTCCCCGGCCCCACTAGAAAGTTCGCTCCAGTGGTGACAGAGACACAGCAAACAGACGGGAAAGTTTCAGAGCGATGAAACCTCCGCAGAGGGATTCATTGGTGATTGTCCAAGAGTGATCAGCCGCTGAGCGCAGGTGACATGGACACCTCCTCTTTGAGTAGGTGACATTTAACCTGAGGCCTGAGTGACAAGGAGGAGCCAGCCACGTGAGTGGAGTGGGGGGGGGGAGAGGGAAGTGACATGAACTGATGTATATTTTGAAAGATGGCTCTGGCTGCTGAGTGGCTTGGGGGAGGGGAGAGGTAGGGAGGAAAGGTGAGAGATCAGTGCAGAGGCTATTTCAGGAGTCCTGGCAGAGATGGAAAAGCAGTAGGTGAGACTTGGAACCCTTTCTGGAGACTCTATGGAACTTGTTGATGGAGTAGACATGGAAGGCTGAAGGAAAGCATAGTCCAGGATGACCCTGTTGTCCTTTTTTTGGCAGAGCAAAACTGGATGGATGGTGAGACTGATTTGCTAAGGTGGGGAAGATAAGAAAGGGGTAGATGGTGGGGGAGTCAGAAGGTCTAACTGGGAGATGTTAAGTTTGAGCTGCCTATTAGACATACCAAAGGAGCTGTGTGACATGGTGATTTAAATCTATGAATTTGGAATCCAAGGATGATGACAGGCCTAGGGATATAAATAGGGGGGAATGCATGTGTTTGTATGTGAAAAATATTTAAAGCTCTGTCCCAAGAGAATCTTGACTCTCAAGGGACTTTTCTGAGAAAGTCCTGTTTATGCATTTTGATGGAAATTCTAGTTCATTTGCATCCACGTCATTCATTTAGTGCTTCCTGAGTCCCAGGTTTTAGGCACTAGATACAGGGCTGTGAATGAGACCTGCTCCCACCCTAGTCTGAGAATTTCCATCTAGTCTGAGAAACAAGTGTGTGAATACTGAGTTCAGATACAAGGGGCAATATAATGAATGCAGAAGACTTGTGGGAGCAGGATTTGAGGGCCTGAGGAGGAAGGAGAGCAGGAGTGGCAGGGGGTTCTGGGAAGACTTCGCAGAAATGGGAGTGCCTCCCCAAAAGTGGTAAGGGGGGAGGATTTCTGGCCATATCTGGAGAGCACTGCTTCATGCAGGAAGCCTTTTAAGAATGTAGGGCATAAGGGAAGAAAGGCGATGTGGAGTGGTCGATACGAGAGGCTGCTGGCCAGCTTCGCGCGTTCTCCTTTGCAGGGCAGTGTTAGGAAGGTCCTTTCTGGGGTTAGACATCCAGACACTTCTTGCAAGCCAGGGAGCTTCCTCCTCAGCCTCCTGGCTGCGGGTCCCGCGGGCCCAGAACCTCTCCCCGGTAATTGCTTTCCGTAATGTGTTTGCTCCAAACCAATTTCACGCCTCCGTGAGGACTCCGCCCTGCACTGGAGCGCGGACCTCCCCACCACCAACCTACCCGCGTGTATCACGTGCGCGGCACACAATCGGCACACATTTAACCCAACGATATGCAGAGTTCAAGTACCTGGATACAGCCAACATACATGAAACTACACGTGTGTATGCTAGGCTTTAAGACCCTTGTGTACAACCGTCCCCCACCCCTCCCGCCCCCACCAGTGCACTCACCGTGAAGGCCCCTGCAGCGCCCAGCGCGCTGGCCCCTGGACGGCTCACCTGGTGCTGTTCCCTGGCCCTCCGCGCGTCTCCAGGACTAACGCCAGGGGGCGCTGCAGGACTCCGCGCCTCTTTCGCGGTGACGCAGTTGCGCGCTGCTGCCACCAGAGGGTACCCGCGGACAGAGCCCGAAGCTCCCCACCGTCAGTGGACACTCGCCCGCCAATGAGGGAGGCGAAGATGTATTTGGATTTGACTTTAAAGAGTACTTCGTTTTGGGTTTTTTTGTTTTTTTTTTTTTTTGGGTGCTGGTTTCCAGTCCGTGAACGGGTGGCCAGTTAAGGAGGTCGACACAGGCACACGCAGAGAGGGTAGATTCAAAATAAAATTCTTCCGTAGAGGATTTCCCCAATTGGTGAGTAGTTAGACGGGACAAGTCAGCCAAAGAAGCATTTTTAGCATTCCATTTTAGACGCCGAGGGGAGGTGCTTACCTATACGGGCCTGTCCAGGGATTCAGTAGGAGAACCAGAGCGTTTTCTTCTCAGTGAAGAAAGGAGGCGGCTCCCTTCAGATTTGAGAGTGACAGGTTCTGTCCTTGGTACTGATGGGAGAGTTAGAAGCTGTGTTTGGATAGCCACTGATAGGGAGAACGTCCATAATCTATCAATCTGCTTTTGTCCACTTAGTGGAGGAAGAACTCATTTTGAAGGGTATTTCCCTATATTCACGTGATTGTTGCAGGAGCTTTCTGACTAGACAGGGTACATGCTCAGTCGCTCAGTCGTGTCTGACTCTTTTCGACCCTTTGGACTGAAGCTCACCAGGCTCCTCTGTTCATGGGATTCTCCTGGCAAGAATGCTGGGGTGGGTTGCCATTTCCGCCTCTAGGGGATCTTCCCCACCAAGGGATCAAACATGCCTCTCCTGCATTGCAGGCTGGTTCTTTACCACTGTGCCTCCTGGGAAGCTCAGAGTAGATATTAATTGCTCTCGCTCATGAATGGAGAAGTTAAGTCAAAGGGGGCCAAGATCACATGGCCCAGAGAGGAGTCAGAACAGAAACTTAACTTCAGGTTTTTTCTTTTTTTTTTTATCCAGCCAGTGCTCTTTTCCATTTACCATGCAGCCTCAGTTCCACAGTCCATGAAAGGGCAGGGAAAGGAGATGGGCTGCTTCAGTTGCCACTATGTATGTGAGGGTTTTATTCTAATTCAGCTACTGAATGTCAAGGACTGTGCAGAAGTCACACTCCATGACCCCAGCATGGCAAGGGAACAGACTGAGGACAAAAATGGATTACCAAACACAGTATCTCACAAACACACGCCACAGCAGAGCCACGCAAAGCCCCAGAGGTCTCATGTGCCTTCTTGCAGAGTTGGTGGCCCACTGGGACTTGTTGGCAACAAGCTTCAAGCCTGTACGCTCTGTGACAGCTTGAGCAGAGAATTCCACTTTACAGAGTGCAGTTCTGGGCAGTGCATTCTTGGCTTGAACTAGATGACCCACCTCTTCAAGATCAGAGGGTCTTTAACCTTGAATTCTTGACAACACACGATCCATTTCATCCCATCAAAAAGTGACAGACTTATTAAAATGGCCCTTTACTGGGAGGACGAGAGGGGGGTGGTAGCTAGTCAGGGAGGAGATTTCAATATATATACTTTTGAGCTTTTGGAATTTTGTGTTTGGTGGTTTTCTTATGTATACAAAAGGTAAATGTAGTTACTTAAAAAAAGGGGGGGCTCTTCCTTCATGCTCTATTTGTTTGGTGGTAGTAACGCTCATACAGCTTCAATTTCAGTGATTGTAGCCCAAAAGTTGCTGTGGTAATTTTTCAAGTCAATAAGCCTCTATTATCTACCCAACACTGTAAAGTCATCACCCCAAGTACTGACCTCTCACTTTTAAAACACTTTTGAAGTCTGGTCTTCCACACGGGTACCATGCAGTACTCGGTTAATTTTACAAAGGGTTCTGAATACTTTTAGGAGGATGGGAAAGGATTATTGTTGTACTTTAGTAGTGACTGGTGTTCGCAGACTTGAGCTAAGGCACCTCTTCTTTCTCCATGGCGACATCGTCCCTCCAGACTTGATTTTTGAGAAGTTTCAAGACAGAGCCCGAGACAGATCAGGACTGTGTGGAAACCACACCCTTCTCCCTCCACCTCTCTGATGCACTGCCAGTCAAGCATAACAAAAGAAAGTCCCACCCTCTTCTGTCCCTCTTTGGTGACCGTGTCTTTGAGGGTGCGGACTTGAATACACCAGCCTGACATGAGCCAACACAACACTCCCAATGTGAATAAAGTTTCCTGAGATCCAGAGTTCCCACCTGCCTTGCCTTCTCTCGGAAGGCTGTGACTTCGATGTGGGTTTTCCTCCTCACCGGAACCAGATAACTTTATTTAGACTGCATCTTCCTGAACTGGCTTGCTTCTGCTACTGTGAATTTCAGCATGCTTGGCTCTCCCTGGCCCCACCTGAATAACAGTGAGCAGATGACCTTCATTTAGTTAGCCAGGCTTGCTCTCCCGTCCTAAGGCTCGGGTCACTTTTCTTCTGGTGACTTTCCTGACTTAAGTCTTTCTTGCCCACTGACCTGAGGCTGCTATCCAGCAGCAGAGCCCGGTGACTTTTGCCTCTAGACTGAAGACTCTACTTCTGGAAATCAGGATGAAGCGGGGGAGGGTAAAAGGCGCGCCATTCCCGTGTCTGAGAAGGGGGGAGGTGAGCAGAGTCATCTGCAATTAGCGGATAATTAGCGCCGCTGACCCTTGGGGCTCATCAGCGCTCCCGGGGCCAGCCCCCAGCAATCAGCCAGGGCAGGTCGAGAGTGTCAGGCCCGGGAATGAATAGGGCTCATCAGCGGCGCGGGAGTCGGGGAGCCAATCAGGAAAATTAATAGCGGAAGGAGGGAGAGCGAGCAAGGGAGGGAAACCCGGACGGACAGACAGAGAGACAGACAGACAGACAAGAGAGACCGTTGTAGGCGAGAAATGAGGGGGCAAACAGAATAAGGCGGATGGGATAGGGAGTGAGAAACAGGAGCCATCAAATAGGAATTGGGATAGAAAGGAGGGCGGGAAAGGAGACAGCGGGAGGGAGGGAAAGGACGCAAAGGGTGGGAAAGATGGAGGGAGCAGGGCGAGAGGAGCGGTGAGTACTTGGTACAGTGTGGGCCCTGGATGAATTCGCCCACGGAGGCCAGGGTGAGTGACCCGGGGAGTCCGCGACGGAGGGGGAGTGAGGAGGAGCCAGTGACGAGGCGGACCGCCGGGGGCGAGGGTGAACCGGGTCTCCCGAGGACGAAAAGGACCATCCCCCCCACCCCCCACCGAGATGAGCGGTCCAGAGCCGCGGGACCACGGAGGAGCGCGCCCCCTGCCGTCGGCGCCTCGCCGCCCTAGGGGGCTCCCACCGCGTGGTCCGCCCCCGGGGACTCGGGAGGGGGCGTCCGGGGGCGGGTGGCAAGCCACGCTGGGGGACTGGCCCTGAGTCCGACGGAGCGTGGCGGCCCGGACCGGGGCAGGGGCGCGGGCTCTCCGATCGCGCGCCCGCCCCCACGCCCTCGCCGCGCCCGCCGCCCAGCGCTCGGTCCACGCGGGGGCCCTCCTCCCGGTCCGTGCCGGGAGCCGAGTGGGCAGAGCCGGGGTGGGTGGGGGGCGGGCCGGTGGGAGGCACCGGTCCCGCCGCTGCCGCTGCCTCCTCGGCGACCGCAAACTTTCACAAAGCGGCATGTCCGGCCTCATCAATCTCCATTAATAATAGTTGGTTGGGCTGCGGGGGGCGGGCGGGGGTCCCGGGCTGGCCGGCCGGCCGGGCCGCTGGGAACGGGCTCTGCGGAGAGAGCGGGAGCCCGGGCGCGGCGGCTGCGGGCGGAGGGAGGAAGTGAAGCGTAATTTGAGGAAGATGGATGAGTCCGGAGGGCGACACCCCCAGCCCGCCCGCTTGCCCGCCCCCTCCCTCCTTATGAGCGAGAGGAGCGCGGCGCCGGAGCCACACTGCGCCGAGCCCGCGCCCCGCCGCCACCTCGGCCCGGGAGCCAGGCAGCCAGCCCGGCGTGCGCGCGCGGGGCGCCCGAGCCGCGGGGGCGCACGGCGGCGCCGGGAGGGGAGCGCCCCGGGGCGGCCGCGGCTCCGGGCACCATGCAGCGAGCCGGCGGCGGGGGCGCCCCTGGGGGCAGCGGCGGGGGAGGCGGCGGCGGCGGCGGGGGCGGCCCGGGCACCGCCTTCTCCATCGACTCCCTAATCGGGCCGCCGCCTCCGCGCTCCGGCCACTTGCTGTACACGGGCTACCCCATGTTCATGCCCTACCGGCCCCTCGTGCTGCCGCAGGCGTTGGCCCCCGCGCCGCTGCCCGCCGGCCTCCCGCCTCTCGCCCCTCTTGCCTCCTTCGCCGGCCGCCTGACCAACACCTTCTGCGCGGGGCTGGGCCAGGCCGTGCCCTCGATGGTGGCGCTGACCACCGCGCTGCCCAGCTTCGCAGAGCCGCCCGACGCCTTCTACGGGCCCCCGGAGCTCGCCGCCGCCGCCGCCGCCGCCACTGCTGCCCGAAACCACCCCGAGCCGGGCGGCCGACGCCCGGAGGGCGGGCTGGACGCTGAAGAGCCGCTGCCCGCCCGGGAGAAAGTGGCAGAACCCCCAGCGCCCCCGCCTGCGCACTTCTCTGAGACTTTCCCAAGTCTGCCGGGTAAGTGCCCGGGGCCGACCGGGGCGCCGGGCGGGAGGCTGGTCCCCCTGAAGTCCGAGGCGGCAGCCTGTTCTCGGAGCCCCGGCACCTGCTCGGAGTCCCCGGAGTCCCAGAGCCCCAGATGCGCCGCCGTTGTGCGGAGCCACCTCCAGGTCCCAGATCCGCCTCCCTCTCTGCCTCCAGAGAGCCTGCAGCCTCGGCCCGAGACTCGCCCCGTGCTCCCCGCCAGACTAGAGGCTTGCCTCCCGCGGTCTAGTCCTCCGGCCCCGGCTCCCGCGGCTGCTTGCAGAACCTCTTGCTCCTCTGCTGGAATTAGAGAAGCTGCAAGTGTGGGATTCCTGGGGACACCAGCCAGACCCCCGGGTGAGGGGGCGGTGGGCAGGTGTCAGTTCGGTAAGGGTTTCTGCGGAGACGGTGGTATTGACCCCCAGCGGGCCCTGGGAACGCTGGGGCGAAGGGAGCGTCTTAAAGTGGTGCTGATGGTGGGGGGAACCTGAGTGTCTCTTGGGTGTGGAGGTCGCTTCTGAACTGGCGGATTTACAGCCAAGCCTTGAAGAACCAAGCGAGGGCCTAGCACTGCGGACTGAGGTGGACTGGGAGGCCGAGAGACATGCTGCAGGCTGGCCTGAGTGGGATGTGGCCCCAAGGCCTGGGATCCAAAATCTAGCTAAGATCCTGAAACCAGTGAGATTCAGCTAAGAGATCGTTAGGGGATCTCCAACCTCCATAGGAGAATCACCTCTCCGGAGAGGCAAGGTGTATTCAAACAACCCTGTTTTGAATCAGTCCAAACAGGCTTCCCTGTTGACCTTTAACCCCTAGAAGCTGGAAAAGCTTTCACTCTCCAGAGGCAGATTCAGGTGTGCTGAGACCCACAGCTTATGCAGTTTGGTGGGTGGGCCCTATTTAAGGAAAACAGGGACTGCTTGCAGGTGTGGTGTTCCTGAAGCTTCAAGTTCTTTAACATCAGGATGAACCTGCCTCTGCTTAACCGTTCATCACATCCAGTTTAGCAGGTGGAAGGGACCCCGGAGGCCTGGGGGAGGACTCTAATGGAGACAAGGAAAGCCAGGAGCCCCTTTGTCCTTCGCCAGGAGAGAGCTGTTCCTGGGGACGGGTTCCTGGAGCCTTTCTCGGAGTTGTCCAAAGGGCTAGTACTTCTTTTAGAGCCCAAGGGCTGCTCTAGAGTCTGTCTTCCTCTTCTTTCCCCCTTTAGCCCTGGGCGTGTTCTGGGTCTGGGGTCCTCAGCCGCTGGTTTTTTGTACCTGGTTGGACCAGGAGGAACCAGTGACTGAAATCTAGGCAGCATCTCCTGGGAAGGATCCAGAGGAAAGGATAGAGCAACAGCTGGAATGTGGGAGGAGATGTCCACAAGATAAGGAGGTGGGGGTGGGGAGGAGCCACAGGAGGACCGGGGGAGGATCAGTGGGGTGTTGGATAGGGGAGTCCTGAGACAGAAAGGAGAGCCAGGGGGGCACTGGGGGGGGGGGGGTGAAGCCGTTTGGAGGCAGTAGGAGAAGCAGACACCTGAGGAACAGATGAGCAGAGGGGAAGGGGAGAGGAAGACATCCCAGTGGAGGAGAGCAGGGGGGTGGAATATCCCCAGAGCATGGGAGAACAAGCAACTCGTCCTGCTCTTCAGGCTCCCCCCACTTCTTGTTTTGACCCATCTGTGTAGTGGGGCCTCTTTTCTGAAGCAGGTAGAATATTGGTAGTAACACCAGGCATGGAGGTGGGGAAAAGCAGAAGGAAAGAACAGAAGAGAAACACAGGAGTAGAATAGAGGATGCACAAACGGACTGTATACCCAGATTATCCAAAGGGACTATGAGTAAGGAGAGAGCTGTCTATTGGAGGAGACACATGCAAGGGGATTCTAGTGCTGGCTCCGTGAAAAGGGGGAGCAGCATTTCTGGACTAGAAGCGTGTGTGTATGTGCAAGAGTTCTGTCCTGAGAGGACTGGAAAGGAGCTAAATAAATATACTAGTAGGAAAGAGGGGAACGTTTCAACGCTAGGAGTAACTTTTTTTTTAAGGTTTGTCAGTATTGAGAGTTATAAGACATGAATTTGTATACAGAACGAGGAAGAAAAGAGCTTCATCACTTGAAGAGACAAGGAATTTGTTTGCTAAGAAGGATGGGAAGGAGACCTCCCGGAAGAAGAATTCTGAGAGGTGCTGGAGCGAAGGTCATCAGAGGCTCAGAAGAGGGTTCTCAGTGGGGCTTCTGGGGCTGAGCAGGAAGGGAGGTTTCAGATGGAACATTCACAGTTAATGAGTGGGAGGGCTGCTTCTCCCTCTTGGTGCAAATTCTCCAGACTCGTCTTCACCTCGCCACTCACGCCGCTCACGCCACTCATGTCCACCTTCCCAGTCTTGATTTTATTTTTCCCCAACAGAGTTGAGAAAAGAAAAAAGCATTTCCAGAAATATTAGACGTAAAATCAGTTTGAGGAGTGATGACACATGGCCCATGCTGAAAGTGGTGGGAAAACGAACACTCCGCTTGGCAAATTGTATTAGAGTATTTAGTACGAAGTAAAAGAGTTCTTAGAGCAAATAATGGAGTTGGAACCTCATTACAGAAGATTTTGGAGAAGGGATGGCATCTTTAAAATGACGGAGGAGGAATCGTTATTCTACAGTGAATGGGTAACGTGGGTCTGAAGTTATTAATTTACATTTGTCTAGTGTCTTACAATTACTATCCATTTTAATGAAATTACAGTGAAGATAGGCCAATTTGGAGGATGATGAGTGAAATTCTTTTTGTTGGGAATTAGAAGGACTATTTCTAAAAATTTTGCTGAGAGTTGAGACAGCGCCCTACTAGAATTGATGAGGAAGAAAGCAGATCTTTATTATGATTTGATGTCAGGGTAGAAGCTATATTGGCAGGCAAAGAGAAATTCTGTGTACAGAAATAATGGGGGCAGAAAAAATTTGAAAATGGTACCCTGAAAGTAAGTCTAAGTTTGGAGCATGGGAGCAGTCGGTGTGAATAACGGGAGAGATGTCTTAATAGGAGTGATAACAGAATTTTGAACTAGCAGGGAAGATTTAAAAGTATGAATCAACAGAAGCACCCAGAGCAGTGCCATCTAGCAAGTCATTTATGTAATTAAAATAATTTTCTTAACCACATTCAAATAGTAAAATGAAACAGGTGAAATTAATTTTTATAATTTATTTAACCCAGCATGTCCAAAATATTATTTCAGCATTATTCAATATAAAAAAATTTAATGAGATGTTTGATATCCTCTTTTCACGCTGTCTCTGAAATCCAATGTGTGTTTCACACATTCAGGACACCTCAAGTTCAAACTAGCCATGTTTCACATGGTCTGTAGCCTCATGTGGACCATAGCTGACATATCAAATCTGGAGAATTGTAAGAACGGTCCTGGAAAGGGATGAGGGGAAAGGAGCTTTGAACCAGGTGGGTAGTGAAGTTGTTGATGTGTTAGGAATACGGAGGTAAGAGAGCAGTTGGCCCCAAAAGACATGAAGAAAGAGTTCTGCCTTGAGTGGGGCAGGCTGAGATGATCTTGTATGTGAAGGTGTGTGAGCTCTGACCGAGTTATCGAAGGTGACTTGAGAATGTGGAGCTCACACACGTCACAGAGAGGATGGGGGAAGCGGATGCTGCGTGCTAGGGAATGATGAAAAGAGCTGTCCGTTCGGGAAAAATCAGGAGAAAACTTTGATTTGGAGGTGTTTCAGAGCAGTGATTCATTCAGGGGGAAAAGGGCTGAATTGCCTGAAAGCAAATAGTTAAGGGATGGTGGATACTCTGTATGTGACTGTTGGGTCGACGATGCAAATAGAGTGAGAGATTGTTATGAAAGATAATGCCACTGCTGAGCGTGGAGAGGAAAAGAACACTTGCAGATGAGATGGTATGGAAAAGAAAGTGTGGTGGGGCTAACCTGGGAGGGAGATGGCAGGGTAGCCAGCATTCTCTTCTAAAACTAAACAGAAAAAAGATTTGCTAATTTCTGAATAGAGACTGGCAATAATAATGGAAATCGTGCAAGGAGCTTAGCGTGATATCTGAGTGCTGACTGAGGTCAGCCACACACCTGGCCGTAGCCAGGGAGCGGTGAAGACGACCCATCAGTTAATTTCTGAACAGGTATCCATTATGACTGTTGGAATATATTTACTCACGAGAGAAAAAAGCAGGGAAGAATGATGTGACGTAGGATCAGAGACTTCTGTTAGAAACAGGAGGGAGATTTTTCTTGGGAGTGATGGAGAGCATGTTTTCCTAGAAATTTTGAGAAAGAGTGTACAGAGAAAGGGACCGCTCCATTGACGTCTATAGAAAGGCACGTGTTGCATTAACTTCACGTGAGTGACAATGGACATTTATTTAGGAGTGACACAGGGGTTCAGGTCTCAACTTTGTCAGTCATTAGCTCTGCAGCTTCAGCAAGCCGCTGAGCTCAATTCAGGAAACATTTGTTGTGTGACTATTGTGGCCTTAGTTTTAAGACACTCTGTATGTATTCATGCTAAGTCTCTTCAGTCCTGTCTGACTCTTTGTGACCCCATGGGTTGTAGCCCGCCAGGCTTCTCCGTCCGTGGGATTCTCCAGGCAAGAATACTGGAGTGGGTTGCCACTTCCTTCTCCAGTCGAGCTTCCCAACCCAGGGACTGAACCCGGGTCTCCTGCGGCTCCTGCATGCAGGCGGATTCTTTATTGCTGAACCACCAGGGAAGGAAGCCCTTAAGACGCTATGTTTATCGCTCAGTCATGTTGGACTCTGCGACCCCATGGGTTTAGCCCCCAGGCTCCTCTGTCCATGGAATTTTCCAGGCAAAAATACCGGAGTGAGTTGCTATTTCCTCCTCCAGGGGATCTTCGCAACCCAGGGATGGAGCCTGGGTCTCCTGCATTGCAGGCAGATGCTTTACTCTCTGAGCCACCAGGGAAGCCACTTAAGATCCTATAGGAGATTCAAAGTCTTATCACTTCTCTAGGCTTCAGTTTCCTCACCTGTGATGTAAAAGTTTTAGTTCAGATGATTTTTAACATTCCTTTCAGCTTTATAGAACTAAAAGCTTGGTTTTCTAGCCCCAAAACTTAAAGCCAGACTGTTAACATGGACTCCATGGACCCCCTGTGAGGAAATCTGTTAATTATGGATGTGGAAAACAATTTTTATGTCTACATTTGTACCAACTTCTCACTAAAATTTGGCACATTCTGTGATTATGAAGGTAGGCCAGAAACTATCGCAGGGTTCACAGTACCTGAGATTTCTGTCGCCAGTAGAGATCACAGACATTTTCATACAAATTAACAATTTTGGGAGATATCTTGTTGTTTAATGAACTGATGAAGAAATGTAAATGATTATATCTCAGATGCATTTTAAATATTTGATAACCGTATTTTATATAATTGTTCCCTAATGTAATCCTATGTGTTTTATGTTACGCACCTAACAGCGCTGTTCTGAGAAGGGGCTCACAGGCTGTTTCAGGCTGCCACCTTTGGTTGACCCTGGGTGAGAGAGAGAGTGTTACTGGGAGGATTGGAATGGATGTTGAGATACCTCATGCCTCAGTGAAGGCAGCACGTGGGAGGGTTGGAAGACAGAGGGGTCTCTGCTGTTATCTAGGGAACTGGAGATTCTAGGAGTGAAAGTCACTCAGTCGTGTCCGAATCTTTGAGACCCCATGGACTATACAGTCCCTGGAATTCTCCAGGCCAGAATACTGGAGGGGCCTCCTTTCCCTTCTCCAGGGGATCTTCCTGACCCAGGGATAGAACCCAGGTCTCCCTCACTGCAGGCAGATTCTTTACCAGCTGAGCCACAAGGGAAGCCCAAGAAGACTGGAGTGGGTAGCCTACCCCTTCTTCAGCGGATTTTCCCATCCCAGGAATTGAGCTGGGGTCTCCCGTAATGCAGGCAGATTCTTTACCAACTGAGCTATCAGGGAAGCCTAGATTCTAGAAGGTTGGGGCATAATTCTTATACTCAGCGCCATGGGCTTGAATAGTCTATACTAGGACTAGTAGGGGAGAGGCAATAATTGGAATGAGGCGGGGAAATGTTTTAACTGGAAAGGAGGAGGAACGTAATACTCTGAGCAAAGTATTTGCATTAAGGGTAGTGTTTGAGTGAGAAGCTACAGGCAAAGATTTTTGCTTTGGAAATAACAGAGAAAGAAGGATCTTTGCGGTGAAACGGATTGCAAGTTAGGAAGCAGCAGTGATACAAGTAGTGGGGTAGTTATATAAAAGAGAGGCGCTTAAAGAGGAACAGTGAGAAGAAAAGAACTTCCTGGGAGAGACATTTTCCCCGGAGGGAATGGGGGGGGGGTACCCCACCTCCCAACCAAGGAACAGTGGAGAGCGCCCTCTTCAGGTGGTGGTGCCCACTGCTGCAGTGGTGATTCAGGAGGTCTGGGTTAGGAGCGGGAGAGGAGAGGCGGGAGTTTTCACTGGCGATAAGAATCATTCTTGGAGTTACAGCTTAGGGTCACATGGAAGAAGTTTTGAAACGCTAATTGGGAGAGTGAGAGGGAAAAGAGAAGCTTGAATTGGTGTGACAGAAGAGTGACCCTCACAGGTGAATTCAGTTGAGGTCGGAAGAGAAAGCACAGCAAGGCAGGTGGTCAGGAGGCAGTGGCTTCCCTCCCTTCCCATCACGGAAGGGGAGGGAACACTCTTCCAGAGATGAGAGGAGGCGTCTTATTAGAAGCAAAGGCAGGGTGGTGCCAAGACTAACAGAGACCAGGGGTGTGCGGAGAAAGCACTTCGTGAAAATGAGGGTGGGGGGATCTGGAAACTCCTTCTGAGCAGGGGGCAGTGGGAGATGGATTCCTTGACTGAGAGTTACGATGGTTTTTGTTCAGTCACTCAGTTGTGTCTGACTCTTTGCAACCCCATGGGCTGCATCACTCCAGGCCTCCCTGTCCTTCACTGTCTCCCGGAGTTTGCCCAATCTCCTGTCCATCGAGTCGGTGATGCCATCCAACCATCTCATCCTCTGTCGTCCCCTTCTCCTCTTGTCTTCAATCTTTCCCCGCATCAGGGTCTTTTCCAATGAGTCAGCTCTTTGCAGCAGGTGGCCAAAGTGTTGGAGCTTCAGGTATTAAAGTAGAAGTCTTGGACAAGCTGGAACTCTGTACTGAGAGCAATGGGAAGAGAAGCGATGCAGGT
This sequence comes from Muntiacus reevesi, assembly GCF_963930625.1. Lineage (NCBI taxonomy): Eukaryota > Metazoa > Chordata > Mammalia > Artiodactyla > Cervidae > Muntiacus > Muntiacus reevesi. The sequence goes on along the minus strand of NC_089254.1, from coordinate 107,339,773 downwards.
GTTCCAGGAGGGAGGGAGATGAAATTACCCCGAGACTGGAGGTGAGAAGCAGTTTGTGTTGGCATGAGTGCGTGCTCAGTCGGTAAGTCATGCCCAACGCTTTGTGACCCCGTGGACTGTAGCCCGCCAGGTTCCCCTGTCCAGGGGATTTCCCAGGCCAGAATACTAGAGTGGGTTGCCCTGCCCTCCCCCGGGGGATCTTCCCGACCCAGGGATGGAGCCTGCTTCTCCCTCTGCCCCGGCACTGGCAGGTGGATTCTTCACCACTGAGCCACCTGGAAAGCCCTGGGTTGTGCTGGAATGGAATGACAACTATCCTATAAATTTTGCACAGGTCCTGGGAGTGTGTAACAGAGCGGTCTTGGCCAAACCATGCCTTTGTGTGTCCCACCTTCCCCATCAGTAAAGTTAGAGGTTTGAATTAGGTGACCTCTAAGGTCACTCCAGCTTGACAGTTCTGTTATCTGTAAGGATACCTTTATTAGTGAATTGTTCCCTTTAAAAAAAGAAAAAAAAAGCCACCACAAAAAAAATGCAAGGGGTCAGTGGGGGGCGGCAGATTCTATTTCTCAGTGCTTAGTTGTCATGGTCACTGTCAAGGAGGCAGCGCCCAGATACCCACATCTCAGGATGGAATCAGCGCTGGGCTCCAGGGTGGAAAAGGCTCCATCATCCGTGACCAGGGGTGTGTTGGCTGAGTGGTAGTCACAGACAGCCGTCGTACGGGATGAGAGAACCCTTGATAAAAGGTGGGGTAGATCTTATCTGGACCAGAAACATCAGAGATCAATTGTGACGGACCGGATGTCGTGAGGAAGGAAAAAGTGCCCCCGGTGAGTGGGAAACAGAAAGCTGCGCTGTGCGCTCAGTCCCTGGTCCCCTGTACTATTTCCCCATCAGGAGTCTTTTTTTTTTTTTTTTTTTTCATTATCAAAGACCATTTAATTTTTAAAGATCAACAATACCAAAAGCATAAAGTGGAGTATAAGAAAATAGTTTTTTATAGGTTCCATCAGGATTCTTAAAAGATAATTTCTGTTTATTTGTTTTTGGGCTGCGCTGGGTCCTTGTTGCCGCGCCCCGGCTTCCTCTGGTTGCAGTGCACGGGCTTCTCACCGCGGTGACGTGTCTCGTTGGGGCGCGTGGGCTCTAGAGTGCTCGAGTTTCAGTAGTTGTGACTCTGGGGCACAGGCTCAGTAGTTGTGGCCCACGGGCTTAGGTGCCCCGTGGCATGTGGATTCTTCGTTCCCAGACCAGCGATCGGACCCGTGTCCGCCGCACTGATAGGCAGGTTCTTAACCGCTGGACCATCGGGGATGTCCCTGGTGCAGGATTTATGGCAGGGTGACAGTGGGTTTCAATCTCTGTTTCATTCACTGACAACAGAGACCGTGTGGCCTGGAGGAACAGACACAGGTTTTGGATACTGATCTCAATCGCTTCTCGGCCTTTTGGCTAAGGTCAAGTGGATACCGATCTCAGCACCACCTCTTTTGTGACCTACGGCAGAATACTAACCTCTGCAGTCTCCATTGTCTCACCAGTAAAATGAAGGGCAGCAATGCTTACCTGATGGATTTGAGGATTAAGTGAGAAGCAGTTTGTTGAGCCTCCTAAAGTAATAGGTGGGCAAGAAATTATCGGTATTGTCCACATGCTAGAAATGGATGGGGAGCTTTCCTGGAGATTAAGTTGTGAAAGGCATCTTTACTAGAAACAATGATGGGTGACACTCTCTGAACTGAAAAGGACAAATATTTCTCGGAGTGATGGTAAAATAGCCTTGTATTCCGAGGACTTAGTTTATATGGGGCATGCCTGGAGAGAACACTGCATGCACCTAATACAGGTAGATTTCAGATTTTGTCTTTGGCTCTTTCTCCCTCGTGGACACGGCTGCCCAAAGCCTTTCTGCTGCGTCCCGGGGAGCCTGTTCTTCCTTTCTCTCCGTTAAAACAAACGTAAACCAAAAGCAGCAAACAGATAAACAAAACTCATTTTTCTTCATCACAATCCCTGTTCCCTCATATGTCTGATCTCAGCTTAGTGTTAGGAGCACAGCTATTGGATTAAAATAATTCATGCTGGATGGATTAAGGAGGGTTTTTAAAAGTCCAAATAACTTTCAAACTTGTGAAATTTTAGGTGTCACTATTATGAGTAATTTGAGGGATGACCTGGGTATCTTTTGGGGGAAATTATTTTGGATGGGAGAGGTGTGGGAGTGAGTCGGGGGGCTTCCCTTCCCTGGAGTCATGTGATTCCTGTCACTTTTAGTTACAGCGGTGCCTGTAGTCAGAGCTCTTGGGTTGCTCATGACAACTGTTGCTCAGTTACATCCAATTCTTTGCGATCCCACGGACTGCAGCACGCCAGGCTTCCCTGTCCCCTGTCTCCCAGAGTTTGCTCAAACTCATGTCCATCAACTCAGTGATGCCATCCAATGATGTCATCCTCCGTAGCCCCCTTCTCCTCCTCCCCTCAATCTTTCTCAGCATCAGGGTCTTTTCCAATGAGTCAGCTCTTTTCATCAGGTGGCCAAAGTATTGAAACTTCAGCTTCAGCATCACTCCTCCCAATGAATATTCAGGGCATTTCCCTAATTAAACTAAAATGGACATTTATTGATTCACGTGGATCCAAAAATGCAAGCCATGTTTTTGGGTCTTTTTGTCTTGCTCTCGGTCTGGCTCCTCTCTCTGCCTTTGCCTCCTTTCCTCTTGATGAGTGGGAAGGGAGGGCACAAGTGTAAGCGGCCCTAAATTCTTATGATCCCAGGCCGGGACCCCAGTGGAGCGTAGCACATGGGAAGCCCTAAGAAGACCAATTCACTAGCTTGAGTCAAGTCCCCAGGAGATGGGAGTATGGGTCGGCCAGCTCCAGGTCACTGTCCTTGTGATTGGGAAGGTGGAGAAATGTGACTGACATCCCCACTCTCCTGGGCAGTTGACAGAACAGCGGCCGAAGAAGGAGGTGCCATGAGTGAGCAGGAGGGGCAAGCGGAAAGGAAGGAAACCACGTTCCTTGAACTCCCTTTCAGTATCGGGGAGGAAAGCCACAGTGAAAGTCCCGAGTGCACAGCTGAGACCCAAGGCAACCAAATGAATAAGTCAATATTTGGGGAGAGAAAACTGTTTCCATTCAGCGGGCAGTATTGTTCTTTAAGTGAGAAAATACACTTATAAATAAAAGAAATAGTGACTGGTAAGGTGGTATCATACAAACCAGTAATGATGGAAAAAGCAAACAGGAGAAAGATCAGGTGGGAATTTTGTCTTGGGAATGAGGGGGAAATGGCCTGTTACAGGACAAAGGTGAGATTCGGGGAGTGAGGCCTCTCCTGCGGCGATTTTAAGGATCTTCTCTGAGAATGCTAAGGGAAGATGTTGAGGATGAGGTGATAAGTGGTCCTGATAAGGACCAGGTCTAAACCTAAATTGGCTTTGATAGGAAAGCTGTGGATCTGGTGAAGCATCTGGGGAGGACTTCTGCTCCAAGTGGAGGGAGGAAGATAGTTTACTGGGAAGAGTAGGAAGAGCTGATTGGAGACTTAGAAGAACAGGGTTCTGGATCAGCTCTGTCCCTAGCGGTGTGACTGGGAAATCATTTAATCTTTCTGAAATTCATTTTTTTTTTCCACCTGAAAATAAGGTGCCTAACCTCCCATTACTGCCATACTAGGTCAGTGCTACTTCAGTGAGTTGCTTGAAGATGACAATACTAAATGTGAAATTGCTTGGGAAGGTTAAAGTTCATGCAAGAGTGCTCTTGGCAATGACCACATTCGGTTCAGTTCATTTGCTCAGTCGTGTCCGAATCTTTGTGACCCCATGGACTGCAGCACGCCAGGCTTCCCTGGCCATCACCAACTCCTGGAGCTTACTCAAGCTCATGTCCATCAGGTCAGTGATGCCATCCAACCATCTCATCCTCTGTCGTCCCCTTCTCCTCTTGCCTTCTATCTTTCCCAGCATCAGAGTCTTTTCCAATGAGTGGCATTAGCATGCCCTGAAAGGAGCTCCAAGCTTGGGGTGGACGGGCAGTGGTGGGGAAGTCTCTGTGACCTTGTCAAGAAGGTGGGAGGGGCTCTGGACCGCAGTGACACAGAGGAAGTTCTCATGTGGATTTGGAGTAAAGGAAGCTGAAGAGTCACGGGGAGAGAGGAGAGAGAGGAAGTGAATATTTCTTATTTTACCTAAAAGTATAGCAAGGAGTAGCAGCATAGCAGGGCATGAAATTATCGAGGATGAATGAAGGACACATTGAAAGCAAGCCAGTTGCCATGAAGGATGGGAGAAAGTACCGTCTCCAAAAAGAGAAATAATTACAAACTGGGTGTGATGGTAAAATGAAGGTGGTGCACACATGCCTCTTTTGGGGGAGATAACCTGGATTTTTCCCACCTTTTGACCCCACCCTTCTGTATTCAGGAAGCTGGGTAGTTGTCCAGAGAGGGGTTTGGGGCATGTGAGGGTCGTTTAATCGATAAGTCGTGTCCAAATCTGTGTGACTCCAGGGACTGTAGCCTGCCAGGCTCTTCTGTCAGTGGGATTCTCCAGGCAAGAATACTGGAGTGGATTGCCGTGCCCTCCTCCAGGGAATCTTCCCGAGTCAGGGATCAAACCTGCATCTCCTGCATTAGCAGGCGGATTCTTCACCGCTAAGCCACCAGGGAAGACCCGCCTGTGAAGGTGGTGGTTCTTTAAGTGGAGGGAAGAGAAGCCAGAACCGAGCATAGTGGGGGAGGGGCTTCTCAGCAAATAATAACGCCTTGGTTGTATGTCAGCTGGACCAGAGCAGGCCAGGTGAGGGCTGGACAGTGCAGAAGTTCTGTGGGTTCCCGTGGCTGGGGGTCTAAGGTGCTTCTGCATCCTGGGGGCTCTTCTGCCCCATGACACAGGCCCGTCATCCTCGCTGACCTTGGCCACGGTGGACTCCTCTCTAGGTGGTATGAGCCTGGTGCTGTTTGTTCTTCCTTCTGGAGAATACCTACCACGGAGTCTCTGGCCCCAAGTTAGGGCTTCTTGTCCTCTCCCAAGGAAGACTCGTTGCAAGGGTGCCCCTGAAACCTGAGCGCTGCTCTCTGCAGAGGGACCATGCCCTTGGAGTGGACCCTACAAGTAATCTTGGTTCAAACCTTGTGATTTCTGCTTTTCAGGACAATAGCATCTACCAGGAGGACTTGATGTTCCCTAAAAACAAGCTGCCCCACTGCCGTTTCCCCTGGGTAGATAAGCAAAGGCTTTTCACAGACTCTAGGGAACAAGCTGAAAACAGTGTACTCTTTTAAACCTTTTATTTTCCGTTGGGTAGAGTTGGTTTACAATGTTGTGTTAGCTTCAGGTGAACAGCAAAGTGATTTAGTTATCCGTTCAGTTCAGTCGCTCCGTCATGTCAGACTCTGTGACCCCATGGACTGCAGCACGCCAGGCTTCCCTGTCTTTCACCATCTCCCAGAGCTTGCTCAGACTCATATCCATTGAGTCAGTGATGCCATCCAACCATCTCATCCTCTGTCGTCCCCTTCTCCTCCTGCCTTCAATCTTTCCCAGCATCAGGGTCTTTTCCAAGGAGTCACTCTTTGCATCAGGTGGCCAAAGTATTGGAGCTTCAGCATCAGTCTGTCCAATGAATATTCAGGACTGATTTCCTTTAGGATTGATTGGTTTGATCTCCTAGCAGTCCAAGGGACTCTCAAAAGTCTTCTCCAACACCACAGTTTAAAAGCATCAATTCTTCAGCACTCAGCTTTCTTTATAGTCCAACTCTTACATCCATAAGTGACTACTGGAAAAACCACAGCTTTGACTAGATGGACATTTGTCAGCAAAGTAATGTCTCTACTTTTTAATATGCTGTGTAGGTTGGTAGCTTTTCTTCCAAGGAGGACGCGTCTTTTAACTTCATGGCTGCAATCACCATCTGCAGTGATTTTGGAGCCCAAGAAAGTAAAGTCTCTCACTGTTTCCATTATTTTCCCATCTATTTGCCATGAAGTGATGGGACCAGATACCGTGATCTTAGTTTTCTGAATGTTGAGTTTTTAGCCAACTTTTCACTCTCCTCTTTCACTTTCATCAAGAAGCTCTTTAGTTCTTCTTTGCTTTCTGCCATAAGCGTGGTGTCATCTGCATACCTGAGGTTATTGATATTTCTCCCGGCAATCCTGATTCCAGCTTGTGCTTCATCCAGCCTGGCATTTCACATGATGTACTGTGCATATAAGTTAAATAAGCAGGGTGACAGTATACAGCCTTGATGTACTCCTTTCCCGATTTGGAACCAGTCTGTTTTTCCATGTCCAGTTCCATGTCCAAATTTAGTTATACATAAATCTTCTTCCCTGCTGGCTCAGCTGGTAAAAAATCTGCCTGCAACGCGAGAGACCTGGGTTCGATTCCTGGGTTCGGAAGATCCCCTGGAGAAGTGCTACCCACTCCAGTATTCTGGCTTAGAGAATTCCATGGGCTGTAGAGTCCACAGGGTTGCAGAGTTGGACACGACTGAGCTATCTTCACTTCACATACATAAATCTATTCTTTTAAAGATTCTTTTCTCATATAGATAATTAGAGTATTGAGTAAAGCTCCCTGGCTATGCAGTAGGTCTTTATTGATTATCTATTTTACATATAGATCAATGTTCTCCTATATAACCAGGAATGTCACTTTTAATCACAAAGGACAGACCCTCTCTGTTTGGTCATCCTACCTAGCACAGCCAAATTGTTCCCAATGAAACACTCTTCCTTCTGCCAAAAATTTTCTCACCAAGATCACCATTTCCCATGTAAGATTTTCAACGATGTTTTATTGATCAAATTTTTTTGTTCACATTAGCCAGCTATATAGCATCTGCAGCTAGAAATTTACTTTTATGGACATTTTATCCACCAGGTTCAATTATTCTAAATCAAAATTTGTAAATTTTATCAACAAGATGTGATAAAATTCTGTCAGGTTTTAGTCAAAACCATTTTTCTATGTGCAATTTTTGATTTGAGTATGCTTACTATTTAGTATGTGTTATGAATTCGATAAAAGAGTTTGCATTAATTTTTTAGCTAATTCATGAGAAAATAAGGCTGTTTCAGGATTGCTATGTTGTAAAGGATAGGACTGCTCTATTGTTCAGCCAGTCCTTCAGAATATGTTTCCGGTCACTTCGGGTCTTAAGAGTTCTAAAGTGCTGGTGGAGCAAAGAACAAATGGCCAGGCTCCAAATCCATCAGCGTTTAGGGAGGAGAAATCTAGCATCTGTTGGGTTTTTTTTTTTTTTTTTTTTTTGGGGGGAAGGCTTTTTACTCTTTCCCCCTGCAACTTCCCGATTTCTTTCTATTTTCTCCCTAAACTTTTCAGCCCTTTCAGTTTCTCTGACTGATCATGATTCTTCTGCCCCGCCTCCCCCAGCCTCACTCCCTGTCCCAGACCCTCTCCTCTGAGAGCTAGCTCTATTTTCCCTCTCTGTTGCTTTCTTCTATGTCCCTGCCCCCATCTCCTTCCAAGAGCTGCTTATCAGACCCCTCAATGTCACGATTATAAAGGCTCAGAGAGAAACTCTTCACCGCCCCCCCCCCCCCCCCATGCAGAATCCCGCCGGGATCAAGTAACCAAGAGAGGTTGTGAACCTGTGCTTCCTATATGGCTTTAAAAGCAGCGCTGGGGGTGGCCTGCTCGTGCGGGCTCAGCTTTCACGGAATCTGTGTGAAGACAGAGGGATGGATGATGTGATCTCAGGAGGGCCCTGCCAGATCGGGAACCTGGGAACCTCATCTCAGTCATTATCAATTTAGATTTATTAGACACCCCCTGGGTGCTTGGAGCTGTGCTAAATGATTTCATCCTTCAAACCCTGAATCCTAGTTTCTGCCTTTTTGTAGCAGCTGGTTAAAGTAGTGTAGTACTGGGCTGGGTTTTAACAAGCTTTAACAGGCTTTTCTTTCTGTTATTGTTTACTGCAAACCATGTTTTAAAAATTAGAAATTAAAAGTTAGAGGATTATTCACATGGTTAGGTACGAGGAGAAACATACACTGTGTTACCCTCAATTTTTGGAGGTCTTGTGAGCCAAACAAGACCAACCAAAAAAAAAAAAAAAAAAAAGAGGATTAAGTAACGATGTTGGGGGTTGTCCCTGATTTCCTTTAGCATACGATCCTGTCGGTTCCCACCGCACACGGATTCCTCTCCAGTGACCCTAAGATCAGAGGGCCTAGGGCTTCCCTTATGACTCAGCTGGTAAAGAATCTGCCTGCAGTGTGGGAGACCTGGGTTTTATCCCTGGGTTGGGAAGATCTCCTGGAGAAGGAAAAGGCTACCCACTCCAGTATTCTGGCCGGGAGAAGTCCATGAACTGTATAGTCCATGGGGTCGCAAAGAGTCGGACACGACTGAGCGACTTTCACTTTTCACTTTCACTGGAAAGTGGGGAGAATGATATTTATGGAGAGGATGTCTTATGTCCAGAGCTGGGCTGGAGAAACAGAGTTGTAGGGAATATTTTAGGAGAGGCTTGAGAAAGAAGGGGCAGAGAGGGAGAATCAAAAAGTGCTCCGGAGTAGTTTCTTTCTTTCAGTCAACGAATACTTATCCAGGACTTCCCTAGTGGGCCGGTGGTTAAGATTCCATGCTTCCAGTGCAGAGGGCCTGGGTTGATCCCTGGTCAAGGAACTAGATCCCTCATGTCACAACTAAGACCTGGTGCAGCCAAATAAAAATAAATTTAAAAAGTAGGTATTTTTTCAGTGCCTACTCTGTGTAGGTAACTTTCTAGATGCTGAGAATATAGCAGTGAAATATATATATATATATATATAATATATATATAAATCTCTACCTTCCTGGAAAGTGAAAGTGAAAGTCACTTAGTTTTGTCTGACTCTTTGCAACCCCATGGACTATTTTCCAGGCCAGAATACTGGAGTGGGTAGCCTTTCCCTTCTCCAGGGGATCTTCCCAACCCAGGGATCAAACCCAGGGCTCCTGCATTGCGGGCAGATTCGTTCCCAGCTGAGCCACCAGGGAAGCCCAAGAATTCTGGAGTGGGTAGCCTATCTGTTCACCAGGGGATCTTTCCGACCCAGGAATCGAACCTAGGTCTCCTGCGGGTGTCCTGCATTGCAGGTGAATTCTTTACCAGCTGAGCTACTAGGGAAGCCCACCTTCATGGAACTTACATTTTAGTAGGAAGAGACAGCCAGTAAAAATAAATGAATAAAGTTGGTTACGTATACCATAGCAACAAGTAAAGCAGAGAAGGGAGATGGGAAGCGTAGGGAGTTTTAATTTTAAAAAGGAAGATCAGGTAAGGTCTCATTGATAAAGACCTGAAGGGACTTTGAATCTAGGTGAAGAATGTAGTATTCCAAACAGAATAACCCAGGGGAAGGGCAGGGGACGGCGTGGGAGGGGCAGAGCAGGAGAAAACGTTGATGAACTAGCAAGAGAGGAGGGTGACTCGGGCTAGTTGGACCCAGAGGAGGTGATGAGAGGTCAGTTGAGCAGTGGCTCTACTGAGATTTGCTGGTGGGCTGGGCAAGGTGGCGGGAGGGAAGGTCTGGTCTGAATACCAGGGGTGGGGGTGGGAGTTAGCACTACCTGAGGTGGGAAGGGAGGGGGTTTCAGACCAGGAAGAGCTGACTTGGGAGAAGGTCCAGGAGTACAGTTTGGGACACCGGACGTTCACTTGCGTTCTGGGGAGGTGGGGATGGCCTGGGAAAGGGCCCTTAATGACATGAAAAGGGGACCCAGGGATATGAATCTTGCAGAAATTAAACCGATTTTGGATCGGGATGAGGTCAGGGAGAAAGCCCGGGGTGCTGGGAGGTGAGCCCCAAGGGGCAGGTCACTGGTGGGCGCAAGGTGGATGAAGTTGGGTGGGCTGTCAGAGAACCAAGCCCACCTTCGAGGGGAGCAGCGAGGCCTGGGTGACGCTGTCAGGGGATGTGCCACGTGGGCTTTGAGATGGTCGGATGAAACAGGAAGACCTCCAGGAAGAGACGGGGCCTGGGCCTGACAGCATCGCCCAAGGAGGGGTGGAAACGCGGACTGGGGTGCGGGGGTGGTGAGCTGGGCGGGGCTGGGTCGTGGCCTCTAAGAAGAATGTAAAAGCGGTTCCTGAGCAAAAGGAACAGGTGTGGATGGCATCTGTTCAGGACAGCTCTGGGGACGGGAAGGGAACTGAAAGTGAGCGGGCAGGTGCGGGGGCGCAGGCGGATGGCAGGGGTGAGAGGAGAGACAGTCCCCCCCCGCGGGGAGCGTGGAGATGCTCCAGCCTCATGCATGCGCGCGCGCACAAGGCCCCGTCTAGGAAGCATTTCGCGGGGTCATCTTCTCGACCTCAGAGTGTGCGCGCGACACACGTGGTGATGTGCATGCATGCGCCCCCGCCTGTACACCGCGAGCTCCACGGGTGAGGGGCTGACTGTTCAGTTGACGGGTTAATATGTCTTCTTCCCGTTCTCCTTTCTACTGGTTGGTTTTCTTTTTGACTTTTTGTGGTTCCCCTGTTGTTTGGTCCTTTGGGCAGAAAACACGGGGGTTTGTAAAACTCAAACACTAAAAAACACTTGTCATGCTTTATTTGCGGTTCCGACAAAAAAGTCGCTATGATGCAACCAACGGTGGAATTAAACTTTAGAATTATGTATGGGTTAAAATGTTTATATGCCTGTGCTTACAATTAACCAGCAGCCTGCTGAGTCAGAATCTCTTCTTTCCCGTTTTTCTCTCTGTATTTCCGCCGCTGCACTTCTGTTTCTTCCTCCGCCTCCCGTGTCGCCCCCGGTTCTCAGATCACGCTGAGCTCAGGGTCCCCAGGATTCTGAACTTGGGCAGAAAGCAGCTGTTGGCGCTTCTCACTGCCTTGGCTGGGAAAGAGGGGAGGTGGGAGAGAGATGGCATCTTTTTTAAATGGAGGCTGGAAAGGGTCCTGGGGGAGCTGAGTGATCGGAAGAAAAACCTGGCCTTCGAGAAGGTGGTGTGTGTGTTGGGAGGGCTCCCTGGTCGGGGCTGGGTGGTCCGGTTATGGAGAATTGAGGAGGTGGGGGTACAGACACCTGCTGACTCTTGGGTCCTTGGGTAGCACTTCCTGGATCCCAGTTTGGGGCAGGAGGGAGTCACATGACCCCGAAGTTTCCATCTGGAGAGGAGATGCTAAGATTCCCAGCTCTAGGAAGAGGGAAGGAAGGGGGACAGGCTAGAGGGGCTCGCGTGGCTCTCCCCACGAGGCCAGGTGAGCAGTCCTGGGAGGAGAACACAGGTGGCGTCTTCTCTGTCCTGCAAAAGTGAATCCTCCTGCATTCTCACTCCCACCTGTAGCGACTGAAAGGATACTGAGCCCGGCTCCAGCTGTTTCATCACGATGAGCAGCTGCAGGCTCTGGGCTTGGAGGGGCGGTCCATGAGTGGGGAGCCCTTCACTGGGGTCTAGAGAAAGCCAGGGAGGTAGCAGGTAGGAAAACGAGGCTGAGGGGTAGGGGCTGAGGCGTCTGGGTCCTGGAAATGGGGTCCTCTTGATGGATGCCTCCCCCACGTGGCCGGAGTGAAGTCTGTGCTGGTTAATAGCTTTCTTCCTGTCTCTCTGTCTCCCCAAACCTCTTCCCACTCTGCCCTGCCTGTGTCCCCTCCCCTTCCATCTCATCCCCTCCACGCCTCTCTCCTCCGGCCGGCACACTGTCCACGCCTGGCCCCGGTTCCATGTGCCGCCTCCAACCCATCTGCCTTCTCCTCGCCTGCCCAATCCCACCCCAACCCCACCCTGTTGGCCCCCACTCCCCGCAGCAGAGGGGAAGGTGTACAGCTCCGATGAGGAAAAGCTGGAAGCACCCGCAGGAGACCCAGCAGGCAGCGAGCAGGAGGAAGAGGGCTCGGGTGCGGACAGTGAGGAGGACAGCTTCCTGGACAGTTCTGCCGGGGGCCCCGGGGCCCTCCTGGGACCTAAACCGAAGCTGAAGGGCGGTCTGGGGACCGCAGCGGAGGAGGGGGCGCCCTCAACGGGAGTCCCGGCCCCTGGGGGCAAGAGCCGGAGGCGCCGCACGGCCTTTACCAGCGAGCAGCTCCTGGAGCTGGAGAAGGAATTCCACTGCAAGAAGTACCTTTCGCTAACCGAGCGTTCCCAGATCGCACACGCCCTCAAGCTCAGCGAGGTGCAGGTCAAGATCTGGTTTCAGAACCGGCGGGCCAAGTGGAAGCGCATCAAAGCTGGGAACGTGAGCAGCCGCTCTGGGGAGCCCGTGAGAAACCCCAAGATAGTGGTCCCCATCCCCGTGCACGTCAACAGGTTTGCTGTGAGGAGCCAGCACCAACAAATGGAGCAGGGGGCCCGGCCCTGAGGGGCCCCCGGGGGGCCTGGGGAGGCACGGGTCTGCGCGGACACTGGGCTGGGCTCTGGGGGCCACAGGCCCCCGCCACGGTCCTGCCTGCGGATGGGGCTCCTGTTGGCAATTGGCACGGCTCTGGGGGCCCTCCTGGCAACCTGAGATGCGGACCCTTTCTGGGTCCTGGGCCATACCAGAGGCTCCAGGCCTGGACTTCAGGGGTTCTCGCTGTTGAGGAGCTGCTGGGACTAAAAGGGGGCTCCTCGGGCCTGCAGGGTCCCCCTTCCCTCCACTGATGCCCTAGAATCGCTTCTGAGGGGCGGGAGGAAGCCAGGGTGAGACCTGCCAAGCTGGTCACGGCTCCTTATTTATTTTGTGTAAAGTTTGTATATATGGAGCTCTCTGCCTCGGTCTGTGTCTTCCAGAGGGACTGGGGAGATCGTGTGTCTCCTCCAGCCTCAGTCTAACCTCCCAGCCCCAGGGCGGGCAGCGCCTTGCCTGTCTACAGCGCAGGATGCGCAAAGAAACAAAAGTTGGAACTCTTGCCGGCCCCTTTAGGTGCCCGTCAGCCCTCAGCATCTCCCCCGCGTAACCTACCTCTGCTGCTGTCCTTTCCCGCTGCACTCACTGCCCACTGTTCCCGCCTCCAGATCTCACGATCCTAGCAGGCACGCTGCTGCTTCTGACTTCAGGGTAGAGGACTCGCTCGCTTTTGAATTGAGAGGAAGTGAACGTGGGCTACAGACCAGGTTCTCAAGGCGGGTAGGTGCAGGCCGTGTCTGACTAGGTGGAGGCCATGAGTCCTGTGAGGGCCCGGGGCAGGCCAGGGGCTCACCCTCATCACCCGGGAGCCCAACCATCATAAATTGTCTTCTGTGCAGAGGACACGGCAGCTCAGGCCATGTCTGCTGCTCTCTGACACTCCAGACACTGAGGGCCTGGAGCGGAAGACCAACATTCAGTCCTCTGTGCTTACAGCGCTGATGGTGTTCTCCCCTCCCACCCACCCTGCCTTGTTTGTGAAGCCTGGGACCCCAGATCCTCTTCCGCTTGAGAGGGCCCACTAGAGTACAGGAGGCAGGAAGGTGTGTCTGGTGGTTCTGGGAGGGTGTGTGCTGTGGGGGAAGCTAGAGAGACAGGGTTTAAAGGCTTCGGGGTGGAGATTCTTCTAGCAAATTACGGAACAGCATCCGCGGTGGACACAGGAGACAGACGTGAGGCTTCAGGGACACCCGCACGGCACAGGGTCGACCGGGAGGGAAGGAGACTCGCTGAAGCTGTCGGCCGCTCCCCGCTTTCGCGAGACGGGTTGCCCTCCTGTACCCAGAGAAACCGGGTGAAGCTGCTGTCACGGTTAACAGGCCCGCCTGGGAAGAAACCTGCTCTCTTCCTGAGCCGCCGAGATTAAAAGGCTCTGAGGGAGGCAGGTGAGCAAGGGCAGCCCCGGCCAGCCTCCTCACTGCCCCAGGGCACCGTGTCGTGGGTCCGGCTCTGGGCGGGTCAGCTGTCTAGTCACATGTCCACCGCCTGCCTCTCCCCGATGGGACTGAGACAGCCCTTCCCTCCCAGCGGCTCTGGCAGCCAGAGGGAAGGCACCCTGGAGCTGTGGCTGGTCACGAGCCACGGCGGCACAGCGCCTGGGCTGGGACAGGCATCCAGGGTCTTCTCTCTTCTTTGGCTAAATTCCAGGAAGGCTGGAGGCCAAGAAAAAAGTAATCCAGATGAGCCCCAACCTGATCTAGATCAAGGCTGTCTGAAACCTTAGACTGACCCACAGAGGGAACCTACAGGGTGAGATTCTTTTTAGGAGAGAAGTCAGGCAGAGAGAGGTCAAGGATCCCAGGAGCTGTAGTCACCTTGCTCTCAGGAATCCTGTCGCAGGTCTAATGAGGGTGGGAGCAGAGGCCCTCGGGCTCTATGCCCCCCCTCCCCCCCGCCCCGGGTCGGGGGCGAGGGGTGGGCGAGAACTGGCAAAACCAAGGCCGTCATCTGTCTTTTTTTCCCCTGGCTTTGCCTCTGAAACCTCCTGAACTATAATAACCAGGCAGTTATTCACCCTCTCAAGCGGCTTCTTTTCCTTAGGGAACCTAAGGAGATGATTACTGCTAGCATTTTTCTGAGCCCAGGAACCCAATCTTTTAACACATACCCATAGCCTTGTCTCTATTCTGCCCTTATCTTTGCTTAAGGCACTTATCCGCCTTGCGAAAGGGGCTGTGGATGAAGAAAATAAAATCCGGTTTTCTCTCTGAATAGCTTTACTTGGTTAATTTCCCAGTGGCAGAGCCTGCCAGCCCGCCACACCCACGGTGGCGGCAGGCTCCCTCGAGAGCGGGGACCCTAAACTAGCAAGTTCTTCAGAGCACAAGCAGAGAGTTTCTCCCGACCGTCTTTCTAGCGAGACGGGACAGTCCGAGGGACACGGCGGGGGAGCAGGCCTGGGTCCTGCCTCTGGCTTAGCGGGGAGGCTGGGGGTAGCCCAGGGTGCCGTCCTGCCGTCGGCGCTGTGTCTCCTCCCCTGGCATGAGCCCCCCTCGTCCCATCATGTCCTCAGACCCTCCTCCCGGGCACTGACCCCCTGCACGTCTGGCTGTGGGGCTGGTTCCCAGACTCCTGCCCTCTCTGCGGGTGACCTCTGGCCAGCACAGGCGTGGCGTTAATAAGGCTACTTGACAGAATACAGATGAAAGCAAGCACACCAGTCGGAAACCTCTGTGAGGGCGATGGGGGAACGGCGGGGAGCTTCCAGTGGGAAGCACAGGGCTAGTCTCCCGTCCCGGGGTGGCTGACAGACTCAACACCACCCCTGGAGAAAGAGGGGCTGAGAGAAGCCCGCGGAGGAGGCTGGGCAGGGGGGCGGGCAGCCCAAAGTACAGCAGAGAGGAGAGGACAGGGACGCAGAAGTGGAGTCCAGAGGGGTGTTTTCTTGGGAGGGCGGGGGGATGAAAGGTGAGAGCCAGGCCACACACACACACACACACACACACGGTCTGGTTTATTGGTTCATTACACACACACGCCAAGTATGTACACAAACATAAATACTGCAATGTACACATTTACATGGGACCTCTGCCCCGCCCAGGCTCCCGGCTCGGGGTGCGGGGGCCTACAGGGGGCTGGTACGGGAAGGCAGGAACCTGGAGGAGGGCGAGGTCCTGCTCCCCTCCTCTCACAGCACCCCCAAAGCATCTTGTCCCTCCGCAGCGGCGCAGGCCAGGCAGGGGCCAAACACCTGTGGCGGCTGGAGTCCCAGGCGTCTCCGTATCCTCTGACCCTCCCGTCCGGCTCTCCTCCCAGACTCTTCCCGGGTCCCTGGGTCTCAGCCTCTGTGTCTCTCGTCTCCCCCGGGACCTGGAGGGAGGTGGGTGCCTGCGCCCCGGCGTCAGTCCTGGCCCCTCCGGCCTCTTCCCGGGGCTCACAGGAGGCTGGGGCTGCGGTGCAGCTCGGCGGAGGCGCTGGTGCCGTTGGCCGGCTCTCTGCCGGGGGCGGGGGCCACGCCACAGCCCTCCCCGGGGCAGCCGTGCTGGATGAGGATGTCGGCACACTCCTGGCTGCCGGCGCGGCGGGCGTAGGCCAGCGGGGTCAGGCCGCGGGCGTCCCGGCTCCGCACGTCCACCCCGTACTGCAGAAGGAAGCACGTTCTCACGGTTGGCAGGAAAGGTGCGGGTCCCCCCCGCGAGGGGTGGCAGGGGGAGGGCGGACGTCAGGGAGGTCAGGAGGGCCCCAGCGACTCACCCAGATGAGCAGCTGCGTGAAGACCACGTTGGCCATGGCGCTGGACAGGTGCAGGGCCGTGCGCCCGTCCCCGTCGCCGTAGGTCTCGTTCACCTCCTCCTTGGACCCGTGCGCCAGGAGCGTCACCAGCAGCCGCAGGTCGTCCTCCACCACCGCCCGGAGCAGCTGCTGGCCCAGCGGCACGTCCGAGCTGGGCAGCGGGGCCAGGAAGAGCTTCTGCTCGTACTTGGCCCGGATCCAGCGCTCCTTCTCCTCTCTGCGGGCAGAGGCAGGGCCAGGCCAGGGGGGCGGTCAGGGGAGCGAGCACGGCGGGGGTTAGGGGGCCAGGACCCTCAGAGCAGAAACCAGTCCGAGGGACGCAGGGCGGTCGGGGGCAGCGGGTGGCGCAGAGGGTGTGGGGGAGGCTGGACGGAACTCTTTGGGGAGACCCCAGGGGGGCGGTGGGGATGTGCGGGGGGCGTGGCAGGGACTGGGGGGGCCGCGAGGGCTGGTGGATTCCAGGCAGGGCTGGGGGCGGGAGGGCGTGGGTGGGCAGCTTATCTGGCCCTGCCGGAACAAAGGAGGCGGGGGCCTGCCCTGGGGGCCCACGGACGACCCTGTCTATCTACCACCCATTCTCCATATCTCGGCGCTCTGGCTGTAGGCTTTGCGCCATTGCGCGATAGGGCCCTGCGCATGCGCGCCCCCAACCCGCGACGTGTTGATAACGCCGGAGAAAGGGCCGGCTGTTGTGAGCCTCTGAGTGACAGGCGGAGGGCACCCCCAGGGCCCACGGCCGAGCAGAGCAACGGCCGGGTTTAACCCTTCCAGCCCGCAGCCCTGTCATAGCCGCCCGGCCCCCCCCACCGCCCCAGCCTCCCAGCTCCCCACCCGGCAGGAGCACCCGGGGCCTCATGCCCTCACCTGCAGGCGTCAGGCCCCGGCTTAGCATAGCCGTCCAGGGCCCCCTCCCAGACGCTGTTGGCCAGGGCGTTGCCCATGGCGGTCATGACGGCCAGCAGCTCGGGTGGCCAGTCGTCGAGGTCGAGGGAGCGGACCCGGGACAGGTGAGCCCCCAGATGCCGGTGAGTCCCGGAGCACTCGATGCACATGAGCGCACCCAGGTTCAGGCTGGCCCAGTCCGGATCTAGGCGAGGAGAGGACGTGAGGGAGTCGCCCCCCCATCCTCGAGCTCCACCCACCCAGAGCCCCCAGCCCGGCCCCACCGCCGCGGCACTCACTGGGGGCGTCGCAGTCAATACAGAAGCTGTTTCCCCGGACGGTGCGGACGGCCTGCACGGCCAGAGCTGCGTTCTGGCTCCCCAGTCGAGTCTGAAGGGATGGGGGGGTGGCAGGGGGGTCGGTGAGTCAGGAGGCCAGCGTGGGGCACCCCCACCCAGCGCCCCGCCCCGCCCCTCCGCCCGGCGCCCACCTTGTCCTTGGCGCTGCGGCAGCCCTGCAGGCTGGCGAGGATCTGAGCCTGCACGCTCTGCACCCATAGCTCCCGCTCCTCGGCCGTCGAGGCCTCAAAGTGCCATGTCTGCCCGGTGAGGGACACCACCACGAACTCGAACGACTCCTCGGCCTCTGCGGGCACACACAGGGCGCACACACCCGTCAGGGCAGGGCTCTTGTCACACGCACATACAGCCCCTCTGGGCCCCAGCCTGGAGGACTGTGCTCTCCGGGCTCCTCGCAGAGGGGGAAGTGGGGGCGCGGAGAGCAACCTGCCAACCTGGCCACCTGTGGAGCCTGGGTGGAAAAGGTGGGGACGCAAGGTTTGTGGGCAGCCCCGGTGCGGCCAGAAACAAGTCTGGAAGTCAGAGGGGTGCTTCCCAGAGAAAGCAGAGCCCAGGGTCTGGAGAAGATGCACCAGGGCTCTGGGAGGCAATGCCAGGGGGCGGGTGTGTGTGTGGGGGGGTGTTGGAGGCGGGTGTGGGCACCATCCGTACATGTCAGCTGCAGCCGCCTCATTTTGCAGCTCATTAAACCCAATATTCCTGACGGCGTCGGCGTGGGGCTCCTGGGAGCCGGGCCCCTCCCCCCGTCCCCTGGCACAGGCAGGCAGGGAGGGCAGGGGTGGGGAGCGGTCGTGGTTTCCTCCAGAGACCACCTGGGACGTGTGAGCAGATAGGGATCCGCGGATGTGTGCAGTTACAAGCCCTGGGAGCTGAACTCTGACCCCCCAGCAGTGTGGAGGCGCTGCTCCAGGCTCTGCGCTCTCACCAGACCAACCCCGTGAGCCTTACTCCTAATGTTCACCGCCGCTCCCCATCCCTCCCCCGGGGGGCACACAGCTCCCGACCAGCAGAAGTGTGTCGTGGGGGCTGCAGAGACCAGGCTACAGGCTCCGCAGGGCAGCCTCCCATGGCGCCTGTGACACTGACCCCTCCTCTACCCCGGAAGTCCTCAGGGCCAGGCTCCCGCTCCAGGAAGCCCTGAACAGAACCGTCTTCATGGCAAAAGCTGGAACCTTTCTTTCCCCAGGCTCCACCATTCCGCCTCACCTTGCTCCCCACCGTCTCTGAACCCCACGGCCCTGATCATCCATGGGGACTCAGTTCCCTGGTCCAGATGGGCCCCGGGCCGTGAGCGCCAAGCACCCCTGTATCACAGGCCGGCTCTGCAGAAGCCGCTGTTTCCCTTAGTGATGGTCTCCCCATAGCCCTGCCCCTGCCCATGGGAACAGAGCCCAGCAAGTGTGCATCCACCTAAGTTAAACTTCCAAAGGGACTCCAGCCACTGAGAAGACGCACGCTTCAAAGAGGACGTGGGGAAAGCCAGACAAGCAGCGCTGTAATGAATAAGGAGTTAGGAGCAAGGACCTGTGGAAAACACCTGAGGAGCTGGGGTTCCTCTGCCCAGACACAACCAAGGAGAGACTCAGGCCGACACACGCGGATGCTGAAAAACTCGACGGGTGCTACGAGAGGCGCAGGGAACACAGGTCCTGCCCGCATCACCTGGGAAGAGGTACGGGACTCGCAGCCTGCCGTCTTTTACCTTCTAGGAGAGTAAATGAAGGAAGCCCACGTTTTCACAAGGAAAGGGGTTACGTTAGGCCGAAGAAGGAGTTTTTTTGCTAAGACACCAGATCTAAATGACCAGGAGTTATGGAGCTGCTGTTATGAGATATTATGAGAAGGTGCTTAACCTAATGCAGACAAGAGGGTATGAGGGCGTGAAGTTTCCAGGACGACCCCCAAGTCCCCCTGCCCACCTCCTGTGCCCCGGTTTCCCTCGGGGGGTCCCCCTAACCTTCAGCAGCACTGCTGGGGCCGTCTGGTCGGGGGGTCCCGGTGCTCTTTTTCCTCCGGTGCTTCTTCCGGTTGGAGTGGGGAGATGGGGGGGGCTCCAGCTTGGGGCTGGAGCTGAGCACCTCAGCGGGGCCACTGGCTGGTGAGGGAGAGGGGGAGACGTGTGGGAAGCGGGGAGGGGGCAGCACCCTGACCTGAAGCTGGGGCACCGCCCGGGGGGAGCAGCCCCTCCTGCCCTCTCCCCCCACCCCCCAACCCCGCCCCACCCCACCCTGGAGCCCCGGGCCTGGAGGAGGAGAGGGTGGGAAACTCAGGCAGAGCAGGGGGAAGGCAAGGGGAAGCCAGCCTCTGCAGCCCAGAGGGGCGGAAGGCGGCCGGGAACTCGCTCGCGGGGAGCTGAAACCCCAGCAGCTCCGCACCAAATTTATCCTCAATCACACTCCCAGCTCCTCACAATTAATAGCAGAATTAGAGACAATCAGGGAGCTGCCTAATTACTGTCAATTAGAGCGCGCTAATCAAGCTCCCGACTCCCGCACCCCGCCCGGCGCTCACCACTAAATGTCAAACTTCATTAGAGGCAGACACGCGGGCGCCCTCCCTCCCTGCCTGCCTGCCTCCTTCCAGACTCAACAGAGCGGCCCACGGAGGCCGGAGGCCGGCACGGCCCTGGACGGTGACCGGCCCTGGCCAGGCCTCCACCCCCCATCCCCGGGGGGGCCTGGGCTGGGCGCAGGAGGTGGGGGCAGACCCCGGGCTGTGGGCAGCCAGCCCCTCCCGCTGTCCGAGCTGGGGCGGGGGGCTTAGTGGGGACCTGTGAAGGGTCTCTGGGAGGAGCTGATGCTCTGCTGCCCGGAGGAGGAGGGACGGCAGGTGCACCAGCCCTGGGAGGGGGTGGGTCTCCTCCTGCCCACACCCTCGCGGAGTTGCGCTGACTGATGGATCAGGGCTGAGGGTCAGGACGCGGGTGAGATTGAGGTACCCGCTGAAGACACAGGGGAGAGGTAAGGGCAAGAAGAGCCATGTGAGCAAGGTCTAGACAGCGACCCCCGTAAAGAGAGCGAGGGACATGGGAAGGTCGGGGAGGGGCCTCGGCCTATCGCAGGGGCACTGTGGGGGGAGACTCTCTGGACCACTCCCTGATCTGTCTGCAGGGCCCCCTTCCCGTCTTTGAAGCCCCCAGCACCGCCCCCCCCCGCCGCTGCCCCGGCTTCCCTCCCTGTCCCCCCGCGGCGAGGCTGATGAGCTGGCTGCACGGGGGGCTGATGGCGATGCCAGCGCCACCAGCACTGCCTGGGGCCGGCAGAGGGTGAGCAGGGGGGCTGCAGAGGCAGGGAGGGTCTCCAGCGCCAGCTGCTGGTGGGGGCCTGGGGTGGCCACCCTGATTCCCTGTTTCCCAGGAGCGCCTGGCCTCCCCGAGCCCTGGAGGGCTGTTCCGGGGTGGGTGGAGGGGGACCCCCGCTCCCCTCTCAGCCTCACCGGGTCCTGCGTACCTGGGGGCAGGGCAGCGGCCTCAGTCCACGGGTCGGCACTGGACACAGAGCAGGCGCGCTGGTGCAGGCCCTCGGGGCGCGGACCGGCCCAGGCTGGGCTGCTGGCTGGGTGGGGGGTACCTGGGGACGGGGGGTTGGGGGGAACGGTCAGACGGGGAGGGGCCCCGGGGAAGGGTGGCCCACAGGCCGTCCTGAAGGCACCGCTACCTACGGGCAGAGCTTGAGAGATGCCCGCAGGACACTGGGAAAAAAACGAGGGGCTCCTGGGTTCACCGAGTATCTGCCATGCTCGCCAGAGAGCTCGGGTGGGGGCTCAGGCCGGCCTCAGACCTCCCGCCCTGCCTCGCTCCCTGCACACGTCGTGTCCCCTCTCCACCCCACCCTGTGAGCACAGCCAGACGCTGCCGGGGCGACAGCGGGGCTGACTCCCCGTCCCGGCCCGAGCCGACCCTGCTGGTCAGGCCCCAAAGCCCACACTCCAGGCCACACACGCCGCGGGCTGTGCCTCAGCTCTGCTGCCGTTCTGACGAGAAATAAGTGTATCAAATTCAAGTAATTATGTCTAATTAGTATTAGTAATTATCCTGTTGGGCTGCAGAAAATTAATCTTTCGTTTCCCATTGGGGGGAAGGACGACGGAGCCAGGGGAATGGGGCGGCGGCTCCAGGAGCGCCAGGGGGCCGGTGGCAGGGCCCTCCCTGCTCATCAGTCACCGTGGACGGCCCCCGGAGGCAACCGCAGCCCTCTTGCCTCGGACACCGACCTGAGACCCCGCGGGGCCTGAGGCCAGGAGGCCACAGCCGGCCGGCAAGTCTGAGGACCAGCAGTCACACGCAGGGGTCTGCATGGAAAGTGGGGTGGGGGGGCAGCCGGGTGCTGGGTGCTCGTGACAGGCAGAGACCCCCGGGGCTGGATAAGCCTGACGGAGGGGGCCCCGGCCAGCCCCACAAGCACAAGGGGCAAGTGTCTGCAAGAAGCGGAAGCCCCTAGAAGGGAAAGGAGCAGGCCGGCCGCGTCACACCGATGCTCTGGGGCCCGCAGGACGCTGCAGGGTGGGGCGAGTTCTGTGTCTCCTGACACCCACGGCGGGAGCAGACACACAGCAAGCGCTGATTAGCACCGGTGCGGGCCAGCCCCTCGCGGCCACACGCCGAGGCTCCTCTCTCCGGAATCCTGCCCCCTTCCTGCTCAGCCTAACAGGTCCTTGCCAACTCAGCCCTTCTTGGGGTGGCCTCCTCACCGGCCCCTCAAGCCCTGTCAGGCGACCTTCCAGGGGAGCAGCAGCCTTAGGGCTGGACTTCCTGCCCCCCGGCCATCTCCCCTGAGGTTCCAGGTCTTAATCCCCCCAAAGCCCAGCCCTAACCAAAGATACCACAAGGCCCACACCTCCTCCCCCCAGCCCCCAACCTAAAACCCCGAGGGAGGGCGGGCGCCTTCCCTTTTCTTTGTTAATTCTCCCCTCATTACGCCTGCAATCCCACAATCAGTGTGCACTGTAATTGTCGAATTTGATGCTAATGATTAATGAATTAAACATGGAGCCATCAATTAGTCCTCGGAGGATAATTCTGCATAAAGCAGCGGATAATGTAATTACAGTAACAAAGATAATGAGATGTTAACATCGCCCGGTGAGCGGAGACGCCTTGTGAGTGTGCGCGAGGTCGCTGGCAGTACGCCGGGGGGACGCGGCCCCGGGGGGCGGCCCGGCCACGTGTTCCGGGGACACTGGGGAGCCGTCGGTGGGCGAGGCTGGGTACATGGGGGCGTGGGCCACACCCCTGCTTCACACACCACTTCTGCTCCCCAGGTGGGGGCCTTCAGGGAACATGGCAGGACAAAGGGTCCTGGGTGTCCCTCCTCCAAGGAAGCAGCCAGCTGTGCCCCTGCTGCCTGCCTGCAAGCAGGGCTCCCCTTCCATCCACTTCCACGTCCTCTGCCCTCTGGTGCCACCTGAGAAGCCCCAGGCTGGCACCCCCGGCCTGCCCTTGCTGTCCTCAGGCCAGCGAACCTGCCCCCTCACCCCCAACCGCACCCCCGCCGGCGGCTCTGAGCACCCTACCCATCTTTCTTGTTTTCCTGTCCTTAGCGTCCCTCCCTCCACCCATCCACTAGCGCACTCTCTGCCGATTTCAAGGGCCTCGTTCTGAGCTCGAGGAGGCTGAGTGGAAGCACATAGCTGCCCCAGTCAGGCACATGTAGGTTCAAACCCCTCTCTACCACTTCAGTGCTAAGTCGTGTCTGACTCTTTGCAACTCCGTGAATTGTAGCCCACCAGGCTCCTCTGCCCATGGGATTGTCCAAGCAAGAATACTGGAGTGGGTTGCCATTTCCTTCTCCAGGGGACCTTCCCGATCCACGGGCTGAACCTGTGTCTCCTGCGTTGCAGGCAGACACTTTACCACTGAGCCTCCAAGGAAGCCCCTCTGGGGGATTTTACAGACAAGTTACTTAACCGCTCTGAACCTTTGTTTTTCTATCCGTAACATGGGATCACGATCTTGACGTTAGGGCTAGCACACCTGGCACCCCTCAATCAGCGCCTCCAGACAGGGTGGCACCCTGGCAGGGCAGGGACCCTTGCCTCTAACAAGCACCGTCTTTCTCTCCTTACTGCTGGACGGGGCGGCGTCCACGCCTCTGAACAAAGACCCCACCCGGCACTGCGGACCCCCAGGCAGCACCCTTGGCCAGCGTGGTTGAGACGTGGCCCTGGTTCCTGTGCCCCCCCATCGCCTGCCCCGCTCCGGACGCTGACACCACCTGTCGGCCTGAGGCTTCCCGTCCCTGCTCTGATCCGCCGGGCTGTTCACTGGCCACTTCCCCTACTGACCCCACGAGGGCCGCATTTTGGCCAACGTGCTAGCCGGGCTGATCCTGAAGCCTGACACTCGGTGCGAGCCTGCCCGGAGCCCTGAGGGCCCAGGCTGGACGCAGCGCCCCGACGCCTACCTTCCCAGGCCCCCCCCCGCCCCCCTCACAGTGTGCCCCACGCCCCCACCTCAGCAGCCCCTCACCTGTGCCCCCGCCCAGCTGCGTGCTACTCCGCTCCAAGGCCAGCCCGTTGGCCCGGGGGCTGGTGCCAGGGGCTGTGGCCGGCGTGGCTCGCGGCAGGCGCTTCCCGGGCACCTTGACGGTGGTCCGCAGCAGGTCGATCTCCTTGCCGTGGATGTTCTGCATGTAGTCCTGGGGCCACACGGACAAGACGGGGGGGACTTGTTAGGGCAGCTCACTGTTCCGCAGCACCCCGTCCCAACCCTCCCGACGCCTGGGTCTCTCCGCACTGCTCACGTTTGTGGAGTCCCCGGCACCCCCCTCTAGGTCTGCCTGCGTGTGGCTTTGGGGGCTCTGCCGGGAGTGGGGCAGGGGCCACAGAGGGTCTGGGGCCAGGAGTGACACTTGGGCTCCTTTAGGGAAGACGGCTCAGGATGCAAAGCAAAGGAGGCCAAGTACTGACCTGAGATGGGACGTGGAGAGAAGCCGGATGGCCGAGGAGAGGGACCGACAGGCCCCTGGGGACGTGGACGATGGGGCTGCCCTGGGCCATGGGTGGCTGGTCACCAAGGACCCCAGCCCCGTTTGCAGACGCTCCCACCACAACTTGGGGCCTCAAGAACTTTGCCAGCCTAGAGCAGTGCCTAGTCCTTCGAATGTATATAAGCTGCTCAGTCCTGTCTGACTCTTTGCGACCCAATGGACTGTTCCCCACCAGGCTCCTCTGTCGATGGAATTCTCCAGGCAAGAATACTGGAGTGGACGGCCATTCCCTTCTCCAGGGGATCTTCCCAACCCAGGGATCAAACTCAGGTCTCCTGCATGGCAGGCGGATTCTTTACCATCTGACCCACCGGGGAAGCCCTGGTGCCTGATGATAAATATTTGTCCCATAAAGAGAAGCCTTCGATTCTTTCTGCCGTCCTGAGGAACAGTGAGACAAATGCACAGTTCCAGATACCCGTGGACATCCCAGCGGCAGGAAGAGTAATCAGTGCTAATGTCACACATTGCCCACCCAGCCACGCGTCAGGGGTCCCCCAAGCGACAGCTGACATCACGTCTGTATTTCATGCACTGCCTCATGTGAGTGTCCCGACGACCCAGGAGGACGGTGTTACTGTGCCCGCTTTACAGATGGAAAAACAGGTTATCCTCACAACAGATAACCTGCCAAGGTCACAATCAGCAGGTGACAGAGCCAGACCCAAGCCCAGCTGTTCAGGTCCCCAGTGAACCTCCTCTTCAGCCCTGGAGCAAACCAGCCCTGCCTTCATGTCAGCACCGGGAGGGCTAGATATAGACAAGGGGGGAGGGACCCCAAGAGCAGGAGCAGCTGGGTGCTGACCCCATCATGCCTGCTGTCTTCACCTCGCCCCGGGTGGGGGGTGGCACCTGGCGGGAGGTAGGCTGGGGGATGCAGAGTGGAGCCCTGCCCTCCCTCTGGCTTCCCTCTGCTTAAAACCTCGCCCAGCCCGGCCCGGTCTCCCTACTGCTCTGATCTGGGGTGCTACTCCCTCGTCCATGGCCCTGGCGAGTTCCTGGGCGGTCCTTCCCCAGGGGGCAGAAACTAGGCCAGTTTCGCCAACTTAACTCTGGAGGGAATTTCACCAGCTGGACTCGGACGGGCTCCTCTCCTCCGTCATCAGGAGTGCCTCTGGGACATTTTGCATCCAGGGTGCTTCCCTGAGCACCCGGCTCAGCCTGTGTCCTTCCAGGTCCCAGCCCTCTCACTGCACCCACTGAGACACCACTTCCTGTCCCCAGGCGCTCTCCTGCCTTCCCATCTTGCAGCTTCAGGGAAAAGGGACGATGTCCTCTGCTTAAAAGAGCTGACGGGGAGTGCTGGCCAGGGCAGGCTGACCAGGGGCTCCGGGCTGACCCTAACCCTGTGAACAACTGAGATGACCTCGAGGAGAAAGGGGTCACCTGGCCGCAAGGAGCCAAGAGAACGTGGGAGTCTCCGAAGAGGAGAAGGAGTGAGATCGAGGGAGCAGAGAGCCCAGCACCTGCTCCGCTTCTGCCCCCGGCAGGAAGCTATTCCCTGCAGGAATCACTGGGGCCAGCGGGAGGACTACGGGGAGGACAAGGCACCCCGATGCCAGCACACGGACCGACTCCCGGAGGCCTGGCTGGGCCTGTGCGTGCTAACTCGCTTCAGTCATGTCCAGCTCTTTTGCATCCTCACAGACTGTAGCCCCCCAAGCTCCTCTGACCATGGGGATTCTCCAGGCAAGAATACTGGAGTGGGTTGCCAAGCCCTCCTCCAGGGGATCTTCCCAACTCAGGGATTGAACCTGCGTCTCCTGCATTGCATGTGGACACTTTACCGCTGAGCCACCGGGGAAACCCTTCAGAAGGACCACAGGGGCCCCGCCAGCCGGAGAGGAGGCGCGCCCTGCCCTGCAGCTCTGCCCTGCGTCTGTGGCCTCCTGGTGAGGGACAGGGCCGGGTGCCTGGACTCGGGCACACCCGGCTCCCAGGGTGTCTCAGAAGCACAGAACAGCATCGCTGAGACGAGGACGAGGGCAGGCTTCACCACAGGAGGGCCCCCCCGCCCCCCCGCCCCGACCTCCCACCCCTGCTCCGCTGCGCACTGCCAGGGCTCGGACCCCAGCCCGAGCCCTACCCAGTCAACTCCGCCCACCCCCATTCCTGTCACCGCTGGCCCTCTGGCCTTGCCTAGTACCCAGCGTGTACCCCACCGTCCCGGTGGCCCCCGAAGTCCAGGCCCCCATGGCCCTCCGATCGGCTCCACACGCAACGCATCCCGGGTCCCCACGCACGGTCGCATCTCAGCTCGAGATGACTGTCAACAGCTGGCAGGGCCGAAGACACAGCTGCCGTCCCTTTCCCGGGGGCAGGGCTCGGGCTGCTCTAGTTCGCAAGGAGGTCACAGCAGCTGCAACAGTTTCCAGGCCCCGCGACAGCCCTGGGCTCCCCAGGCTGGGACACGGGTCGGGGCGGAGCCGGGGAGAAGCTGACCCCAGGCCAAGAAACCAGAGCCGCTCGGAAGGACTCCGTCTGGGACCAGAGAGCCACACACCAACGGAAGGGGGAAAGCAGGGCTGACCACCCAACAGACAAGCACCCAGCCAGCCGGGGGTGGGGGCGGACCAGCTCCGGGTCCCCCAAGGAGACTGCAGCGGGTGAGCCGGAGAGGCGGCGGCGGACGGGGCGTAGGGAGCGTTTCCCTCCGTCAGCAGAACGGGGGAGCTCCGCGGCGGCTCCGGAGAGCGGTCACCACGGCTGCCTTTATTACCCACCATCAAACAGCAATTTCTTCCCCAGCCTCCTCACTAATTACCCAGCCAGCGTTCTCATCTCGTTTTATTACTGGAATTAACAACGAGTTCAGAGCGTGGAAAGCTATTAAGATGTGTGATTAAGCCACATTCAATTAGTTTCTACAAACAATTTAATTGATGTTGCAGATAGAATTAACAGAAGGTGATTGTGTGAATGGCTCCGCTGGCTGCAAAATGGGGGAGGCTGTGGCGGGCTCTCCTGGGCCCCGGCGAGGACCAGGCGTGAGGCTCGAGACCTGCCCACCAGCCTTTCCTCCACGAGCCCCTCGGGTCCCACCAGCCCGGGTCCCACCAGCCGGACCGGCCTGCCGATCAGGAGGCGAGTCCCCAGCGCCCCTGCCCTCGGGTTTCCTGGGAGGGGGAGCATGTGCCTTCCGGAGTTCCCGGAGGGCCTTCCTCCGCTGGCTTCCTAACAGGAGGGTGCCTCCAAGGGGAGCAGACGGCTCCCAGGGAGAGCGGGTCCCCGCTCGTTGCCGGCAGCTGGGAAGTTTGCTCAGGGTGGAAAGTTTGCTCAGGTTGGAAAACATGGCCAAGGGGGATGGAGGCAGGGAAGCCGGCAACAGGAGCTCAGCGGCCACCGGCGGGGACACCAAGAGATGAGGAGCAGACGGGGCGAAGCAGCCTCCGTCAGGAGGGACCTCGGACCCCGGGGGGCCTGCACGGACACTCTGGACTTGGCCTCACTGGTGCTCTCACTGTTACCACGGTTGTGAACCTGGCTCGGGTCGCCTGGACAAGAAGAGAAGCGTGGACAGGGTTGGGAACCTGCCATCTGCACGGGCCAGGTGCCCGGGGCATCCGGCGTGGGGTGGGGGAGGACGTGCACTCGGAGCCTAGAGGGCGGCGACTGAAGGGCTGAGTGACGGGGAGGCCACGCTCTCAGCCTCTTCACCACGCCCGCGGAGCCGGCGGCCTCTTAGATTCACCTTCGCAGCAAAGCAGGGACAGCCTGGAGCCAGCATCACCACATCCCGGCCAGGCACACTGGCCACACACAGTTCCCAAGTGTGGCAGCCATCCAGCCAGCCTCAATTGCCTTGATGGTACCTCTCCAGGGACCCTCAGGCAGCCTGGAGAGGAGGCACTCCTGGCCTGTGCAGAAAACTCTGGGTGACGCTTACAGTCCAAGTCACGGGGGGGCCAGGTCACTGATGAGCCACTGGCTGGGTGACCGAGGAGTCGACAAAGCCCACCGAGCCTCTGCTCTTCAGGTTGTTAGTGAAGTGAAAGTCACTCAGTCGTGTCCGACCCTTTGTGACCCGCTGGGCTATACGGTCCATGGAATTCCCTAGGCCAGAATACTGGAGCGGGTAGCGTTTCCCTTCTCCAGGGGATCTTCCCAACCCAGGGATCGAACCCAGGTCTCCTGCATTGCAGGCGGATTCTTTACCAGCTGAGCCACCAGGGAAGTTGCATGTGAAAACAGCCACCCCACAGGGTATCTCCCTTCTTCTCTGCCACCAACACCAAACATGACCCCGGGCCCCCTCCTCCCTGTCCCCAGACACCCCTCTTCTAGCCCTGCCTCCTTCCTCTGGGGCTCGGGGCCACCCAGGGGGCACGAATGCCCAGCTAGGGCAGCAGGAAGCAGGGTAGACCGAGGATGCAGCAGAGAGAGAGGGCAGGTGGACCTCACGGGTGGGGAAGAGAGGCCGCAGCCGGGCTCCCAGCCCCGCAGCCGGGAAGCGCCGGGGTAGGAGCTGTAGGCACTGGGGCCGGGAGGTCCAGGCCCTTTCCCTGGGGACACTGCGCTCCTCTTCCTGGTCAGGGGGTGGGGATATGGGGAAGGGAGCGTCCCTGCTTCCTAGGACACCGTGCCCCTCATCAGGGCTCTGTGGGGAGCCTTGCCACCTCTGGACTCAGCAGGACGCATGGACTCGGCAGGACTTACTTGGGGAGGAAAAGCCCAGAGTAGGGGCAAGGATGGTGCCCAGGAACCTCTGTGTTGAAGCCCCGAGGTCGCCAGGCCGAGGCCCCTCATCTAACCAGCCCCCCGAGCTGGTATCTGAGCACTGCTCCCACCCTGTGCAGTGAGAGGCCCCCCGAGCCGAGGGGAAGGGCCGGGTTGACTGAAAGGGCCCACCCCAGGCCTGCGGGCTTTCTTGGGGTCCTGGGTGCTGCCCTCAGCGGGGCTGGGCTACGGCTGGTGCATGGACCCCAGTTCCTTTCGGCTGGGCCCCCTGCAACCCTCGTGCAGACTCAGGGGCGGGCGAGGGGCCCCTCTGAGGCTGGCCCGGGGGCCTCTGGGCCCAGGGTGGGGCCGGCCTGCGTGCTGTGCTCGAGGGGCTTCGCGGGAGAACTCATTAGGCCCGCAGTGGGGTGGTGACAGAGATGGATTCCGGTGACAGCTGTGCGCTGGAGCCACGCAGCGAGGGGAGGGGGGGAGAGTGTGGGAGCCGCCACAGGGCCCCCCGCCCCCGAGTCACCACGCCCCGCCCCCTGCGGACCCCTCTGCCCAGGTCCCACACCCTCACGCACCTCGCGCCAAGGGGGCCTGTTCCGGCCCCAGGCTCCCCTCTGCAGCCCTGGCTTAACGGCCCTCTCGCGGCCCACTGACCCGGGAGCCCAGGGGCACCCCCACCTGGTGTGGGGAGCATTGGCAACACCGTCTTCCCCTCCCAACCCCCCAAACGTGAGCAGCTCCATGTAAACAGGCCCGATCCAGCTCTTAAAACAGCTCCAGTGATGGATGGAGAACCTGACTTGCACACCAGTCCAGCCCCCGGGGCGACCACCCAGGTGGTGGGTTTACTCCAAAGGGCCTAGCCAAGACCCAGAGCTTCCGGGCACCGGGCCTTAGGGTCCATGTGGTCCCCCGAGCCCCCAAAGCGGGGCCCCTTTCCCAAGGGCAGGACTTTCGGAGCTCGGGCGCGCTCTCCTCCGGCCCTGGAGTCCAGCCTCTCCATGTCTGCCTGGTCCCCCACGCCCAGTCCGCCCCAGGTGCAGCAAGCCCCCCACTCACGTGCAGGCTGGGGTGGTAGGTGAGCAGCCCGTTGTCACACAGGGTCACGTACTTCTTCTTCCACTCCTTGTTCAGGGACTTGCCGCTCCGCTTGAGCAGGATGCCCTGGGGACAGAGGCCGCATCAGAGAAGGGAGCCAGGCCCGCGAGTCACAGGGCGTGGGGAGGGTCTCAGCGCCCACGGGCCCCATGGGCCTCCACCCCCATCCTCCCCGGTCACTGTGCGGGCCTGGAGACGCCGTGCGGGACGGAAGCTGAACCAGGGAGGGCTGCCCGGACCAGTCCATCCATGGGACTCAGGGCCGCCTCTCCAGTTACCGTGGACCACTGTTCCATTGGGGGGGGGTGCCCCCGACCCCAGATTGTGGGGCTACATCCACAATAGGAGGCGTGGGTTTGGACGGCTTCGCAGGATCTCCAGGGGTGCGGTGGAACACAGAGACCTCCGGGGGCGCTGGCCTCCTAATCCCCGTGGTAGCCCCAGAGTAGGGCAGACAAGCACCTAAGCGTCCCCAGAATACCCCCTGTCTCCTCAAAGCAGGCAGTGAGGAGTTCCAGCCATCCAGATCAGCAACCAAATCTCCTATGGGAGCGGAGGGGATGCTGGGTGTGGCAGTTAAATGGGCCCCAGGATGGACAAAGCCCCCATGAGGGCCGGGATTTCGGAGTGCTATTCATCAACACCCCCCAGCACCGCAACACACTAGGGGGCGGTGGGGAAAAGCCAACAGAGACCCTGTGGCTGTCGGAGGTGCCGAGAGCGGGCGGGGGGAGGACCCCACCAAGAAGGACCGCCCACAGCCCGGATGGTCTCTGCTGCCCTCCCCTAATGACGACCCACCGCTGGCTCCTGAGACAGCAGCCAGCACAGGGGACCGGCCTGAGGATGAAGCCGGGGTCGGGATGGGACACAGAGAGGCCTGGGCGGCAGGTTCCCCCAGACCAGCATCGCCGCTGTGGGCCCCCTCCCCAAACTCTGGGCGCTGAGAAGAAGCAGTGCTCCCCAGAGATTCCTACGCACCACTCCCGGGGGAGAGCCCCACAGCGGGATGGCCCCGGCTGGGGGTGGGATGGATCAGCACACCAAGTGTCCCCCAGCGTCCCCCCTCCTGGAAGGGGGTCACAAAGGAGGAGCTCAGGGCCTCTCCTTCAGGAGGGGGTGCCCTGCCCTCAGGCAAGCTGGAAATGGGGGTCAGGAGACTCAGTGTGACAGAGAGTGGGGGTAAAACCCCAATTCCAGGGCACCCTCCCCTGCTCAGGCCTCCTACTGGGACGCTCAGTCCTGCAACAGCCACATTAGCAAGCACTGCCTTAGCAAGCAGGTGGCATGGGATTCCCACATCAGGGGCCGGTGGTGGAGGCCTCAGGTCCCGCTTTTCAACAGGTGTTTTAACCCCTTCCTCCCTCATCCTCCGGCTGGAGGAGGCGGGGCCGTCTAAGGACACTGTGGAGACCTGGTCCCCTTCCCTCACAAGCAGCTTCTGAAGACCAGGGGCGTGAACCAAGACCTTCCCTAGACAGCAGGGTGGCTGGAATAGCCGAGAAGGCCGCGGGCTCCGGTCTGGTGGTCCCTGAAAGAGCCCTGCTGACCTGCCTCGGGGGCATGGCACCCATCCCCTCACAGGCCAGGGATGTGGGCACAGCTCAGCCGCTACCTCTCCGCTGACTGTGGACCCGGGTCCCTGAGGACTGGGGGGCCGGCCTCTGGAGGAGGCAGCCCAGGCTCCTCTTGCTGCTGTGGGAGGCGCCCCATGTCCCGCCTCCCTTCCCACCTGCTCCCTGAGCCTCCCAGGAGGTTCCACAGGGCCTCTGTCCCAAACCCCTTCACACTGGGGCTCCCTTCTCTGTCCCTTCACCTTCACCGTGTGCCCTCCTGGTCTGCCCGGCTCACGGTCCCCCCTCACACTGCCTTCTGCCACCCACGAGCTCTTAACATTCCCCAAGTCCCGGAAACTGCCTGGGCCTCCGTCTCGGTTGCGCAGACTCACCTACGGAGCACCTCCAACCCACCCCCCAGCAAGAGATCCGGAGTCAGGATGCCGGAGGCAGCGGAGGAGGGCGGACTAGTTCTGCCCCGAAGTCTCTCCCCTCCTCCACCGGCCCTTCTCCAGACCGTGGGAATGAGGCTCCGGCGCGCGTTAGGCGCGCGTTAGCCGGGGTCGTGGGAGGAGCGCCCGGGCCAGGGGGCGGGGGACGCGCGATCGCGGCTGCAAGGGGGGCTCGGCCCGCGCCCACGCGTCCGCCCGGCCCCCGCCGCTCACCTGCCCCGGGCCGTCCTCTCGGCCCGGCCCTCCCCGCGCCCCGGGGGCGCCGGCTCCCCTCCCCGGGCAGGCCGGCTGCGCACGGCGGCGCAGGAAGCAATCTGGGGCGGAATGTGAGCGGTGCGCGGGGGCGACAGCCCCCAGAGGACCCGTTCCCCGCCGCCTCCCGCCCGGCTCCGCCAGCCGGCTTAATTGCGGAGTCCGGATTGATTGGGAATGCAAATGGCAACTGAAATGCAATCTCCACTCCCAGCAGGAGCAGTGGGAGGGGGAGCGAGGAACCGGGAGAAGCGCGGGACAGGAGGGCTGCGAAAGGGGTGAGCCCCGGTCCGGGGAGGCGGGGAGGGCAGCAAGGCATGGCCACCAGCCCAGGCGAGAGGAGAAAGCGTGCGCGGCGCCCCATCAGACGGTAGGCACGTCCCCAAAGACACCCCCCACCCCCCCACCCCCCGCCGTATGATCCCTGGTGGCTGGCGACAGGTGCGGAGGCTCTGGCTCCTGGCCAGGCCCCTCCTCCTGAGGATCCCTGAGTTTAGGGGGGTCTGGGGTCCTCAAGTGACCTCCCTGACCCCTCCAGGCAGACAGGAGCCTCAGATGCAAGTTCTCGGGGCTTCATCCCCTACTGCACAGACCCTCTTTCCCCTCCCTGTGCAGGATTCAGGGAGCAGATAAATGAGGCCAGACCCCAGCCAGGAAGCGGGGTGCGTCTGGGGCTAGACTGATCTCAAAGTGACGACGGGCGGCTGGGTGGGTGGGTGGGGGAAGTGCTGCATTGGCTGAATGTTTACCTGTGCCTGTGTGTACACTCAGAAAGCAGATGCCACAAAGCAAGGAGTGACGGTCCCCTGCCTGGAGCAGGTCCCCACTGCCTGGCCTGGCAAGAGGCCCTGCGAGGCGGCCTGGGTTGACAGCCCTAGAGACAGGCCATCAACAGGTTTCTGGGCCAGTTCTGCGCCCAGACACACAAGAGAAACAGGGAGGAGACTGCCCGCTGCCATCCTCCCAGTCCATCTCCCCGTCCACCGAGGAGGGTCGCTGCGGGGCATTCCTCAGTGACCCTTCTGGAGCACTGAAGCACACCCAGCGCTCCCCACTCTGTCCTCTGGCCCCCGAGACACTTCCAGCGTTCTCTATTCACCATGGCCCTTCACCGTGGGATCAGAAACCCCCATCCCTAACACGATTCTGGTCACAGAAGCCCCCAGCCTGGATGGCCAGACCTGATTACAGGACCCTGACCAGGCTGACCTCAGGTCCTCTGGCCACACAAGTCTACTCTGCGCTCAAACACGGACATCACGGCTCCCGTAGACACGGGGCATCTCTAAACACCGGCTTCCAGGAAGACGTGTCTGTGCCAAGTGCAGCATCCTGGGGACACAGCAGGCTAACCACCAGGCTGCTGGCCATCCCTGGGGGCACCCGGGCCAGCAGGCTCTCACCTGGTACCTCCTCGCTCCACTGAGTCCAGCTCGGCGGTTCTACAGCCCTGCCCAGCACACCAGCAAGCAACTCTGCCTTCCATCAACGGAGACCCCCCCTCCGTCACTCAACGCCTTTCTCTAGCAAAGACACCCAGGACAGGCGGTGCGGGCGCCCTACCAGGCAGTGACTCCAGACACTGTATCAGGACCAAGTTTCCTCTTTTCGGCTCACCCGGTAAGACTCTGCCGGTGAACCCAGGGTAGGACCAGCCCTTGGTATGCCCTCTCAACCCATACTCCTCAGGGTGCTCTTTTGTGAATTCTCTCCCTTTTGGGGGAGGGAAGAGGGGAGACCAAGTCCTCCTGCAGGGCCGGGCACCTCCAGAATCACCACCACCAATGCAGAGCCGCAGAGGGTGGCGGGCGGCTCTCTGCTGCCCCCAGGTGGTGATGAGGGTGAACAGGCAGGGCCAGGCCCGGTGAGCGTTCCGACCATCCCTGCCAGGGGTGTTTAACAGCTCAGGCCTGGCAGGGGCCGGGGGTGCTGGCCTCTCCCATCTTCCAGAACCATCCTCCAGCATTGCCGGGGCCTCCCCTCCGCTCCTCTCCAGCCCCGGGGGAAAGGGAGCACTGACCTGTTTGATGGGGATGGCCCGGCCGCTCCCGATGCTGTCCACCTTGCACTCGGCGGCCTTCTTCTCCCGGTCCAAGTCGGCACCCTTTCGAGACTGGAAGAGAAGAGAAAGGGCGTGTCAGAGGGACCCCAGGATCTGCGGGGGTTCAGCTGCCCGCCTGGAATCCCCAGCTAGCACCCCACCCTCCCCGAATCCCTCCCCCACCCTGGACAGGCCCTAGCAGCCAGGCAGGGCCGGGCTGAGGTGGGGGGTGGGGGGCACGGCGGGACTGGGAAGGAACGGAGACCACGAGTATTCCAACGGGTGTTTATTCTTACACACGGCACCATACAGAGCAGCACAGGTCATCACTGGGCCGGGCCCGCCCCTTACAAAAGAGCGAGGACACGAGATACCAAGGGCGTGAGGAGCGCGCAGCCCAGGGGGGGCCGGAGGGAGGCTGGGGCCTAAGAGAAGGGAAGGGGCCCGGAGAGGAGAGGTGAGGTGGACGGTGGAGGCTGCGGGCTGGCCGGGAGCAGCACGGGGCACGACCACCGGGGCGGGGGGAGAGCAAAGTCCAGAAGTGAGAGCCGGCCGCGGCCCGTCCGCGGGCACAGACACACCACACGCGGCGGCACGGCGTGCCGAGCTCAGAGGCCGCGAGGCCCGAGGGCGCACAGTGGATGGAGAGAGAGAGGAGACGGGCCGGAGGAGGCCCTGCGCCCCTACCGGGGCTCCTGGGGCAGAGCCCGGCCCGATGCGGATCCTAGGAAACGGGGTGTGGGGGGGCCAAGAGAGGGGAAGGCAAGCGCGGCGAGGAGGAGGAGGAGGAGGAGGCGGCGGCGGCGTCCAGCGGAGCAGGAACAGCAGAGAAGTCCATGCAGGAAGGAGCAGAGGAGGGGAGGGGCGGGGAACACCCCCGGGAGCAGCTGGGCCGCCGGCCGGCCGGGCGCTGGACGCCCCGGCCTCTGGGCCTCGTCGCTGGCCGGCGCGCCGGGCGGGGACAGGGGCCGAGCTCCCTTCTTCTCCATGCGGCGAGAGCCTGGCGCCGTGCGTTCCGCCGGGCTGGCCGCGCGCTCCGGCGGCTCCTAGCCTTGCCTGGGGGTGTGGGGGTTAGTTACAAAGGTTCCTGTGGGTCTCTGGAGTGGGGAGCACGGCGGCCGCTTCTCATCTGAGAGCAGTCCCAGGGCCCGGCCCCGCAACGGGGACAATGTCCAGAGGTGCTGTGTGTCACCACCTGGTCTTCTAATTTGGAAGGAGTTGGAAAGGCCTTTTTGTTGATGAAAAGTTGGAAACAGTGGCACATATCTGCAAATATCGAAAGAATAGAGATTTTTGGCAAGTTATACTCGAGCCGCGCACACGGTGGGTCAGCAGGTGACGAGGGCAGAGAACCTGGGTGCCCGGGGAGGAGAGGCGGCTGAAGAGGAGGAGGAGGAGAGAGGCTGCAGGCCGGCGGTCCATCAGGGTGCAGGGAAGGGGGTGCACTGCGCTCCGGGCCCCACGTCCCTCCCCCAGCTCCTCCGGGCTGCCGGGGAGCAGGCCCCGGGGGCCGCAGCCAGGCCAGCAGGGAGAGCCGGGCTATTCACTGCCCACGGACAGCTCTGCTATCAGTGCCTGCCCTCCGGGGGCCTCTCCTGGGCACTGTGGCCTCTGCCCGTTGCACCCCCAGATGGAAGAGCCGATCGTGGGGAGTGGGCTTCACATGAGGCCTGTCCCAGCCAGGGTGGCCAGCAGAGAGCCCCCCCGCAACCACCTGAGGGCCCCTGGGAGCCCAGAGGGTGGGGGGTGTGGGGTGGGCACCCCACTTGGGACGGAGAACCAGGGCGAAAGGAGCGACAAAAACAAGGACATGAAGTCACAGGGGAGAGACCAGGGGGACGTCAGAGGCACATCCGGCAGGAAAGTCATGGGGGTGGGACAGGGGCAGGCATGGCTCTGCCGGAGGATGGCAAGAGGGGGGCACCCCCCACCCTCCCATCCCAGCAGCGACGATGAGAAGGGGAGGTCCCGAGAGGCACCTCGAGAGACCCAGGCGCATCTGGAGGCTCCCTCAAGGACAATGGCGCAAGTGAGGTCACCATGGAAACGATGGAGAGAAAAAAAAAAAAAAAAAAATCAGATCGCCACAGTGAAGATGGAGAGAATGAAAGAGGCCTCGAGGGGCGGCTGTGCCGTGGAGGACGGGCGCGGCGAGGGGGCAACGTGAAGGTAGCGCGGAGGAGCAGGCGGCGGGGAGCACGGAGGCGCCGGGCGGGCAGCGGAGGAAGGTGGGAGGGGAGAGGCGGGGGGAGAGGAGCAGGTGGGCAGGACGTCAGCGAGCGGGCACCGCGGGTACAGAGGGCTGTCACTGCAGACCCAGGCGCCCACGGGCCCCACGGCGGCCGCAAGGGGGTTAACGCACAAGCAGGCAGCCTGGGGTGCTGTGTGTGTCTCAGCAGGCGTAAACAGAGATGAGAAGCTGTGAGCCCAGGCAGGGTTGGGGCTGGGGGTGGCGGGTGACGCACGGCAGAGGTCAGTGGGATGGAGGGCATGGGGCAGGGCCGCAGGGGACAGGCAGGCAGACGAGGCAGAAGCACGCACAGCGAGGATGCAGGGGCAAGGCCTGGGGAGCACTGGCTCTGTCTGAGCTGGGTTCCTGAGGGCCTGGCCGGGGCCTGACCCTGGCCAGGCGCCGGACTAACCGACCGACACCTGAGGCCCGACGCTCGGAGAGCGGGATGAGGAGTGACGCGGAGAGATAGGGCGATCTCCCCGTGCGGGTCCGCCCGGGGCGGCGCGCCCACCTCGTTGGGCCCACGACTCCCAGGAGGGTCCAGCCAAGCCCCGCCACTGGACAGTATGTCTGCAGGCCAGACGCAGGCTTGGTCCCCCGAGAGGTGACGTATAGGGCCCTAGCGGCAGGAGGCTCATGGGACCCTGGGCAGGGGGTCTGCACGGAGGGGCTGAAAGCAGAGCCTGTGGTGGGCGGCTGGGGGGTGGGAAACCGAGGCAGGACTCAGGAGACACAGGGGCCTGGGGAAAGACGTCTGGGCCTTCTGTCGGGCCGACGGCAGCAGCGGCAGGGAGGTGGTGGGGGGAGCGAGGTGGAATGCAAAGAACAGGGGTGGGTGGGTGGCGGGTGCAGGTGGACTGGGAGGCCTGGACCTGCTCCGGTTCTGCCATCTACTGCTTCCTGCGACCTCGGGCCAGCCACCTGGGGCCTGGATCCACAAGGGTGGGATCCAGGATGTCTCAGAGCTAAGAGAACAGACGGGTCCAAAGAGCCCTGCAGCTGGCCAGGACAGCCCTAAGGGGCTGGGAGGAGGGTCTCTGTGTGGCTGCACTGAGGGGCGGCCCCACGGGCTTGCAGGAGGATCACAGTCTGGGTGCTGATGGAAGGTGGGAGGGGGTGCCTGCACGGAGCCCACGGAGGATCACAGTCTGGGTGCAGATGGGGGGCGCCTGCACGGAGCTGCCCCTGGGAGCGGCGCGTGTCTGTGCAGATGCAGAGAGGGCAGGTGCAGCGTCCTGGAGGCTGGGGGCTCAGCCCTGCCTGGTCGGTGGCAGGGGGGGGCGGGCACGTACCGTGAAGATGTTGGAGCGCCGCTTGGACTGCTTGCGGATGGGTGTGGGGGTGGAGGAGGCAGCGATGGTCTCCACGCGCAGCTCCCGCTGGCTGATGCTGGGCGTGGAGGGGACTGAGGCCGAGTAGTCGCTGAAGGCGCTGCTGCCGCCATTCGTGGCCTGAGAACAGAGAGGGCTCTCAGGGCGGCCGGCCCGGGGGGCCTGGGGCTTGCGGGGCAGAGCAAGGGGGCCGCCGGTTCCCATGGAGGCTAACCAAGGAGGTGGGCAGCAAAGGCCTGGAGGCCTGCGGGACGCCACGGTCACCGCCCTGGGCTGCCCACCCTCCACCCCCTGCCTAGGGCCCCTAGCTGAATCAGAGGCAGAGGGCTAGAGTCAAGGGCAGGGGCTGGGAGAGAACAAGACTGCGGCGTCTTGGCTCACAGCTGGGCGTGACACCGGGTGACAGGTCACCCTGGATGAGCTCCCCAGGCCTGCGACAAAGAGCCGAGGCCGCGGGAAGCGGGGTGGGGCTCAGGGGGAGGGTGAGGCTGGCTTCCAGGCCCTGTGTGTGACAGGGCGTGAGATACGGGGAGGAGGAGGGCTGGGCAGGGAGCGAACAGCGACTAAGGCTGCTAACCGGAGGACACACACCCACAGTGGTGCTCGCTGGTGGCGGCTCCGGGAGCAACGGGCGGCATGACAAGGCCACCCCCGACGGCCCACCGGACGGTCACTAGGTAGAGGACGCGCCCTGCCCCAGCAGCCTGCTCCGGGCCCAGGCCAACACCTGCGCTGCCGGCCCTGTCCCGGCGGGCAGGGCCCCTGCGCCCCGCTGACTCTGCTGCAAGGCCGAGGGGCTCAGGGACGGCGGAGACGCCTGCGTACGGCTCTCACTTTCCTACAGGGGAGCCCTGAGACCTTCTGCAGCTGTAGTGGGAGGGGGTCCCTGGAAAAGCCCACCAGGCCGTCAGGACGCTGGGGGCCAGGAGGCCTTTGCAACAACAACGGCCCTTGGCGGAAGTAGAGGAGCAGCGTGGACTTGACCGCTCAGCAGGCACGCCCGTGCTGACCCAGGGCTCTCCGCAGAGCGGGAGGCTGAGTCCGGGAACACAATTACCGGAAGGCCTGGGACGAACGTCAAGGGCCCAGAACTGACCAGGCAGTAGGCCCCGGCAGCGGGCAGGTGTCCAAGGGGTTATCTGGGAGGGACACGGCAGGACCCAGCTCAGGCACTCCCCCACGGACCCCACGCGGCACAAAGGCCACTGGTCCTTGTGGGGTAAGTGCTGCCCTTCTAAATTCAAACCCGGGGGCCAGGGCGGGCGGGTGAGGAGCGGGCGGGTCTCCAGGGACTCCTCTGGAGGTGCATACTGAGTCCGCGCTAACCCTGGCTGACCAGAGCAAATGCTTAGGCGGCGGCGGCTGCTGCTGCAGGGTGAGACATGTGGAGCAGCGAGGGGAGCTGGGAGTGGGAGGGCAGGGACCGCGGGGCACAGGTGGCAGAGCCAGGCCAGGCCAGGCCAGGCCAGGCGTGCAGGCTAAGGGGACCCGAGCCAGTGCTTTCAAACCATCCGCAAGGCAGGAGAGCAGACGCGGTGGGGACAGGCAGGCAGACAGACGGAATGGAGAGGCAGGGCCGCGCGGGGTGGGACGGGCGTGCGGCGGGGGGAGTGCGGGGGGCTGGCCGCACCTGGTTGACGTGTACGGCTGGGATGGAGGCGGCGGACACGGCCGAGTGGCTGGGGGAGTTGGGCAGTGACTTGCAGGGCCCGATGGCCAGCTGCTGCTTCTTCCGCAAGGCCACTACCTTCTGGGCCACTGCAGGGGACAGCAGAGTCAATGACCCCTCTGGGGAGGCGGGGGAACCCCCGCTTAGAGCCGACTCCCTCCTCCCCAGAGCCTGCCTGACCCCCCTCCGGGGGAGCGCCTGGCACCCGCCGAGTTACCGTCCTGGAAGACGCGCTCCACGTTGAGCCCGTAGGTGGCACACGTCTCGTAGTAGGTGCACCGCTTCAAGTCTGTGGACAGCTTGCGGGCCCTGCTGTCGTCGATGACCCGCGGGTTCGCGGCACTGATGGCGTCTGTCGGAGACGGAGGGGGGGATCGGGGGCTGACTCAGCCGGCTGACGAGCTGGGCGCTGGGCCGTTTGGTTGGAGGGTGGGATGGGCGAAGAGCCCAGGTGGCAGACGCCACGGAGCACGAGAATACGGGGGTCTGGGCCTCGTTCCAGCTCTGCCGCTGACTCACTGAGTAGGAATGAGCCAGCCCCTCTGGGTGTCCATCTCAGAGTGCTGCGGGACACGGCCATCACGTGGATGGCAGGGTCACAGCCGGGGCGGACCCAGTGTGTAGGGGGCAGAGAGGAGGTGCCTGCTCGGGGTGGGGGTGCGGGGCTGGTGCACCGGGAGGGCGGGGGGGGTAGGGGGCCAGGCTTTCTCACGCCGGCCCGCCGGGGACCCACAGCCACCGCGCCGCCCCAGCGAGCAGGCCCGCTCACCCTGTGTGCCCACCAGCACCATGGGCACCTCGCTGGTGTTGCGGAAGCTGCAGAGGCGCAGGAAGTAGTTGTACACTGTCTGGAAGCTGATCTCATCCTCCAGGCTGAACACAAACACCACTGCGTCCACCCAGGCGGCAAACTGGGGGAGGGGGGACGGAGCAGAATTACCACCCTCACCTGGGCACAGGCGAACTCTGCCACTGCCGCCCTGCGTGTGATCTTGCCGGGGTCCCAGCTGGGAACCTCGAAAAGCAGGGGGCGCCACGGGCCAGGGCTACCTGGAGCTCAGGGGGGCCTCCTTCATCTCGGATCAGCAGCAGGTAACTCTGGCCATCCACCACAATCTCCTTCTTAAACCGACCCCCTAGG
The DNA here is from genome assembly GCF_963930625.1 of Muntiacus reevesi. Taxonomy (NCBI): domain Eukaryota; kingdom Metazoa; phylum Chordata; class Mammalia; order Artiodactyla; family Cervidae; genus Muntiacus; species Muntiacus reevesi. The sequence goes on along the minus strand of NC_089254.1, from coordinate 107,299,013 downwards.
ACAAAGCACGCGGTCAGGCCCCAAGCCGCAAGAGCAAGCCCACGGCGGGGGTGGGGGGTGGCCACACAAAGAAGGGACCCACAACTTCCCACAGAGAAGACAGGAGGATGGAGAGAGACACGGGGCACAGACAATGGGAAACAGGGACGGGGCGGGCAGAGCGCAGGTGCAGGGCCTGAGGCCGGCCCGTTAACGCTCACCTTCAGGGGACTCCTCCTGGACATAGGTCCCCGTCAGATAGCGGTGCACCAGGGCCGACTTCCCACTAGACAGGTTCCCTACAATGCCCTGCGGGAGAGGAAGGAGCAGTGTCAGAGGGCAGGACGGACAGACACTGGACGGCAGGACAGGCTGATCCACTCGGGAGGAGACGGCCCAGCACCGAGGACGGGAAAGCCAAGAGAAACCAGGAAGAGACGGGCGCGGGGCGAGGCCGAGCCTGGAGACAGAGGAGACTGGAAGCCGGGGTGGTCGGGGGTAGTCACGCCAGTCCACCGCTCCAGCCCGCACCCCCAGCCCAGGGCTGCCTGTGCCTCCCACGGGCCTCACTCACCACTTTAAGCTCCGGCACCGAGCGGCTCAGGGTCCACTCCTGGCTGTTCACAAAGGAGTCTGCAGGAGAGAAGGCCACCCATCAGGGCTGGGATGGCACATGCCCCTTTGCTATCCACCACTGGCTGGCTGCCTCCGCGACCTGGCCCCTTTGCGAGGCCAGAGCCAGAAAACACCCTCACGCCCTAGTTCCCTGTGCACACTCAAGCTCCTCCAGGGGAATCTTCCCCACCCAGGGATTGAACTCGTGTCTCTTACATCTTCTACACTGGCAGGTGGGCGCTTTACCACTAGCGCCACCTGGAGGCCCCTAGCTCCCTAGAGAGCAGCAAGAATGCTCTCTGTGAATTGAACAGAGGGGTGACAGCCCTCAGTTCTCCCGCCTGGGAGGACAAGATCCCTTCTCTTACTGCTCTCTTACAAGCTACTACCTTGAGTCACTCCAGGCCGACGCCCCCGCCTGGTGAGAGGCCGCTCCAGTGGGTCTCCGCCAGGCCCGAGCTGGGCTGGGGGCCCGCCTCCGCAGCCAGTAGGAACAGCTCACCCTGCAGGGTGGGGCCACCCACTGCATTCCTGGTGAGCAAAGAGGGCGGAGCCCTTCACCTGGCCATGTTTGGTGAGAGGCGGGTACAGCAGGGAGCCGACTGCCCCGCCCAACCGGCCCTCCTCCCCAGGCTCCTCCTTTCTTTCCCAGAGATCCGCCTCCAGCGCTCCTCCTATCCAGTCCATCCCCAGCTCCTGCCTCACCCGGGCGCTACCCAGAGCCCCTGCCAGGGCCAGCCCCTCTCCTTGAGCCTCTAGGTTGGCACGGACATCCTGGGGCCAGCTCCAGGCAGCTCCGCAGGGACCAGGCTCTGGGGGGCGGGGCTCACGCCCCCCCCACCCCCCAGGCTGCCTCCAAGAGTAGTTAACGACGCGGGTCCAGTCCCTAAACTCATCTGCAAAAGCAGCTTAGAGCCTCACCTGGGAGCTAGAGCAGCTGCTGATCTCGTCCTCCCCGCCCTCCAGAGCCGGCCCGGCTCCGAGTGAGTCTCATCCCTCCCGGGGCCCCTTCCTGGGTCTCCAAAAGTGAGAAAGAAAGGGGCCCTTCCGTTCGGCTCTCATTCCTCTTCACTAGGGCCACGCGAGGGAGGCCCTCCCGGGACCCACCAGGAAGCCCGCCTCTGCCACGGCCTTCAGACCCAACAGCGACCCCAGACCTTGCCGGGCGCTGATCCACTCGGTCGAGCCCCGTCTGGCGGACCCCCCACGGCCCCCGCCTTCACGGCACGCCCACCTCTCCCGGTAGGTGTCCGGTTTGTTTCACACCCGCCCTCAAGCCCGGACTCCAACCAGGCCCAGACGCTCCCCCTTACCGCTCGGCGCGCCCAGGAGTCCGGGGGCCGCGGCCGCCCGGCGGCTCCACAGCGGCTCGGACGGCGCGGGCGCGGGCGCGGGCGCGGGCTCCCTCCGGCGGAAGCGGCTGGTGAGCAGCCTCCAGAGGCCAGCGGCGGTGCGGGGGCGGCCGGGTTCGGGCGCGGCGCGCGGGGCCTCGGTGCCCAACAGCAGGTCGCGGCGGCTGGGGAAGGCGCCCAGGGAGCTGGCGTCGCCGTCGCTGCGGGTGCGCGCGCGGGGCAGCAGCCCGGACTCGGCGCGCCGGATCTCCTGGCCGCGACGCAGGCGGAAGCTGAAGCTCTTCCTCAGCGCCGACAGGCCGCGCCGGGAGCTCGGGGCGCTGCGCCCGCCGCCGCCGCCGCGCAGCACCTGCCAGCGCTGGCTGCTCCAGAGCGAGGCGCCCCGTAGGAAGCCAGAGCTGCCCGCGCGACCCAGTCCCGCGCCCGCGGCCTCGGCCTCGGCCGCCAGCTCCAAGCGGTTCACCTCCAGGAACGTCATGCTGGTGGGCCGCGGCGCCTGGGCGGCCCGGGGCCGGCTGCGGCGAGCCGGCGCGGGGCTGGACGCGGGGCTTGGCGCGGGGCTCGGCGCGGGCCCGGGAGCCGACGCGCGGCCGTCGGGGGTACCGCGGCGGCCAAGGCGCGGGCGCAGGAGTCCGAGCAGCAGGCTGCGGGCGCCGGCGGGGGTCGGCGGCGGCCCCGGGCCGCCAGAGCACACGCTCCGCGGCCGCGCCGGCTGCTCGCGCGCAGCGAACAGGGCGGCCTGCAGGGCGGAGGCGGCGCGGCCGGCCGGGGCGCCGTGCAGGTCCAGCGAGTCGCAGACGCTGAGGGCGCGGCGGCAGGCGGCGGGCCGCTCCCGGCTGCAGCTGTCCGCCGGGGGCCAGCCCCGCTCCATACTCAGGGCCCGCGGGCAAGGGCCAGGCCCATGGCGAGGGGCGCGGGGCTGGGCCCGGGCCGGGGCCGCGGCCGGGGCGCACGGACCTCCGGCCTCTGGGCACCTGGTGTCGGCCGACTGAGCCTCTCAACGCCTCCACCTCGCACGCCGGCAAGCCCAGACCTGGAGAGGCCGGGAGCCAGCCCAGCACCGAGAGAGGCGGCAAGCCTGGCCTGGAACACCAGGGAACGGCGGCGGCGGCCCCCGAGCCCTCAGAAAACAGGAAATTCCAGCCCAGGGCTCCTCCTCAGTTGGGGCAGGTAGGAGAGGAGCTGTCATTAAGAGCAGGCCAAATAAATAACAGTTCTGGCCATACCATGCGCTGGGCTCGGTCTTGGAGAGAAGCGGGCCATTCGCTCTTTTCTCCAGGGAAGAACCAGGAGATGATCCACCAGGGTAGGAGCTGGTAAAAGCCTAAATTATGAGTCAGGAGTTACACTGAGGGCTTCTTATCTGGAAAACACGGAGCCTAAACGAGGTGATCCTGTGTTAGCTCCTGGCTCAGTCTGAGGTTGGGAAACTCGCAAGTCCGAGTTGCTGGTTGTTTCAGTCAGCTCTTCTGTTAATGACCGAGGCTGGCTTCTTCCTTGAAGACTATAAAATCACCTGGACTAGGATAAGTGCTGTCCTGCCCAAGGGACAGAAGATAACCTTGGGACCTGAACCGTATCGTTCCGGACGAGTGACTCACTTCTGAGCCCCTGAAGTCTCCTGCCTCCTCCAGCTTGCTGGTCCCCCTCCTCCTGTCCAGAGGCCGTGCAGAGGTGAAGCTGCAGAGGGCAGACCTCGTGGGAGGCTGACTCCAAGCACCGATGCCCTTCGTGGGCTGCCCCAGGCACTCGTTAAATGCAGGGCTTCCTGCAGGACGGGGCAGACGGCAGGTCTTGCTGTGCTGTGCCCTCCACTAACCATTTAGGCGTCAGTCCTCTCCGGGGTCCTGGAGATGGGCCAGTTTAGCAGAATCCACAAGGACCACAAGCAGATCAGGACAAACCAGTTTAGGTAGTGGCAAGGTTGAGGGGGCTTGCGTTTCCCTCTGAAGACATAATACTCCCAGGTCTGCTCCAGCCCCAGTCCAACCCAACTCCCAACATATCTGTCCCTCTCAGCTTTAGAATTCCACGGTCCTGGTCAGAAGCAAAGTACAAGATAAAAGTGGCACATTCCAGAGGGGGCTGGGGTGGGGGAATGCCGGAGGAAGGCAGGGCCTCCATCCTGGGTGCTCCCGCAGAACCTCGAGCTGGAAACTTCCAAGTCCCGGGCTGGATCTCCAGGGCCCCAGGGGGTGATTCTGTATTTTCCTGGGACTGGTTATTAATGGTGATGAGGATGGCGCCTTGCTCTCTGGGGCACATTTCCCCCACATAATAGTCGGTTCTGCACAAGAGCCCTTCCCAGGATCCTTCAGGCGTGGAGACAAGAATGCAACCCAGGAATCCTGACTCATGTTCCCAAGTTTAAGCCTCACACACCGAACTTCCCTATCTTTGTTCATATCAGTCTGTCTCACGCACACGTATGGGATGGCCCCTCCCCCACAGAATACGGCAGCTCACTCCAAACCCTCTCCCCGAGCCAATGAAATGCACGCACGGGACAGCAGCTATCAGAGGCAAGTGGGCACTAAAGAGGGACAGGGGAAAAGGTGCCCAACGGGGGGATGAGCTGCTTTAGAACCCAGCTGGCTACTCTCAGGCGGAGAGGGGCAGGATGGAATAGAGAGTAAAAGGCCCCCACTTACAGACACACACACAGACACACACACACAGAGACACACACAGAGACACAGGCACACACACAGGCACACGCACACACACAGACACAGACACACACACACAGAGACACAGACACACACACAGACACATACAGAGACACAGACACAGAGACAGGCTCCAGGAAGGCAGGCAGCCGTACCCAGTCCAGAAGGTGAAAGAACACCGTCCATTCTCAGAGGACACACTAGCTCTGGGCTCCCACTGCACCTGCGGTCCAGGCAAAACACTGAGCCTGGGGCTTCCCTGCTGGCTCAGTGGTAAAGAATCCGCCTGCCAAAGCAGGAGACATGGGTTCAATCCCTAACCCGGGAAGATCCCACATGCCTTGGAGCAACTAAGCCCCTGCACCTCAGCTACTGAGCCTGTGCCCCAGAGCCCGGGGGCCACAACTACTGAGCCCCAAGTGCTCCAACTCTGGAAGCCGGTGTGCCCTAGAGCCCATGCTCTGCAACAAGAGGGGCCCACACATCCCCGCTAGAGAGAAGCCCTGCTCCCCACAAGTAGAGAAAAGCCGGCACAGCAATGAAGACTCAGCAGAGCCTTAAAGAATTAAACCTGGCACTGCTTCCTCTTCCTCGTCTGGCTGACTCCTTCCTACTTCTTCCCAGAAACCTTTCCTGACTCGGGGAGACTAGACAGAGAAGGCCACTAGCCTGCACATAAACGGCCTGGACAAAGACCCCAGAAAGGAGATCGGGGCAGGCGCACACCTCTCTTCCTTGCTGGCATCAGCCACCGCCGCCCCGGTCACGGACAAGGTCTCCATGTTCCATCTCACAAGACTCGACTCCAAAGAGATGCGGCCAACAGCTCACTCAACACAGCCCAAAGGAAAGTAGGGCAGTCCTAAAAAGCTCTAGGCTAAGGCCACACCAACCAAACGGAAATCCCATAATAGCTCTCGTGTCAGTTCTCTGGTGCCTAAGGGCATCAGAAATGCCAGGCTGAATCTGTTGCCCAGAGACCCCCCGGAAGGTTCTGGGGGAGCTGAAGACACAATCTCTTTCACTCCTGGGTGTGGTCCTGGGCGAGGATGGACAGTGGTCCCTGGAGGCTGAGCAATGAGCCGCCGCAGCACAGGCAGGTCAGAAGGAGGAGAGCTGACTCTAGAGCCGGGTGCTCTGGACTGGGTATGGGGACCAGAGAAGAGGGCACCTGTGTGTGTGGCTGTGGCCTGGGGGCGGCGGGGACAACCAAACCCAGAAAGTCTCAGGAGAAAGAGAAAGCCCCTTGCAAAGGCATGCTGTGCAGAGGGGCAGTGCTGTGCTGGGAGGAAGAAGGGCGGCCTCGGGCCCGGGGAATCCCATGGAACCTTGTACCTGCTGCTGCTGCTAAGTCGCTTCAGTCGTGTCTGACTCTCTGCGACCCCACAGACGGCAGCCCACCAGGCTCCCCCGTCCCTGGGATTCTCCAGGCAAGAACACTGCAGTGGGCTGCCATTTCCTTCTCCAGCGCATGAAAGTGAAAAGTCAAAGTGAAGTCACTCAGTCGTGTCCGACTCTTAGCGACCCCATGGACTGCAGCCTACCAGGCTCCTCCGTCCATGGGATTTTCCAGGCAAGAGTACTGGAGTGGGCTGCCATTGCCTTCTCCGACCTTGTACCTAGTCCCTCTCAAATATTTGCCTGATGATCCCCTGATAAGTGTGGAGGCGCGCTCAGCTGAGGCCACTGAGCCAGGCAGCCTGGGAGGTCCTTCTCAGAGCCCAGCAAGGGCGAGCTTCCTGCTGACAGCCGGCTGGAGTCGTCTTGACCACAAGGTGGCAGCAAAACATCTTCCTGCAGCCAGGGGGGCTGCCAGCTGAGCTGCCCAGGAAGGTGTGGGGACCCTGGCAGGGGCCCGTGAGCAGGTGGCCACACGGGTCCATCAAGCCCCTTGACCGCTGAGCCGGGGAGGTGAACAGGGCCACACGGGTGGCGCGTGGTGATTCTGTGAATAAATCAACGAGTCAATGAAGGAATGAAGAACATTCATCTTAGCTGCTGAGCTGCACACCCTGGCTTTTGTTCCCCTTGTGGGGAGGGCGGCAGGCTGATGAAGGTGGTCCCTGGCTGGGACAGTCTGTTGAGAGAAATCGCAGTCAAGATCAGATCCAAAGTGGAGACGGACAGTGGTGTGTTGGCAAGACACGTGCTCTAGAGCCGAGACAACTTGGGTGCAAATTCAGCCTCTGGCAGCTACTGGCTCCGCGTCTGTCTAGTCCCCTGAATGTCGCTGGGTCTCAGGGTTTTTAGTCTGTAAACTGGGGATAATCCCCTTTCCAGCTGAGGTTGCTATGCAGTGATATGTTTATGGAGGGTCTGGCACCAAGTTGGCATGCAGCAGGTGACCAATATAGCTGGACACCTCAGTAGTTGCCCATTAGCTCGGGCCTGTGGATTGAGCTGGAGGCCCCAAGCCCCAGGCCGCACTTGTACACATAGGCGCCCTCCTCTCTGGGTCCCGGGAGCCAGTTCCCCATCAGCTCAGGCCTGTGGGTTACTGGTCCCTCCATCTCTTCCCCAAGAGACTGCCTCTGTGGCCCAGACTACCTCCAGAGATCCTGAGGCCCTTCTGGATCATGTCTTTCTCTGAAAATCTGATGAAAGCTTTCATGGACTGAACTGGGTTCCCCTTAGATCTGTATTTTGAAGTCCTAGCCCCTGGTACCTGGCAGTATGACCTTATCTGGAAATAGGGTGGATACAAATGGGATTAGCTAAGATGAGGTCCCCCTAGATTCGTGTGGGCCCCACTCCGTATGACTGGTGTCCTAATAAAAAGGGGAAATTTGGACACAGAGAGTCATGCACAGAGGGAATATGATGTGAAGAGACACGGGGAGAAGACGGCCATCTACAAGCCAAGGATCCCACTTAGCACTTCAACGGTTAGTCACTCAGTCATGTGTCCAACTCTTTGCAACCCCATAGCCCCGCCAGACTCCTCTGTGCATGGGATTCTCCAGGCAAAAATACTGGAGTGGGTAGCCATTCCCTTCTCCAGAAGATCTTCCCGACCCAGGGATCGAACCTGGGTCTCCCGTGTGGCAGGCAGATTCTTTACCGAGAACTTTAAGAGGCATGTAAAAAACATACGGGCACTATAGACTCCAGGGGCCCAGCACAGAGAAAGGGTCCACACAGAAAGGAGCCCCTTCCCAGACCCCCCTGGGGAATTCTGCCCCAGGTTCCGGAGTCAGCTCCCCAAGGACTGCGTCCCCTCCCCCACGGAAAGCTGGGAGGATCAAAGACCACCTGGAAACAGGCCTTCCAGCACCAAGCCAGCTACTCGATACCAATTTTTTCATTTTTCTTCCTGTCCACCAAGTCTGAGCAAGGCTCAGTCCCCTCTGTACGCCCCCTACCGGCCTCCTAGTTCCGTTCAGTTGCTCAGTCGTGCACCCCCATGGACTGCAGCACGCCAGGCCTCCCTGTCTATCACCAACTCCCAGACCTTACTCAAACTCATGTCCATCGAAGTCGGTGATGCCATCCAACCTTCTCACCCTCTGTCGTCCCCTTCTGCTCCTGTCTTCAGTCCTTGCCAGCATCAGGGTCTTTTCCAAGGAGTCAGTTCTTCGCATCAGATGGCCAAAGTATTGGAGTTTCAGCTTCAGCATCAGTCCTTTCAATGAATATTCAGGACTGATTTCCTTTAGGGTGGACTGGTTTGATCTCTTTGCAGTCCAAGGGACTCTCAAGAGTCTTCTCCAACACCACAGTTCAAAAGTATCAATTCTTTGGCACTCAGCTTTCTTTATAGTCCGACTTTCTCATCCATCAATGACTACTGGAAAAACCGGCCTCCTAACCTCACCTTAAAACCCTGAGGGAGACCAGACAGACAAGACATAGCTCCTTGCTCAGCTGAGAAGCATCACGACTGAGGACCATCTGTTCCGCCGAGAAAAGTCTGCTGCCTTTCAAGAGCTTTCCCCCAAAGAGAACACGAACACTGCGTGCACCCCCAAATCCCTCAGAATCCTCTGACGCCTCTGAAGGTGGGGTGAGCCTCACTGCGGTGGGTCGAGGGGACTCTGGCCTCAGAAGGTCAAACTGCACGCCCCCTCGAGGCACTCTGCGTTTTCATCCCAGTTTAGACACGTGTCCTACATTTTATCTGTCTTTAAAGGTTGTTCTCTTCCTTTAGAACTGAACAACGGTCCAGCCGAATCCCATGAGCTAAAAATCTGCCTCTTCCAGTCCAACAGGTTTCTAAAATGCATTCAGTTTGTAGCTCTTCATTCCTTTATCAGCAGTATCAACATGCTCATGAGTCTGCTTTCATCTTTTTTTTACAGAAGTAAAATATTTTAATAAAGAGGAGATGCAATACAGTATTCAAATAGTTGTACCCTTTTTGCTCCAAGACAGAGGAGTGTTCCTTGACCTGGAAACTCCAGTACAGATGTATAAGTTCAAGGTCTCAAGGAAAGGGTCAGTGTACACTATTAAGAATAAAGACTCGGGTAATTTGAGAGTCTAATGGACCAAAGTTTAAAAGCATCTGAATTCCGGGTGAGGAATGGGAATTTGGGATTAGCGGATACAAACTATTATATTTAGAGAATGGACAAACAGCAAGGGAACAGCACAGGGAATTATATTCAAGGTGTACGTGCTCAGTCGCTCAGCGGTGTCTGACTCCTTACGACCTCATGGACTGCAGCCCACCAGGCTCCTCTGTCCATGGGGATTCTCCAGGCAAGATTACCGGAGTGGGTAGTCATTCCCTCCTCCAGAGGAGTATCAATATCAATGCAATATCCTGTGCAAAACCATAATGTAAAAAAATATGAAAAAGATTATATGTGTGTAACTGAATCACCTTGCTGTTCACCAGAAATGCAACATCGTAAATCAACTATGTCAATAAGATAAAGCTGTAAATAAATAAAAGCATCTGAATTCCCGTTACAGAGGAGAAAAAGCAGGGCCTACACTTCGACACCCTGCCCCCATCACCCTGCAGGGGCTCTGCTGCCCAGCTCCAAGGGGCCGGTTCAACCGCACTCTTTCTGCTTAACACCAGCAAGCGCTCCCAGCCCCACCAGTGACTGGGAGTGGCAATCACAGCCTTGGCACCTGGCAGTTGGTTTTCAGGCTTTCTTCTTCTGCTTTTTTTTTTTTTTTTTTAAGTAAAAAGGGTTTAATTTGCAGAGGAGCGGGGCTCTAGTAGAATAAGCCAAACCCTATGTCTGACTCCTTCGGCTCCTCCTCGTCTTTCTGCAGATCCTAGAGCGATGGAGACGGCCACGGCCCCCACAGCGGGTGCTCCTGCCAGCTTGCCGACGCCCTGGGCCATAATGTCCCGGACCTTCTTTCTTTTCAGCTCACAGACGACCTGGTGGAGCTGGGCGTCGTCCACCGAGGTGCCCGCACTGCCCAGGATCTTCTCGCGTCCTTGGAGTTGGGGGGCGGCATCGCACCCAAGGGCGCCAGGCAGGTAGGAAGCAACGAGGCGCATCTTCATGGTGGCTGAGAGGCCTGGCCTGTGCACCTCAGTGGCGTTGGAGACCTGGCTTTCCTCTTAATTCTACCCCCGTCTGTCTTCAGCTGGCAACTCCCTGCCCTGCTAGGCAATCAGCTACAAGGCCTGGGACCCTGGGCCACAGTATCACCATGAAACAGTGTGAGGGAACCCTGGTGACGGCGTGGGGCTCACAGGAGGCCACCTCCGGGGGAGCTTTAGAGGCTGCCTGGCCAACTGCAGCCTCCCCATGCGGCCATCGGCTGAGAGATGAGAAGGGCACGTGGGTCAAGGTCAGGGGCAGAGCCGCCCTGCTCTGTGAACTCACGCCACACCACCGGCAGGGCCCACCAGAAGCCCCCGGATGGACCCCCTCCGTCTCCTGGGTCTGTCAGGTCTGTCATTAGCAACAGCCGGATGACACGCAGGGCAGAGGGGGAGGGGTCTCTGCAAACCATCTTCTCAAATGTCCACCCTGAGCCTGGAGATCCCACAAGGGCAGGTGCCCTCCCCCTCCCCTCTGGGCACCCTCACCCGCCTCCCCTGCGTGCCTGCCTCACCCGGCCCACCTCCTCCCTGAAGCCTGGGGCCTCGGACCTCAGCCACCAGCCCCCCACCCCGACCATGCAGACCCCGCCCCACCCCCAGCACAGCTTGGCCGGGCAGCAGTAGGAAACCCACCGGCCATGGAGTCTGCCTCTGTAGAGCTGCAGTCAAGCTGCAGGGGGCGCTGTGCTAGGCCCTCAGAGATGCAATTTGCAACAAGGTTCCTTGGATTTAAAGGACAGAGAGAGGAAATCGATAGATTCATGGCACAAAAATGAAGTCCTAAATGATAAAAAAAATTGTTTAAAAAAAAAACCCTAAGAGAAGATACAGCTAAAGGGAAATCATAAAAATGTGATTATGGATAAAAATGTGACTATGCTGTGCTGCGCTTGTTCGCTCAGTCGTGTTGGACTCTTTGTGACCCCGTGAACCGTAGCCCCTCAGGCTCCTCCGTCCATGGGATTCTCCAGGCAAGAACACTGGAGTGGGTTGCCATTTCCTTCTCCAGGGGATCTTCCCGTCCCAGGGACAGAACCCACATCTCTTGTGTCTCCTACACTGGCAGATGGATTCTTTACCACTGAGCCATGTGGAAAACCCCCAAAAGGGAAATTAACACCTGGATAAAAATGTGACTATGCTAATGGGTTAACATCACGCCTGCATGCAAAGCATGCAGACATCACTTAAAAAAAAACAACAACATAAAATCTTAACAAAGTAAAGTCCAAATGCGCAATCTACATGGAAATCGCTCACTCTCACTTAGGACTTAAAGAAATAGAAATTAAAAATGAAGTTCCACTTGTCACCTACCAAACCCTTAACATGCATGACTTTTGTGTCCGTGCGGCCCATGCTGGCAAGCGTGTGAGCCCCCTTCCCCAGAAGCTCAGCCCTCTGCCCCCACACTAAAAGCCACAGGGGCTCCAACAGAGACCCCCTGACGTGGACACAAAGACTGAGGCCCAAAGAAGTCCAGCACTTCTGAAGCAGTGGAATCAACCAGAGTGTCCACCAACACGGAAGTGAGGGCCTCAGCGATTGTGTCTGCAGACGGTGGGACATGGCACAACCATTTAAATAGCTCCTGGGGTCTTCCCTGGCAGTCCAGTGGTTTAGACTCGGTGCTTGGGGTTCAGGTTCGATCCCTAGTCAGGGAACGAGTACCCCACGTGCTGGGTGGCACGGCCAGAAAATAAATAAATTAATTAATAATTAAATAAAATAATGTCTGCAGAGACTTTTTTTTTTTGCAGAGACTTTTACTTAGCAAAGCAGCAACCCTTATGATCATTTTTTAAAAAATTAAGATACAAAATTGTATGTAACACAGAAAGTGAAAAGAAAGTGAAAGTCGCTCAATTGTGTCCGACTCTCTGTGACCCCATGGACTATACAGTCCATGGAATTCTCCAGGCCAGAATACTGGAGTGGGTAGCCTTTCCCCTCTCCAGCGGATCTTCCCAACCCAGGGATCAAACCCAGGTCTCCCACATCGCAGGCGGATTCTTTACTAGCTGAGTCACCAGGGAACATGGACCCGTCTTAAAAAACAGAGGGAAAAATGAACATGTTAAAATGATGATAGAGGCCAACTCTGGCAGTTAGGCCCTGCAGTGATTTTTTTTTTTCTGTGTCTTTCTATTTCTCTGTGAAATGTGTGTTTCACCCTGTTTCCTAAAATGTCTATAGAGAATACACTACTTTTGTACAAAGAAAATGAAACAGAAGAAAGGGAAACCTGTTCTAGCTGGGGATGAGGGCTGGGTGAGGGATGAGGGCTGGTGAGGGATGAGGGCTGGGTGAAGGAAGAAATATCTGGTGAGTGAGAAAGACAGGGTGTCGGGGGTGGGGGTTGTTGCACTCTCCTGGCTGAACCCTCGGCCCTGAAGGCCCCGAGTCCCCCACGTGCAGCCGCTCTGGAGCAGGGCTCCCAAGAGCTTTCCAGCTCCAGACCTGTGGAACCCAAAAGAAAAAAGCAGGCTGGGGCTAGTCAAATAAATGTGCACTCTGACAACCTTTTTAGAATTTTATTTTGGGGTATAAAAGCACATTCCTGGGGCTCCCCTAGTGGTCCAGTGGTTGAGAATCCGCCTTCCAATGCAGGGGACACGGGTTCGAGCCCTGGTCCGGGAAGACCCCACATGCTGCAGAGCAATAAGCCACAACTACTGAGCCTGTGCTCTAGAACCCATGCTCTGCAACGAGAGAAGTCACCGCAATCTGAAGCCCACACACCACTAGAGAAAGCCCATGCAGCAATGAAGACACCGTGCAAAAAAATAAAGAAACAAAAATTTTAATATCATGACTTTTTTAAAAAGCACATTCACAACATGCTCAGAAAACTGCCCTTGGTCCTCTGCCCCCTTCTCTTTCCTTCACATGAAAGCTTCCAGAATGAGTGTCCCCCCACCCCCCCACCACAGCCCCAAGGCTAGGACCTGGACTTAGCATTTCAACACAACGCCCAGCCTGGGCAGCTGGAGCAGCTGCTCATGGAATGGGCTGGCAACCATCCCCAGCCCATGGGCATGGGCCTCACTGATGGTTAAAGCCTCACAATATTTCATGGTATGTATGTTCCATCTGTCATCCAGCCATTCCCCCTAGTGAGGACCTTCAGGTTGCTTCTCCCCCTTTTTTTTAATGTCTACAAGCAAGGCTATAACCAACACCTGTGTACCTACATATGTTCTTTTCATAGGTTGCATGCCCCAAAGTAGAACAGTTGAGTTCAAAGAAAAATATGAATTTTTCATATTCATGGAGAATGCCTGACGACTCTTCCAAACAGGAGGCAGCAATCCCACCCCCACCCCCGACCAATCCCCCACCAGCAACACATGAGAATGCCCACTCTGCCACTCTCACCAGCATCAAAAGTCATCAGCTCACTTTCCACTTCCAAAGGGGGAACCCAGTACCTTGCTCCTCAGATCTGCATTCCCCTGATTTCTCTGAGGCTAAGCATCTTTTCATGGGCATCAACAATTTGCATTTCCTCTTCTCAGAATTGTCCATCTGGTTATATTCTTTGTCTAATTGTCCTTGGGGTTTTAAAATTCTTTTTCTTAAAAAAAGCAAAATAAAATAAAATTTTTTTCCCTAGCAATTTAGAGGAGGAAATTCCCTGGAGGTCCAATGGTCAAGACCCTGTGCTTTCACTACTGAGGGCCCAGGTTCAATCCCTGGTTGGGGAACTAAGATCCCACAACCCACCAATGCAACCAAAAAAAAAAAAAAAAAAAAAGTAGAGGAATTCTTTGTGTAACAAGTATCTTAATCATTTATCTGGCATATGTTCATGGCAAGCGAATTCTCTTACTGTATTCTACAAAAATGTAATTAAATCTGTTAATTTTGTAATTGATTATAACATCTGAACAACAACAAATATCCACAAGAGCGATACTAAAAAAAGCCAAGAGCTTTTACTGACAGAAGAATACCAGCTAAGACTTGCAGAAGGAAGGTCCAGATGAGAAAAATCACCACGTGGCAACCCCAACAGGCCAGATTCAGGTCACTGATGTGCTGAAAACCGCTGAGTGAGAGCTGCTGGGAGGAGTTTATTATTTCCCGGGTGCAGAAGTCTCACCCCACAGACTGTGAATTACAAAGGGGGAGGCAATGGGCCTTCAGGATGAGGAGGTCTGGTAATTATCTCTTTAGCATCACCAAGGACAGAGCCTGAATTGCCACAACAGGATGTATTCCTGTCAAAAAGGTTTAACCTAGATCTCACCAAAGCGCCCCCAAACCGCACTTCAGGTCATGGGCAGCAAGCGGGATATAAAACAACAAGTTAAATAACACCAACTGGCCCCAGCATTCGAATCAGAGCACAGCCTTCTATGAGAAAACTGCCCCAGACTCTCCGAGAGTCTGTGTGATGGACAGGTAAGAATGGCCACCATTAAAATGTCTATAATAATAAACACTTGAGAGGGCGTGGAGAAGAGGAAACCCTCCGATGACAGCTGGTGGGAACGCACACTGGCGCAGCCGCTATGGAAAACAGCGTGGAGGTTCCTCAAAAAACCAAAAGTAAGAGTTGCCCTAAGGTCCAGCGATCCCACTCCTGGGTAACTGGGACAAAACTATAATTCAGGCAGATACATGCAGCCCTATGCCCACAGCAGCACTAGTAACAATAGCCCAGTCAATGGACGTGGGTCTGGGTGGACTCCGGGACTTGGTGATGGACAGGGAGGCCTGGCGTGCTGCGGCTCATGGGGTCGCAAAGAGTCGGACACGCCTGAGCGACTGAACTGAACTGAGGCGTGGAAGCAACCTGAATGTCCACTGAAAGATGAACAGATGAAGATGTGGTGCACGTGATGGAATCCTAGGTAGCCACAAAAAAGAATGAAGTAACACCACTGGCAGCAACATAGACGGACCCAGAGACTCTCACGCTAAAGCAAAGTCAGGTCAAACAGACAAGTATCATATGATATCACTTACACGTGGAATCCATAATAGGACACAAAGAAACGTATCTGCGAACAGACACAGACATAGAGAACAGACTCAGGACTGCCAAGGGGCTGGAGGCTGGGGAGGGAAAGATTGGGAATCTGGGCTTTAGTAGATTCAAACTATTATGTAGTATTAAGTACATTGTTTTGGGCTTCCCTCGTGGCTCAGCTGATAAAAAATCTGCCTGCAATGTGGGAGACCTGGATTCGAACCCTGGGTTGGGAAGATCCCCTGGAGAAGGGAACAGCAACCCACTCCAACCTTCTGGCCTGGAGAATTCCATCGACTGTATAGTCCATGGGGCCGCAAAGAGTCGGACACGACTGAGCGACTTTCACTAAACACTGCTTATACGTTACTATATACATACGAACAAGTTCCGTTCCAAGAGCATGTTCGCAAGTCCAACAAATCTAGCCTAGTGAGTGAGTGAAAGTTGCTCAGTCGTGTCTGACTCTTTGCGACCTCACAGACTAGTCCATGCAATTCTCCAGGCCAGAATACTGGAGGGGGTAGCCTATCCCTTCTCCAGCGGATCTTCCCGACCCAAGGATCGAACCAGGGTCTCCTGCATTGCAGGCAGATTCTTTACCAACTGAGCCAGCAGGAAAGCCCACTGCATAGCACAGGGAACTATATTCAGTATTCTGTAATAAACCATGATGGAAAAAGAATACGCTTAACTGAGTCATTCTGCTGTATAGTAGAAATTAACACAGCATTGTAAATCAACTATACTTCAGTGAACTTTTAAAAAATCTTTTAAAAAAAGAGTCTGCGTGATAGGGAAAAGCATCACAATGGGGCCTGTGCCGTCCTGACTTGGGAAAACAAAGAGGTTATATACGGCGTCTGGGGGTTCCTTGAGGACGTTGGGTTATGCAGGAGCTATCCAGTGATGGTTCAAAGTCCTCACTCATCTTCTTAGGTGTGACCCTGCTGTGAAACCATGTAGAAAGACTGTCTGTTCATAGGAAATGCCCGCTAGAGTGCTTGGGGGACAAGCTCCATTGTGTCCACAACTACTGACCATCACCTCCACCAACCAAATTAAAAAATGTGTGAGAGAGACAGAGGGAAAGCAAACGGGGTAGATGTTAACCATGAATCATTCAAGGTGGCTATTTTCCAAAATAAAAGGCTCAGGGGGGAAAGAAAATCAGTCTGTCTTTCCCTCTATGAGTTCCGGGTTTCCTGTCTGGCTTAAGAGGATCCTCTCATCCCAAGATGAGACAACAGTCTTTTGATTTCCTCCTGTATTCTTCAGAGCTTTTATCTTTTCCAGCGTGCAGCAGCACGTGACGGCTCAGAACCTGGCATTTGAGACCAGACGTCCTAGGTCCAGATCCTGCCTTTGTCACGTCTGTGGGCCTCGGGTTCCTCATCTGCAAGGTGGGGGCGCCCACACCACAAGGCAGTTTCAGGAATCACAGCAGGCACGGAGGGGTACATACAGCGGAGACAGATCTGATGTGCCACCCCTACTTCAGAACCTGCCACTCCCCGGCGCCAGAGCAAAAGCTGTCATTCTTACGTCTGCCGCACAAAGTGCCGGAGTGTGGGGTGGCACTTGTGAATAGTTTAAAAACACACGACGCCAGTGATTTTCCTAATACGATCACGACTCCAGTAAAACAATGTCTCCCGGCGCGTCTCACAGCAGCTAGGCATGCTGCAGGGCTCCCCCTCCCGCCCGCCTCCCCTGGCATGTGGCGCGCTGAGAAATATGATTTATCTTTGGTACCTAACCGTTCCCGCTCAGAAGCAGAGGGAGCCCCACACACAGCCCACTCCTGGCTGAGTTGCTCTGAGACCTATAGCCCACTTGCTGCAGAAATCAACTGCACCCTTGATCAAGTTTAGGGGGCACCCTGGAAGGGCTCAGTTGGTAAAGAATCCGGCTGCAATGCGGGAGACCTGGGTTCGATTCCTGGGTTGGGAAGATCCCCTGGAGAAGGGAAAGGCTACCCACTCCTGTATTCTGGCCTGGAGAATGCTATGGACTGTATAGTCCATGGGGTCGCAAAGATCAGACACGACTGAGCGGCTTTCACTCACTGGAAGGGATTCCCCAGCCCAGATGGTAAAGAATCTGCCGGCCATGCAGGAGATCTAGGTTCCATCCCTGGGTCAGGAAGACCCCCTGGAGAAGGGAATGGCAGCCCACTCCAGTTTTCTTGCCTGAGCAACTCACAGCTTTCACTTTTTCACCAGAAGGAAAGGCAGTGACAGTGCCCAAGGCACCTAGTTCAGAATTCAGAAGAGCCTCCCCCTCCTGCCCCTCCACCTCCCCCCCCACACAGACACACAGCTCCCTGACTTGGACCACCCAGACCCCTCACCCTCCAGGAAGTATTTTCCCTTGCAGACAGAGGAAGGACCCTCTCCTGGGTCTCCCAGGCACCCTGCCCCTCAGCGGGTCGCTGTTAGGCTGTTTGGACCTGAGTCAGGGTCTCCGTATTGATGTCACTGGTGCCCTCGGCTGGACTCAACCACATCAGCCCCCCTACCCACCCACACAGGGCCTGTCCTCCCCTCCTGCACCCACCTGAGACCCAGATGCTGGCTGGTGTCCCTCCCTCGGTCTCAGGCCCGCTGGTGGCAGGCGAGGGTCACAAAGTGGGCTAGAAGGTGACCACCTTCCTGTCCCCACCGCCCCCCGGGGCCGGGTGGAAGGAAGGCCACCCCCACACATCTGCGGGGCGTTTAAGGTCTGCGTTGGCTGACGTGCTGGAAAGCAAGACACCAAGCCCTCCACGGCCTGGCAGCTCTGACCGAGCTCTGAGCCCTGGAGGAGGAAGGAGAGGACAGAGTCTCCACACGCCACTGCCACCCTCCTCCGGGGGTCACCCCAGGGCGTTGCTGGTGCAGGCCGGGCCGGAGCCGGGTGCAGAGCACAGGGCCCAGACTCGGCCGCGGGGAGGACAGGCCTGGGACAGAGAAGCCGGCCCTGCTACAGACGGCCTCCTCCCAGCCCTGCTCCGCCTCAGGCCCCTGACAACCCCTCTCCCCACCCTTGGCTGCTCCGGGCCGCTACAGGTGGTACCTGGCTCCCCAGAGACCCCCAGGGCCCACAGGGCTCCTGGGCTCTGACCAGAGCAGGGAGGGCCCCGGTCACCGGTCTCTGCTAGGCTGGGGGCCCGAGGCCTGCCCACCACTGGCTCAGCGTCCAGAGGGGGACAGCAAGTGGGGTGGACACCAGCTCGGGACCAGCGGGGGCAGGACACGCACGGCTCCAGGCCCACGAGGGACCAGGCCGGGGGAGTCTTGGGGGGGTCGGGGGGGACAGACCAGGGCCTTGCACCGGGAAGGTGAGCGATGGAGCTGGAGAGAGGCGGGCTTACGGCCCAGCTCTTCACACGGGGAAAGGGCAGTCAGTGCCCCCGGGGCCCACTGAGCAGAGTGCAGCCCCAGGGCCACAGCCAGGGGGTGACGGGACCCGGGAGGGAGGCGAGGGCCCGGAGGCACCGGCTCAGGATGGCGGGTCCCCCCTGACATGCTGGGAGCAGAGAGCTCTGCGGGGTGACGACCTCTGTTTTCTCTAGGCTGGCTGGAGGAGGACTCAGGAAGGCTTATCCAAGATGTCTTATCCAAGGGCCTCCTGAAGGCAGAAGGCTGCCCGGCCTGGCCTGTCGGCAAGTTCCCTGCTGGGTCCCTGGACAAAGGTTAACAACATGGAGTTGGTGCAAGGGAGGTGGTGTTTATTGCTGCAATACAGCCGGAAGCTCCTTTCTGAGGAGTTCCACTAGCATATCGGAGCAGGAGGGGGAGGGGAGGGGAGGGGGAGGGGAGGGGGAGGGGGATGGAGTGGTCTCCCTAATCTCAGGGCCCGCAAGTGGCCTGAGAGATTCAACAACCAGGGCTGCCAGCTTGAGAGAGGCCTGCCTGCGCCACGTGTTTTTCTGAGCGTACATGTATGTTTATGAACTCTCCACTGTTCTATATACACGTTACTCAGCACAAAGACAGAACACAGACCAAGAAGGAAAAAGGAGCCTCACAAAAACAGCTCTTGCCTAAGACGCCAGGATGGGGTGAGAAGTTCGCCGTGGCTCTGCTGGTGACTCGTCCCGGTACCGCTGCCGGGGGTCACGCCTGAGGGGGCCGCGGCTGGCAGGATTGCCCAGCCAGCCTTTGCTCCGTGAGCTGGAAGGAGGCCCCACCATGACAAGAAAAGAGCTGGGGGCCTCACCCACCCTGCTGTTCCTCAGTGACCTTGAATCCCGCATTGGTGGCTTCCACCCTCTCTGGCCTGCACTACTGGCTACATAATCGGCACCCTAGCCCCTAAGCAGATTCCCTGATGGCTCAGACGGTAAAGAGTTTGCCTGCAATTCGGAAGACCTGGGTTCAACTCCCGGGTCAGGAAGATCCTCTGGAGAAGGAAATGGCAACCCACTCCAATATTCTTGCCTGGAAAATCCCATGGATGGAGGAGCCTGGCAGGCTATTGTCCATGAGGTCGCAAAGAGTCGGACATGACTGAGCGACTTCACTCTCCCCTAAAAGCCGGCACCTCCCAATCTAGTACTTTATTCCATCCAGCCCGAGGTGGATATGCAGAGGTCAGCCAGTCCCTACTGTGCCATTCACCTGAGCTCTGCCCACCGACAGGCTCGTGGGCTGGCATATCCACTTCTGGTCGGGCCCACCAGCGCTGGCCCAGCGGCAGATGGGAGAGTCCCTCCCCGCCCCCCTCTCCCCTCACTAGAGTTCAGGATTATCTGGCTGTGATGCAGAGGGGGCAGGCAGGGATGTTAAGTAGGGCAGAGCAGCAGCCTCGTGGGACTAAACCGCCAAACCCAAGTGACGTGAGCCACGCTGGGGCCTGTGGGCAAAGCCATCCGCAACCAAGACGCTGACTCAGAGGAGCCTGGATGTGCTCTCTCCCTAGACACCCACCCTCTCCTCCAGCTTCTTGCCAAAGAGCAGGGCCTGGGCTCACTCCCCACCTTCCACCTTAAGCAGAACTCTGTGAATCTTGGTTCCGAAATCTGAGAATTCCCTCGATGGGAACACGTTTCGTGGCCCAGCCCCCGCAACACTAGTTACACTTTCAGGTTTTAGGAAAATCTGTGCCGACAAAAAAGCCACTGCGAACTCAGTAACACTTCTAAATGGATCTGCGTGCCACCCATCACCGTGGCCTGAGCAGGTACTCGATAAAGGAGTGTTTGCTGAATGACTGAATGAAAACGGCAGGACATAACGTGAAGGGCACATTACTTACAAAAAAATTTTGAATGTAGTATTTTAGGAAGATGAATCTGAAAGGAAATACTTTTATATTCAATTTTTCCAACAAAGAGGAATTCTTTCATTATCCGAGAGGATAAAATTAGAGCCATTCTTCCAATACCAGAGCCACTGGTGGCTCCTGGGTGTCTGAAATGCGGCCGGTCTAAATGGAGAGGGGCTGAGGGTGTGAAATAGGGGAGCTTGAAGACTTCGTTGAAAAAAGAATGTGAGATGGCTCATTAAACATTTTTATATTAACTGTACGTTGAAATGATAATATTTCAGATACAATGGGTTAAATAAAACACATCATTAAAGTTGATTTTCTTTTTCCTTTCTTTTTTAAACTTTTTATTTTGCATCGGGGTACAGCCAATGAAGAATGCTGTGACAGTTCCAGGTGAGCAGCGAAGGGACCCAGCCACAGGTATACGTGTATCCATTCTTGCCTATCTTTTTACTTTCTTAATATGGCTACCTGAAAATCTGACTTTACACGTGACTCGCATATGTAATTGGTGCTGAATTAGAGGAAATACGCTAATCGACAGGCAAACAGTCAGAGGAAAGTAACGCTGGGTGCCTGTATGACACACTCCTTGTGACCAGCTGTGGTCCGGGCTCTGCGTCTATCAGCTGGAACCTCAGACAAGTTGTGACCAAGCACCCCTGCCCAGTGTCTGCCAGGCTGGACCAACCTACCCCCAACTCTGCTCCCTAGGTCCTCTCGCTTGCCCACTTGGGTCCAGGGAGGGTGACTGTGGAGCCACAGCGGCAGATGCCACAACGCACATGCCATCCTGTGTCCTCACCGAGTCATCGCCCCAGCCCTGCAGAGGCTGGAGCCGCTGGGAACACCTGTGAGGGGTCGGGGCTGGTCTAAAAACTTTGCACGCATTAACACATTTCATCCTCACAGCAATGAGATGGGTGCTTGTTAACCTCATTTTAGCCACAAGGAAGCCAAGGCACAGAAAGGTTATGGAATTCACCCAAGGTCACCCAGCTACTAAGTGTTAGGAATCCAAATCTAGGCAGCAGGCTCCAATCTACTGCAACATCCAATGTAAGACGGTCTAGAAGAGTCTAGAAACAATAACCAGAATAAGTGGGGGCTTCAGAGGGGACTGAAAGCCACCAAATCTTCACAGTCTTTCTCACCAAAGGGTCTTCATTTACGGCCTGTTAAACCAAGAGTCCAAGCACATCTACCCCTCCCTGGAAGAGACCGCACGCAGAGGAGGGGCTGGGCGCTCCCACCAGGAGCAGAGCAGGAGCACCCAGAGTTCCCAGGCTCCCGCCCCGCACACACAGACAGAAACGCACAGAGAGGCCGTGCCTGGGCTCGAATCCCACTCTACCAGCTTGGGCTCCAGGTTCGCAAGCCATCAAAACATCAAATTAAAAGGCAAAAGAGAAACTGCTGTGGGCGGGCACGCCAACAGTGGCAAGGAGGGGTGCTGACAAACAAGAAAGAGAAAGAAAATACACAGTATAAACAGGCACGAAAACAGCAAAGGCACATCCCTCTGGGACCACGTGCTGTGGGCTCACTCATCTTGGTGCCCAGGGCCCCAGGAGGGTCAGAGGGCCGCCGGAGAGACACAGACCACAGCTCACCTCCCCAATCAGCAGTGTACACCTGCTCTGAATTCAGAGATTAAAACTGGCCCACACGTATTAAAAGCAGAGACATCATTCTGCCAACAAAGGTCAGTCTAGTCAAAGCTCTGGTTTTTCCAGTAGTCACGTATGGATACGAGAGCTGAACCATAAAGAAGGTTGAGCACCAAACAATTGACGCTTTTGAACTCTGGTGCTGGAGAAGACTCTTGAGAGTCCCTTGGACTGCAAGATCAAACCTGCCAATCCTAAAGGAGATCAACCCTGACTATTCATTGGAAGGACTGATGCTGAAGCTCCAATACTTTGGCCATCTGACGCAAAGAGCCGACTCACTGGGAAAGACCCTGATGTTGGCAGAGACTGAGGGCACAGAGGGGGCTACAGAGGATGAGATGGTTGGATGGCATCACCGACTCGATGGACATGAGTTTGAGCAAACTCTGGAAGATAGTGAAGGACAGGGAAACCTGGCATGCTGCAGTCCACGGGGTTGCAAAGAGTCAAACATGACTGAGGGACTAAACAACACCACGTGTCAAGCAAAAGAGTAACAAACCATGGGGAAGACAAATAAAGGGTATGAATGAAATTCAACAAAATGCAGTGACCAAAAAACCATTGCTGAATCTTAACTCTCACTGGTAATCAAATACACACAAAATAAAACAAGAAAAACCCTTTCATCCTTTCTCTTCACCTTTCAGGTGGATGGGGTAGGGGCAGAGAACAGGCAGTCTCTGACCCAGAAAACAGGAAGGGTTTGTCTGCGGGGTACTGTGGCACATGGGGCCAAAGTCCCCAAGAGGTCGTGCGAGCCCAACGGCCCTACCATTTTCTTCCTTCCGGGAATCTGTCCAAAGGGAATAAACAGATCTAGGCGTGCAAAGGTCTCAGTGTGCAAAGATCTAGGCACCAGCAGATTGGCTCGACTGCACAGCCCTGCCCCGGGCACCACACGGCCTCTCAGATCACCATGAGCGTGCACCAGGCACTCGCTCTGCGCCAGGCAGTGTGTGTCATACGCGGCGCACAGGTAGGCAAGCTCGGAACCTCGCACTGAACGGAGTCTGTCCTCCACGGACCAGGAATCCAAGACTGAGATGGCCCACAAGCTCATGGTGAGCTGTGCAGATGCGACCGGCACCGGGCTCAGGAGAACAGGCCAGGGTGGGGAGGGGGGTTGGGGGCCTGAGTTCTCGCAGCCAGTCAGCTGCAGAACAGGAAGGAGACCCCAGGTCTCCGGATTCCCCGATGGGGAGCTGCCAGATGGGTGGTTGAACACAGAAGCCTTTCATGAATCTGTGGCTCTGGTTTCCCTTCTCCCCAGGGGAGTATTTTCCAGAGTCCCACATCTGCTATGAAACGGCAATAATAATCATTGATCGTGGAGTAATTAGATATAGCAGATAGATACAGGATAGGAGGCAGATCAGAGATACCCATCAGACAGACAGCAGGTGCCCCAGGGAGGGGTGGGGTGTTCTACTTCCTTTCATACTGGAAAGTGTTCGAACAAGCAGGCGTTATTTTCCCCATTTAAACATATATTTACATTTTTTAAATGTTCAAATATTTTGGAGTATTTCCTGACTGAGCATCTTTTCTACCATGCGCAGTATCCACGCTGCTTCCAGAAGGGAGATCCCCCCTCCAAGAGGCATCATTCAGCCGGGCATACAAAACATCCAGAAGAAAACTAAGGCAGGAGAGAAGAGCTCTGAATCGCCCTTAAGCTGTACTCTAAAAGCTTCCAAAAGTGAAACTCCAGGTCAAAAGCTTGCCTGAGAAGCACCCAGCACGGCTGACTGCATGTCAGCATGGCCCAGCAGAACTCAATCAGTCCATCCCTGTGAGGGGAAGCGCCCCAGGCCTGGAACTGGAAAATCAGGCAGAGTCCCTGAGTGGTCTCGGGGATGCGACTCGGACTGTAGGCTACCAGGCTCTTCCGTCCATGGGATTCATCAGGCAAGAATACTGGAGTGGGTTGCCATTTCCTTCTCCAGGGGATCTTCCAGACCCAGGGATCGAACCCAGGGTCTCCTGCATTGCAGGCAGACACTTCACCCTCTGAGCCATCAGGGACGCCCTTCTAAGTCCTAGGTGATCTCATTTGCAAAATGGGGATGATATGTGGATACCCGAGAAGACCGCAAGGGACGGCAGAGGTCTCATGACAATCTCCAGCAGGCAGGCGAGGAATGTTCACTGGTGGGACACTGCACAGCCCAAGGTCCGCGTCCTCAAAGCAGGTGGTCAAGGCACCTCCCCTTCCTGCTTCCAGAACCCCAGAGATTAGCTCCCTGAGCCAAACTGGCTGCCCCACGCCCTTGGCCTGTGTGGTGGAAGCCGGCTAGATGTCAGGAGGAACGCAGTCCATTCAACGAATCCCCCATTCTCTGTTTAATCAAGTTACCTGCAGAGAATGGGGGCAAGCCAAAGGGTCCCGGGTGGGTGTTCGGGTGATGCTGAACAGACCCCTAGGCTCACAGGGCCCTGGGTTGGCCCCCCTCACCCCCAGCTCTCCCCGGCTAGAGTCTCCTTCCTCCCTCCACTCCTGGGGTTCTGAGATCAGAGGCCTGCTGACAGCGGCTCGGAAGGGCTCACGGTCAAGTGCACAGCATGGACACTAAAAGCTCATTCATCCGCTTCTCCTGCCTGAATTCCCTGTGACCCTGTACCCTCTGGTCCAGCCAGCACCAAATGGAGACTTCATTCTCAAATGCGAGTGAGAAGGGAAAGTGTTAATCCCTCAGTCGGGCTCGACTCTTTTTGCGGCCCCCTGGACTGTAGCCCACCAGGCTCCTCTGTCCATGGGGGTTCTCCAGGCAAGAATACTGGAGCGGGTGGCCATTTCCCTCTCCAGCGCATCTTCCCGACCCAGGGATCGAACCCACGTCTCCAGCATTGCAGGCAGATTCTATACCATCGGAGGTACCAGGGAAGCCCCAACCTGCTTTCAGGTAACACCTGCCAGACAGCTCCTGCTTCAACCCTCCGGCGACTGCCCATCTCCTGCAGGCGTTAAGTGCCACCGTGAGGGGTCTCCTGAACAAGGTGAGCTGTAAATGAATTCATAGAGGATAAAACATTCAAAACTGCTGCACCAGGGTGCTCCTCCTGCGGACTCAGTGCTCAGGTGCACAGACCAGCCTGTGGCTCCTGGAACCCCATGCCTTGCTGCCTTTGCACACCTGCTCCCTCTGCATGGAGCACCTCCCAGACCCCGTGCCTGGCACACACATTCAATTAAAGAAATAAATGGCAGGGACTTCCCTGGCAGTCCAGTGGTTAAGACTCCAGCTTCCACTGCAGGGGGCGCAGGTTCAATCCCTGGTCAAGGAACCAAGGTCTCATACGTTACTCGGTGCAGCCAGAAACAAATAAATGCATAAATAAATGGTAGAAGAAAGCTATGGTACATGCCAGCCATGGGTGTGTTTAGAAACATGGACTGTCTTCCAAATCTGGCAGAGAGCTGGAACACAGTGAAGGAGGACTAAATGGTTGGGGGTCGGGGATGGGGGGGGCATCTCCAGGCCGTCCCCCACCTGAGTTCCTGCAGACTTGGGGTCTTGACAAGCCTTTCCCAGCCTCTCATCTTCGCCCTGCTTTTCTTAAAACTTGGGCTTTACTCTTGCCATGCCCAGTTCCCACTCTGGGACCTGCTAAGGACTGATCCTTTCACCTTCAGTGTCCAGAGTGCTGGCTCAGCCCCCCGCCCTCCCCTCCTGCTCTCTGCAGTGCTAGATGCAACTGGGCCACATCGCAGGAGCTAATACATGTATCTGGAACAAATGCAGCTTTCCCTGGCCCCTGGCACCCACACCAATATCCTCTTTTTGAGAATTCCTAGAGCTCTTTTGTGCAAAGTCCTCAATAACCAGTTCCCCACAAGGCACGCATTCCCCAAAGCAGCTAATTACCACAATGGCCCCGGGGACATTACACACCCTGGGCCCCCATCCCAAACCCACCAAGTGAGATCTCTTGGAGGCAGCAAGTCCGGTAGGCATGTGTTATCAGCAGGTTGGGGAATGCCTAGCCCCAGGAGTAGGAGAAGGGAATCAGCTCAGGACAGAGCTTTTCTGTCTCCAGAATGGACCCAAAGCTTCTCTCCACATCACAGGGCTGTTGCTGGGATCTGGTCACAGGACAGGACACAACAAGGGACAAAATCTACAGCTCTGGGGAGCCCTGCAGCTGCAGAGGCTCCGGCCGCCCTGCCCACAGTTCCGGGCCACCTTCTCCCCTTAGCCTGGATTTGAACCAGGAACACCCGCACATCTTTTTATCTGAGTCCCTTTAGAATGTTACCAAGCCCGGAGCCCATGGAGATAGGCGGACAATGCCTCAGTGAGTGAGGGGTAACAGGATAGCCATGTGCTGCCCCGACCAAGGAATTTCACCGCTTAAGAGCACCTGGAGGAAGGCAGGCCCAGACCCAGTGGAGGCCAGGCTCCTCACTCCCTCCCTCTCCATGGGGGCCTCGCAGCTTGAGGACTGGGGCAATCCTGGGGGCCACTCCCCAAGCCACTCACCAGCTGGAGGCTTCACTTTCCTGATGTTTTATTTTATAACAGGGCTTTCCCTAGGTGGCTCAGATGGTAAAGAATCTGCTTCCAAGGCAGGAGACCCGGGCTCCATCCCTGGGTTGGGAAGATCCCCTGGAGAAGGGAATGGCAACCCACTCCAGTATTCTGGCCTGGAGAATTCCATGGACAGAGGAGCCTGGCGGGCAACAGTCCATGGGGTCGCCGAGGGTTGGACATGACTGAGCAACGAGCCCTTTTTTCCACACTGTAGACAAGTTACATTGGTAAAACATGCTTTTAAACTAAAATAAGTTAAAACAGCTCAAAAAAACCCCCAAAACACCTGCAGGAACACCAAGGGTCAGAGGAACAAGTTACCCGGTTGACGTAGTAGCCACCCAGGACCACGGTCTGAATCCAGGCCATGTGTCGCCCTGGACAGACCTCCCCAAGCTTATGGCTACGCAGGGATAAGCCTGCCTTTCCAGGCCACCCGCGGGGACCCCAAGGGCGGCCTTTCCCAACAACTCATCCCAGCTCCCAGCTCACGTGACCCAGCATCCCTGGGTCCCGCACACCCAGGCTGTCCCCATCTGGACCCGGATCCTCCGCGGCCCTCTTTCTAGGACACGGGGCACACCATCAGGTCCCCCACTCCTCCGAGCCTCGGTGCCCCCACCAGGGCGGCGAGGATGGCTCAGAGGCTCGTCTCCCCCTCCGTCCTGGCTCTTGATGATACCCTCATACATTCCATAACGCCTAACAGCAGACAGGTTCTCTCTTTCCTTGCCTTTGGAGGGAAGAGGAACTCCCTCCCTCCAGATCCTGTCCTGAAACACAGGAAAGCTCAGAGTTCCTCTGCTTCTTCCTGCCCTGGCCACGGGGTTCAGAGGGGCTGAGAGAGGGCAGGAGGACCGGGTGCCACTGAGCCTTCTCAGTCCCAAAGGGGCCCCTGACCACACCTCCCCAGTCACCTCCAGGGCTGGAATGAACACCCTTCAGCAAAGCACCACTGAGTGAGGCTTACTCCCCACGAGGCAAATGTCATCCCTGGCCACTAAGAGGCTCCTGTCTAGTAAACACAGGATCGGCCTCCCCGGTGATGGACGTGTTTATGTAACAGCCTCTCAACCCAGGTCTGCGGGGCCCTGGCGGGGGGTTGGGGTGGCGGGGCTCGCTCAGGCTCCCAGGGTGAGCGGGGAAACGCCCTGCCTGTGAAGCTGCGCCCCCACCCCGCCCTCCGCCGGGGAGGAGGGGATGCTGTCTGCAGGACAGCGGCAATATGGTTCGGCAGATGGAGAGAGGAAGGATATAGGGCAGAAATCGAAGAAGGAGTTTTCTGGGCTTTTTTTTTCGTCTTGATGCCTGCCTACAGTGGAAAAGCTAGGGCGACAGAAGTGGGAAAGCAGGGGTGAGGTGGAGAATCAAGATGGGTTCCAAGAGAGAGGTTGGCAAAAAAAAGAGGGGTGGTTATGGGGGGAAAAGGAGGAAAGAGGGAGGTGGCCTTGCCAAGAAAGAGTAGGGAAGTAGGGACCAGGAGAGCTGGGAGCGGATGTGTGAGAAGCAGCTGGGCCTGGTGACAATGAGACACCGGGTCCTAGGATCTGAGATGGTGACACCGAGCTTCCAGGCGAGGCAGACGGAACTCGGGGTACTTCCAAACCGCAGTGGGGAAGTTGGTCACGGGGGCGGGCTCTAGAGGGGGAAATTCTGCCTGTCGTGTTGGATTCAGCACGGGGGTGAACACCCAAGCATGGCCCAGAAACACTGGCTTGCACATCACAGAAGATGCTTAGCCAGAGACCTCCTGAGTTGGGGAGGGGGGTGGGCGATTACTGCTAAGGAATCGGAAGTTAGAGGCGGCGTCCAGCTGAGACTCCTGCCTCTCCCTGCTCGGCCTGCATTCCTCCACACCCCCACCCTGTGGCTGTCCCACCAAGCCTCCTCCCCCTCCAAAAGGGCCTGTGGGGGGCGAGGGGGTGGGTGAGGGAGGCATCTGGGCGCTGATGGAACTTACTTCCTCAGGGGAAAGCGGGAAGCCGCAGGGAATGGCGGTTCTCCCCGCCCTACCTCTTCAGACCGAGGAGGAAAAATTGGTCATCTCCTCTCTTTTGGGGGCCCCTGGCTCACACAGATGCCACCTCCTGGTCCCCAGCCACACCGATGATTCAGGTCATTTACTCAGATCCAAGCTAATGAGGTTTTTTGTTTTTTTTTCTGTCACGTAATTAGTTCACAGTGAACTCAGCCTGGAGAGAGATGAGCAAGGGCTGGGCAAGGAGCAGGAAGAAGTCAGAGAGGACCATGTCTAGAACAGAGCGGGACTCCAGCTCTAAATGAGGTCCCCTACCCCCCAAAAGCCCAACGACTCCTTTCTCAGCCGTGGGGACCCCTAAAAGTAGACAGGGGGTGTTCAGAGGAAGGACACCCCACCCCCAGAGCCTCACACAAAGAAAGATGCTGGAGGGGCCCTCCTGTGAGGCCCCGGTAGTGGACAGGCCCCTTCCCACCAACTCCAGGTCCTCAGCAAAAGGCCCTGCCCTCTCTCTACATTTCTGAACCCACCACCTGCTGGGGGGCGTCCCCCTTCAAAGGCAAAGGAGCAGGAGGAGGAAGCAGATGGCCCAGGCTGAGGTCCATCTGCCCCACGGGCGCTCAAAGGTCACCATGCCGCCGAAGGAGGGGGCGGTCTGCCGACGCTGCCTGTCCCCACCACACCAGGGGTCCTGGCACATCTGCCAGCAGCGTGCCCCCACTTCCTCTGCCCCTCAGCTGCCAAGTCCAGGCTTCAGATCCTAGAGAAAGGAACGCAGGGTAACTCAGTGGCCCACGGCTCCAGTTTCCAACGCCTGGTACCCTGGAGGTCGGTCAGCGCCCAGGAGCCCCCAGCTCGCCTCTGGAGTCGCTCCCTGGAGAGCAGCGGCGGGTGCCCGGCGCGCGCTGGACCCAGCGAAGGCGACACTGGCCTGGCCGAGGCCTCTCACGAGGCCCCCGGTGCCCCAGCCCCGCGCCAGGCCTGCCCCGCTCCCGGCCGCCGCGGCGTGCGGGGTGTGCGTCGGCAGAGAGGGCCTCGGCGAGCGCCACCCTCCGGGGCCCGCGGGCGCCGGGCCCGGGAACGCTGCCATCCACTAACGGCAGACTCCGATTCACCGCTGCGAGGCGGGCAGGGCCGGGGCGGCAGCTGAGACGCCTCTCGGGCAGCGGCCCCACCTCCTGGCCCGCCGAGGCCCTCCGCCGCGCCCACCCTCCTGGGCCATGCCCGACCAGACCGGGCCCCAGGGCCCTGGAACCTCCGCGACTCCGAGAGCAACCGTCCCCGCAGCGACGCCACCGTCAAACCCTGGAGCACGCAGACCAGAAAACGTGTCCCCCGGCACGAGACCTGCCCCCCAGCCCCAAAGTGTCGCCAGGCGAGAAATGGCGAAGCCTGGCCGCCGGCTCTGCAGCGCCAGCGATCGGCAAACCGCGTGGCCCCGACCTCAGGCGCGCGAGGACCCCCAGACCGGGAAAGGGTGGCCAGAACGAGCCCGCGAAGCCCCCAGCCGGGCCCGGAGAGGCCACCGCGCCCCGGCTCCCGCAGCCCCCGGCTCCGCTCACCCTCGATGGAGATGACATGCTCCCGGATCTGATTCTGCAGCGCCAGGTCCTCGATGCGCTCGATCAGGTCGTAGATGGCGTAGATATTGGGATGCACGGACTCGAAGCGCTGGATCTCGGCCCGGATGGCCGCCGAGTTGGAGAGCGCGAACTGCTGGGGGGGCCCGCCGGCCAGCTGCTGCGAGGGGCCGCCGCCGCCCCCGGCCCCCGGCCCTGCGCCGCCGAACTGCCCGCCGCCCCCCGCGCCGCCGCCGCCGCCGCCTCCCGGCGCCGC
Organism: Muntiacus reevesi; assembly: GCF_963930625.1. NCBI lineage: Eukaryota > Metazoa > Chordata > Mammalia > Artiodactyla > Cervidae > Muntiacus > Muntiacus reevesi. The sequence continues at coordinate 107,268,627 of NC_089254.1, read as the reverse complement.
CAGGCTCGGCTGCTGCTGCGGGCTCTGTCCCCCGCCCGCCTGGAAGTTCATGGCTCCGGAGCCGCGGGGCCCGAGGTGGGCCCGGCCGGGGCCCGGGGCGGCGCTGCGGCGGCGGCGGCGGCGGGCGGGCGCGCGGGGCTGCCGGGGCCGGGACTACGGAGCGGGCGGCGCGGGGCTAGTGCATGGGGCCGAGGGCTGGGGGCCGAGGCCAGGAGGCGCCACCGCGCACGCTGGGGCCGCTGCTGCCGGGCGCTCCCCGGCGCCGCGATCCCGCTGCCTGGAAGCCGCCTCCAGCGGCAACAACAACGGGACCGGGAGCGCGCGGCCCAGGCCCTCCCCCCCGCGTCATGCGCACGCACCACCGCCCCCGCCGGCTCCGGCACACGCAGCCCGAGCCCCCCTCCCCGCCGCCCCCGCCCCCGCCCCTCCTGCGCGCCGGCCCCAGCGCCCCCGCCCCTCGCTCGCTGGCTGGCGAAGCAGCCTCCACCCCCGAGCCGCGCGCTCAGCCCCGGCGGCCAGCCCCTCCCACCCAGCCTGGGCCCTTCCGCCTCCTTTCCAGCCCCCACCACACCCGCTGCGAGGGCCACTCGCTTAGAGGGGACAGCTGCCCTGCCCGCCTCGCGGCCCCAGCTGTCGCTTTCGCCCCCCTGCGCTGGTCTGGGTGGAGTGTCTGTTCTCCGGGCAGTGCCGGGATGCTGATGAACGCGGCTGGTGGGCCGAGGATGGTCGCCGGCCCGGACCCAACTGCGCCTCGCCTACACTGCCCCGCCATCCGTGCGGCACAGGCTCCCCTGTCCCTGCGCCCAGAGGTCACCGCTAGAGACCACGCCAACTCAGGGTTCTTTCTCAGGCCCTCCCTGGACTCTATTGCCAGCTGCGGGCACCGAGGCTGGGAATCTGGGTCCCGGGTTTCTATTTCCAGTTCTTCCTGAGACCTTCATCTGTGGGGCCCTTGAAGATGACACTTGAAACAACGTCCTCGCTCTTATCTTCCAGCCTCTCCTAAAAGATCCCCACTGCCAAACTGGTGGAGGATTCAGTGAACGCTGCTGGACCTCCCTGGAAAGGGGAAGGAAAAAAAGAATCAAGTATTATGCCTTCTTCCCCCACTCACCCCATGTAAGACACTCACCAGGGTCCACATGATGGCCTGTTTTCCTTGTTTTCTCTCCTTTGTCCATCCTGTGTTCCTGTCCACTCCCTGGGCCAGGAAGCCCCCTTCAATGTCCTAGTTCCTATGCATCCTCACTGCTAAAGCTGAATGCAGATTCGCTAGCCACCCCTTTCCCCCCAACTTTTCCTAAACCCCATATGAGGTGGCTTGTGCAGTGCCCTGGCCCCAGCCAATCAGCCTGCCGGGACTCTACCCCGATGTCCCCTGGCACAGTTGACAGATACCATCCTTTTTACATACACTTACACTTCCCAGGCCAAGCTGGGTATTTTCCCAGCATAAAGTTGCCCACCATTTAAGCTACCCACAACCACTTGACCCCAGTACCAACCCGGTCACCATTCCTAAGTATCTTGGGCCTTCCAAAGAACCTGGTGCAAGCTAATCAACACCTTGGGGCCTCCCAAGCTCCAGAGAGGTGTGGGTCCTACCTACCTGCTTGATCTGAAGAATGTCTTTCACTCTCTTTGGGTTTCATCTGAAAAAATATAGTGGTTGAACAGATCATCTAGCCTGATGTTCTGTAAGTCTAAAAGCAGTACCCAACATATATTTTAGATGCGTAATTAGAACTAACAGCAAGGAGTTGCAGTAGGTACCTCCCAGGAAAGATGCTGAAGGTAAAGAGCCCCTCAAAAGTATTGCCCCAGCAGTCGGCACACACCTGTTTTAGCACTAGTGGGCTAATTGTCTGTGTCCTCTATTAGTACATTAGCTACATGAGGACATGGGTACAGTCAGGTTTGCCATTGTATTCCCAGAGTTTGACCCAGTGCCTGGCACATGGTATACATTTAATAAATACTTCTAGAATAAATGGATAAATGGGAAGGAACCAGAGATAAGTTATTAATAGTTCTGTATGTCATAAGTCTAAACTGACAGTCTCAAGGCAACATTTGGAGTGTTTGCTCCCATAAGTAGGCACAGGCTATCAGGGCACCAGGGTACATTACTTTTAATCAAGACTGACCTATAAAGTCTGTGGCTATACCAGCCTAAAGGAAGGAGGGAAAACCCATAGAAATTAACTTGGCTCAGGCCACACAAGGCTCAACATCACCTGAACAGCCATACTCTAAGGATACAATTTCTGAGCCCAAATTTGGGTGGAGGAAGCGTTCTAAGTGAGTAAATATCTACCGTGTGACAGATCCCCTATACAGTTTTCACACTTCTTTAATAAAACACCAAATTTTCCCCATTACAATTGTTTGCCAACGTAAGTTTTAAGAACGAAGAAACTTAGGTTCATATAGATTCAGTAACGCACTCAAGGTCATATATTTGATAAGCACAGGATAAGGGGTCAGAATTTCTTGCCAGGTTCCCAAGTCCATGCTCCTCACACAGTCTTACAGGAGCCCAGTGGAGGAGGGGCCAGGTAAATAAGGCAGCCCCAAGCCCCCAGAGGATGAGATGGTTGGATGGCATCACCGACTCAATGGACGTGAGTTTGGGTAAACGCTGGGAGTTGGTGATGGACAGGGAGGCCTGGTGTGCTGCAGATCATGGGGTTGCAAAGAGTCTGACAGGACTGAGCGACTGAACTGAACTGAACTGAAGCCTCCCATGGCCAGCCATGAAAACCCATCTCCTCAGCCAGCCTTGGCGGGGACAGCCCGTGGCTACTGGGCTCTGGGCTGAAGAGTCAATGTGGAGGGTCCACTCTGACTTAAGAGTAGGACTGCGTAGGGTCCACCTGCGCTCCGCAAAGACTGCATCACCAAACACGGGGCGCGGGGGGGGGGGGGGGGGGGGGCGGTGATATGACAGGCTCAGCCAGAAACCAGCTGACGTTGGTTTCTGGTGTGATACACGTCCTGGCTGCCCGCGGGCGAGGGAGAGGATCCTGCTGTCCCCCACCCCGCCCCGAACCTCTGCGGTCTGGTGCAAACTCAAAGGCGCCCCCGCCAGCCCCTCAGCGATCTGTGGGCGCTGGGCGCAGGCGGCCGAGCCCCGCACGTGGGTCCGCAGCGCAGAACGCTGGACTGCGCATCCTTCCAGACTACAAGACCCACAATGCTCCGGGCGGCGGCGGCAGCGGGGAAGGAGGGGGTGCCTTCAGGTGTCTGCGACCTCGCCACCTCCCGCCCGGAAGTGCCCGAGGGTCCGCTATGGAGCTGGCGGAGTCGGGTGGTGAGTCCCTGCACCTTGGCCACCCCACCCCGCTGCCCCAGCAGCGGGCCCGGCTGGCCCCGCCCCGGGATCTCCCGCGCCCGCCAGCCACTCGGGGTGTGGGGGCGGGCGGCGGGAAGATGCGAAGGGTGGTGGAGGATGGAGGTGGGGAGGGCAAAGTCTCGGGTTCCCAGGCGAGATCAGGGGTCTTGCAGTAGGCTGGGTTTGGAGAGGCTTTCCCGGGGAGGCGCGGGATCGGGACGCCTCGGGTGGGGTTTCAGTGGACCAGGGGGGGCCGAGTTGAGATGGGGGGTAGGGGTGGGGGGTAGGGGTGCGGGGGTGGGAACCCTCGGAGGTTCCAATTTGCCAAAGGGGAGCACTTTGACATTTGGAGTGGGGAAGCCTTGCGAAGACGTCCTGTGCTGCGGGTGGGGGGGTTGGCTGAATTATAAGGGGGCGGTGTGCGTGTGTGCGTGTATGTGTGTGCAGAGACCGTTTTTCTTCTCCCTTGGAGAAACTTTAGCGATGGAGCAGTATTAACAGATAGGCTTTGCTATGAAATAGGCAAATGAGTAGATAAAGTTTGAGATGATCTAGGTGGGAAGAATAGGTAAGCTTTGGGGTGGTTTGGTGGGGGCTGAATTTAGGGGAGAGGCTGCTTAGAAGGTCAAAGCTCTGACTTCGGAATAGGGTTTGGGTGAACTGGGGGACTGCTTAAACACCTGAAATTTAGGTTACAGAAAATTAGGACTTGTGATTTGGTGTTGGGAAGAGGTAGGTGGGGCAAGTTTGGGGTGGCCAGGTGTCAAGCAGTATATGTCCCAGGGTAGGGCTGGGATAACTGGGCGGAATGAGGACTGTGGGAGAGTTGTGGTGGGGTGGGGTCAGGGGCCCCCTGAAGTTCAGAGGGCTCTTGGCGGGTGAGCCAGCCCCTCACGGGTTCTTTGTGCCTCTCCAGCTCGGTAGCGCGGCGGGCAAGGCAGGTGCCATGGCCCTGATTGAAGGGGTAGGTGATGAGGTGACCATCCTGTTCTCGGTGCTTGCCTGCCTTCTGGTGCTGGCTCTCGCCTGGGTCTCAACGCACACTGCCGAGGGCGCCGATCCACTGCCCCAGCCGTCAGGGACCCCAACACCAACGCAGCCCAGCGAAGCCATGGCGGTTACGGACAGCATCAGAGGGGAGGCCCCAGGAGCTGAGACCCCCGGCCTGAGACAGCGAGGTCAGGCGGCACCACCAGAACCCAGCGTGGGGCTCGCAGCAACGCCGCCACCTCCGGACTCCCCCCAGGAGCCCCTGGTACTTCGGCTGAAATTCCTCAACGATTCCGAGCAGGTGGCCAGAGCCTGGCCCCACGACACCATCGGCTCCCTGAAAAGGTAAGCCAGGAGGACGACAGGAAAGAAGTGCTAAAGAGTGGGGCGGGGATGATCACAGTCCTAGAAGGGCCAGCAAAGATCCAGGAGATCCTCTTATAGATGAGGAAACAACAACACAGTGTGTTGTTCCCCTGAAACAGGAGGGCCCTCCCACACACACCGTGGAGGCCAGCGGTGAGGGTGGGAGAGTTGTTCCGGACCAGGGGCCAGGAGTGCCTGAGACCCACTCTATTACCCAGGTCCCTCTCTCCTCAGGACCCAGTTTCCCGGCCGGGAACAGCACGTGCGACTCATCTACCAAGGGCAGCTACTAGGAGACGACACCCAGACGCTGGGCAGCCTTCACCTCCCCCCCAACTGTGTCCTCCACTGCCACGTGTCCACACGGGTGGGTCCCCCCGACCCGCCCTGCCCACCGGGGTCCGAGCCAGGCCCCTCCGGGCTGGAAGTAGGCAGCCTGCTGCTGCCCCTGCTCCTTCTGCTGCTTCTCCTGCTCTGGTACTGCCAGATCCAGTACCGGCCCTTCTTTCCCCTGACCGCCACTCTGGGTCTGGCCGGCTTCACCCTGCTCCTCAGCCTCCTGGCCTTTGCCATGTACCGCCCGTAGTGCCTCCGCGGGCTCTTGGCCACGCCGCCGGCCCCTCGGGACCTTGCTCGCCACGACAAGGTGGGAGCTGCTGTCTGCCCAGGCCCGCCTCTCCGACTTGCCTCTTCCCGCTACCCTGGAGCCCAGCGCTGCGCCGCAGAGCACTCCGGGGGTCGGCGGAGGCCCCTCCCTGTGACCTTCCTGGCTCTGGGCCACGTCCCGGGGCAGCTGGCCCTCAGCGCCCCCTGACAGTGGGCTACCCCAGGTCAGATAGCTGCTGTCGCTGCCTCGGCCCTGGACAGAGTGGGGCCACGCCCCTGGGCCCCTAGGGCTTAGCCTGAGGACCTGGGCACCTCTTAGTCCCGGATCACTCCTTGGCTGGTTTGGGGACCCGAGGACTGGGAAGGGCTGGAGAAGGGGAGTCGGGGTGGGTGGAGGGGGCTTTCTGGAACACCTGCAGATTAAATAACTGTGAAGTTTTCACTCTTGGCCTAGAGTCTGCGTGTGTGGGTCGGTGAGTGGGGCTGCCGGGAGCTGTTGCCTACTGGGAGAAAAGGGGTGGGCCAGACGCTTCGCCCAGCCCTGCCCGTCCAGGACAACCGCTGCCAACTCCCCTCTGCACCCCAATCTCAGCCCCCAGCCCTTTGGCCCCGCCCCGGTCCCGCCCCAGTCCTTTGGCCCCGCCCCGCCCGGCGCCGCGCGTGCGAGTGCGCGCGCAGCTTCCCGGAAGCAGGGGGCGGGGCGCGTGGCGCTTTGGCGCGCGGGGCTTGTCGGGAGCCACGTCTTTTGCTGGCGGAGGACTTACTTGGCTCGGCGATTGGCGTCCGGGCCGCGCGGTTCGGGGGCTGCCGGGAAGATGGAGGACTCGGTGGCCCCCTGATGAGGAGGCCGCGGGGGGAGCCCGGCTCCCGGGCCCCGAGACCGACTGAGGGAGCGACCTGCGCGGGGCCTGGGGAATCATGTAGGGGTGGCGCCTGCGGGGCGGGCCGCGGGGAAGGGCGGCGGGAGTTGGTGTTGGCGACCGCGACCACGGTCCCCTGACAGCACCCCCGGGCCGCGGGTGGGGGTGTGTGTGTAGTGGGGGCCCCCCTGACACCGCCGACTCCGCGCCGTAGCGCAGGCCGCGCCCGCGGGCTCCACGGGCGCCCTCCGAGGTGGGCCTTGCGTTCTCGTTTCACAGGCGAGAAGGTTTGGGCAGGGAGACCGAAGCCACTTGTCCAAGGTCACGCAGCTGGTAAGTGGGAGCGCCCAGCATGGAACCCAGGACCGCGGAGCCCGCGCTCCACCCTCCGGTACCGCCGCCGCCTCCTGCGGGAGGGGGAGGTGGTCGGGGGTAGGGGGGAGCGTATCTGTGGGGCGAGCTGGGCTCCAAGCTGGGCGCGACCACTAACCAGATTCGGGACCTCGGGGCTTGCCTTAACCCCCTCGCCTCTCTGGGCCTTGGTCTCTCCACCTGTGAAATCGAGATAGTACCAGCCCCTGCCTACCTCCTCCCGGGCATGTCAGAGGAGGATCAGAGGAGATGATGCATGTGGAATTGCTCTGTAAAAATCCCTCCGTGAGAACTCTGAAGGATTCCGATTGCTCTCGCAAAGGTTGGAAGGAGTCAGAGAGGGGTGGGTTGGGGAAGAGGACCAGAGCAGTCACAAAGAAGGGCGAAGAGAGCCCGGGTTGCTCTGACCCTAGGCTTCTCTGGATGGGGAGTGAGTTGAGGAGTATAGAGAGCTGGTCTTTCTCCCCTTTGGAGAATACCTCACCCCCTTTTCTGGGCCACCCCTCAGGGTCTCCAGCACCCAACTCCATGCTTCGAGTCCTGCTCTCTGCCCAGGCCTCCAGTGCTCGTCTGTCTGGCTTGCTGCTGCTCCCACCAGTACAGCCCTGCTGTCTGGGACCCAACAAATGGGGAGACCACCGGCCTCCTGGAGGAGGCCCCCGTGCAGGCCCTGTGCAGGGGTTGCAGCGGCTTCTGGAACAGGCGAGGAGCCCTGGGGAGCTGCTGCGCTGGCTGGGGCAGAATCCCACCAAGGTGCGCGCCCACCACTACCCTGTGGCACTTCGTCGTCTGAGCCAGCTCTTGGGGTCTCTGCCGCGGCCGCCTCCTGTGGAGCAGGCCACGCTGCAGGACTTGAGTCAGCTCATCATCCGAAACTGCCCCTCCTTTGACATTCACACCATCCACGTGTGTCTGCACCTTGCAGCCTTACTGGGTGAGGACGGTGTCTAGGGGTGGGTGGGTGTTAACGGAAGGATAGAGAAACTGTAGCAGACCCACCCGAGATACTGACAGAACCCACCTGAGGCTTTACCAGGAACGGCACACTTGCTGAGGGATGCCACACTTGCTGCTGCTCTGCAGAATCCACAACAGTTATCACGAATCAAGCAGCATGAGTTGGAGCTTAGATTAGGGTGCCACCCCTTTTTTTGTTGTTGTTTTGTCGCTAAGTCATGTCTGGCTCTTCTGTGACCCCATGGACCATAGCCCACCAGGCTCCTCTGTCCATGGGATTCTCCAGGCAAGAATACTGGCATAGGTTGCCATTTCCTTCTCTAGGGGATCTTCCGGACCCAGGGATCAAACCTGTGCATTGGCAGGTGGATTCTTTATCACTGAGCCGCCAGGTCTCTTCTAATACAGTGCCCTAGGGAGCCACTGCAATTTATCACCATTGGCAAGAGACGAGATCTTACTACCTTCCCTGTATAGGGCCTTCCCCACAGACTGTTGTGATACCTTTATTCACGTGGTAGTTCCCATTTCTCTAGTGGTTCCGCGTGCTCTGTAGCAGAACTTCCAGCCCAGAAAACAGAGATGAGAAGGACTAGGGATTCACTAACTAAAACTGCAGGATTGCAGCAGAGCAGAGCAGCTCCTTCCCTGCCTCCTTTGACCCTCTGCCTCTCAGGCTTCCCATCAGATGGGCCCCTGATTTGCACCCTGGAGCAGGAGCGAAGGTTCCGTCTCCCTCCGAAGCCACCGCCCCCTCTGCCGCCTGTCCTTCGAGGTGGGCAAAGGTTGGAAGCTGCTCTAAGCTGTCCCCGTTTCCAGCGGCGGCCTCAGCAGCACCTCATCCGCAGCCTGGCAGGTGCTGGAGGGGGGGACAGGTGATAGGGGGCTGGGGGCAGGTGGTATCTGCTGGAATCTCACCCAGGTCTGGCCTGAGGGTCCAGCGTGATAAGCTGTTCTTCACAGGGGCCAGGCCCGAGGAACTGACTCCCCACGTGATGGTGCTCCTGGCCCAGCACTTGGCCCGCCACCGGTTGAGGGAGCCCCAGCTTCTGGAAGCCATTGCCCACTTCCTGGTGGTCCAGGAAGCCCAGCTCAACAGCAAGGTGGGATTGCCTCCCACCTTCCCAGGCTCCTCTCCTGATGGTTCTCAGACACCCGGCAGGCCTGGCTGCCCACCCCTCCCCCCTTGTCCACTTGATTGGCTGCTGCTTAATGCAGCAGACCACCCACCTAGGCTCTCTGTCCTCTCCCTGGGGTACCACCTAGGCTCACACCGCCCCCTAGGTACACCTGGTTCTCTGCACTTCTCCAAACACCCTTAGCCACTGTCTTAGCTTGGTTGATCCCACTCCACCAAGTCTTCAGGGCCAGAACCCACAGCCATATCTCTGCTTGTTTGGAGACTGACCTCACGGAGATCGAGCACTGCTTATGCTGTTGAGCGTCTGTGCTGTAGAGGGGACTGTCCTGCCTTTCCAGTGACTGATGTTATCAGCTTGCAGGCCAATCATTCCTGAGGTTCAGCTTGTAAAGAAGACCAGAGAACCTTCCCCCTGGGTGATGGGCTGCTCTTTGCCCCACAGGTGGTACAGAAGTTGGTCCTGCCCTTTGGGCGGCTGAACTACGTGCCTCTGGAGCAGCAGTTTATGCCCTGCCTTGAGAGGATCCTGGCTCGGGAAGCAGGGGTGGCCCCCCTGGCAACTGTCAACATCTTGATGTCACTGTGTCAGCTGCGGTGCCTGCCCTTCCGAGCCCTGCACTTTGTCTTTTCCCCTGGTTTCATCAACCACGTCAGTGGTGCGCAGGCCTGGGGGGCTGGCTGTGTCCTGGAGGGCTGGGGGGCCGGGGAAGCAGGAGTGAGGGTCTGCACCCCAGTAAGCCTCGTCCTGCTTTCCCCACAGGCACCCCTCATGCCCTGATTGTGCGGCGCTACCTCTCCCTGCTAGACACGGCGGTGGAGCTGGAGCTCCCAGGATATCAGGGCGCCCGCCTTCCCCGAAGGCAGCAAGTGCCCATCTTCCCCCAGCCACTCATCACTGACCGCGCCCGCTGCAAGTACAGGTGGGTGGGCACTTGGGGAAGGGGAGGGGAGGGGTTGGCTGGCAAGGAGCACCGGGTAGACCGGCCTGGGGGACCCTGAGCTGTCTATGCTGCTGTGCTCTGGGTCACCAGAAAGCTAAGCCCCCGAAGGCCATTTCCCAGCATGGCTGTGGAAGTAGGTGGGACCAAGCTAAAGAGTGCCTTGGGGGACCTTCTGACCGGGGCTCCTCCCCTCAGTCACAAGGACATAGTAGCAGAGGGGCTGCGCCAGCTGCTGGGGGAGGAGAAATACCGGCAGGACCTGACCGTGCCTCCAGGCTACAGCACAGGTGAGCTCTGGGTGGGCCGGCGAGCCCCCGGGAAGCAGAGCCTCCGCCGGAAGCCAGTGGCTCTTTCTCTCCCGGCCCCGCAGACTTCCTGCTGTGTGTCAGCAGCTGCGGCGCGGTGCTGCCCGTGAGAGCCCAGGACCCCTTCCTGCCGTACCCTCCCAGGTCCTGTCCCCGCGCCACCCGGGACCCTGCCCAAAGGTAAGGCGGGAGCCTGGGAGAGCCTCCCCGGCCCCCGCGCATAGCGCCTGAGCCGCAGTGCCTTCCTCTCCAGGGTGGTGCTGATGCTGCGGGAGCGCTGGCACTTCTGTCGGGATGGCCGGGTGCTGCTGGGCTCCCGAGCCCTGCGGGAGCGGCACCTGGGCCTGATGGGCTACCAGCTCCTGCCGGTGAGGCCCCGCCCCACCCGCGCCACGCCCTGCGGCCCCGCCCACCCCGTGCCAACGCCACGCCCCCACTCGACCCGGCCAGTTCCCCAGCCCCCAGGGATGACGAATTCTGTCCTCTGCCCCGCAGCTACCCTTTGAAGAACTGGAGTCCCAGAGGGGCCTGCCCCAGCTCAAGGGCTACCTGAGGCAGAAGCTCCAGGCCCTGGGCCTCCGCTGGGGACCGGAAGGGGGGTGAGGGGTGCACACGGGCTCAGGATGGCCCCCTCGTGGGGGTGGACAGTTTGCACTTTGCTTCCCTCTGATTTGTCATTAAAGTCCCTTTCCTTCCCCATCGCACGTTTTGTTTCTGGGACGGGCGGGCTGGGTTCCCCCACGTGTTTCCCATTCACACCCGGCTGACACTGACACACACAGACGACTAGAGATAGGTGGGGGCCGAAGCGCTTTACTGCGGAGGGGTGGGGGGAGGGCCTTAAATTATTCACTTAAATAAAAATGAGGAGGGAAGAGGATGGGGAGAGCTCCCCCCCAGCCCCCGTTCCCTCTGTCCGTCCATCCCTTGGCTGTCCGTCCAGGCAGCAGTTACACAGGCATGGGCATCTCGTTGTACTCGTCCACACCCTCCCGCTCATCGAACACCGGTTCTGCCTCGTTAGCATCCAGCTGTGGGCCAGGACAGAGTCAGGAAGGTGGGCGACCTCCCAGCAAGACTGCGTGGGTGGGGCCGGGCGAGGCTGGGGAGGAGCGCAGGCCTTACATATTTCATCTCCCGCTCGGTGAAGATGCGGCTCAGCACCACCATGCGAAGCGGCACCGTGAGGATGAGGATGAAGGGGAAGGCCAGGGAGGCCGCGGTGGACATGACCGCCCAGAGCACGGCCAGGCAGAGCAGCTGCAGGGCCGTGAACAGGTGCATACGCAGGGTCCGGACCTGGGGGCGGAGTGACAGGGCCAGAAGAGTGAGCCCGGCCCCGGAGGGCCGTCAGGGCCTGCCATGACCAGAGGATGACGGCCCCTCTCCCCTCCGCAGAGGCAGGTGGAAGTGCCTGCGTAGGTGCTTACGGGAGCCAGGTCTGCACAGGCTGAATGGTGGCTGGCCAGGGTGCATAGATGGGGGGCCGGAGGGTGACCCACACAGACTGGGCAGGGGGGAGAGGCGTGGGGCCCTTCCCAGCCGGGTCTCACCTTCTTGACGTAGGTGACATCTGGGTGGTGTTTGGGCGGCATGAGCAGCAGGTGCAGCCGCTCATAGAACTGGATCCCGTTCAGGGAGGTCACGCCCATGTATAGGAAAATCCCGAAGAGCACAGCCAGGGGGATCTGCCGGAGCAGATCCCCGATGACCAAGGAGAGGCCTGCGGGCGAGGGGGAGGAACAGCTGGCCCCGGGGCGCTCCACCCCTCCACCCGAAGTGGCCATGGCCATGAGACCCCTCCGGGAAGGCTGGGAGGAAGAGGCGAACATACCCACGAGCAGGGCCACCAGCAGCCCTGTCACCCGCTGCTCCTTGACCTCCTGGATCTTGGGCTTGTCCCCAGGCGCCACCGCCTTGCTCATGACCGTGAGCGCGTTTGCGTGCGTGACGGAGCGGACAGTGGCGGCAGCCAACCAGGGCAAGCCGAAGAGGGCACAGATGCCGCCCATGGCCACGATGAGCAGCAAGTCCAGGTGGAAGCCGGAGCCCTTCTGAAGCATGCGCTCCTTCTTGGAGATGATCAGCCTGAGCGGGGACAGGCACGCCCTGAGCCCCGGGCCCCCCAGCCCAGCTCGGCAGACAACTGGGTCTTTCCAGGGCGCCCAGGCAGTCACTTCTGTTTCTGGAGCCCGGAGGTCCCTGTCCACCCCCTTCAGGATGAGGGTTCCATCATGGAGCTGAGTCCTATCCCAGTGGCCACCCCCTACCCCCTGGAGGCAGCCAGTGTGCACTGTGCCCATGTGGGCACAGTGCAGTGGGGTTTTCTGTTGTCTACAAACTTCAGCAGCCAGCCTGCTGGGGGCTCCAGCCCCTCCATGCAGCAGCTCGTCCCTGTCTGCACAGCGACCCCTCTGCCAGGACCACTCACGTGGTGATCTGTGTTTCCATGAAGATAAGGATGAAGACCAAGATGGCGGGCAGCAGGCTGGCAACCATCATCCACACAGGGAAGGCGCTCTTCTCCCCCAGGGGGTTGATGACCCAGCCCCGCTTCTCTGGGGCTGTCACTGAGAAGCCGCTGGGCACACTCAGCTTCTGCAGGGCAGAGGGTGGGGCCGAGGCGGGTGAACCTTGGTGGGGGGCATGCCCTGAGCTGCACTGGGGCAGGGGGCACGCTGAGCGTGTGCTGCGGGAGAGGCTGGGTATCTGCCCAGTTTAGAAGCAGCTCTGGTCCTGGGGGTCTGGAGTCCAGCACCCCCTCATCACTGCGTGCGCACCACCATACCTGCGTGTAGGTGTCCTCAATACTGTAATCCACAAGCACCATGATGAGAATGGCGATGGGCACCCCGAAGTCCCCAATGACGCGCCGTACCTGTGGGCAAGCACCGCGCTCAGAGGCCCCACACCGCCATCCAGGCCGGGTAACCCCCCTCCTTCCCCCGCCCCGGGGCTTTATGCCTCCCTCAGGCCTGCCAGCCCACACACCCGGCCGGGGAAGAACCGGCTGTTCTTGAATTTGCGCAGGAAGAAGGCGATGAAGAAGGTGCCGGCCATGAGAACCAGCGACAGCAGGGCGGTGTTGGGCTGGCCCTGGGGCCTGCCCTGCCCGGGCGGCCTGGCTGAGCTCTCGTTCCTTGGCCCCAGCGTGGTTCCTGCCCCGGGCCATGTGGCGTTCTCGCCACTGTCTGCCTCAGAGCTGTTGGAGATGGAACAGCCGTGGAGGGGGTGCTCCTGGAAGATCTGGGGAGAGAATGAAGGACTCCATACGCTTAATTGGCCAGAGGTCTGGGACTGAGTGTGTTGGGTGGGACAGGAGGGCCCAGGGTAGTCGGCCTGCCCTCAAGGAGCTTAAGAAAATGACTGAGGTGAACAGACGGGAGCGCAAGACCACTAAGGGTTAAGAGGGGGGCTGCTCTAACTGGGGAAGGCAGCTGGGAACAAGGCTCCAGACAGGCCTGGAGGAGCATCCAGGGGAGCGTGGCAAACCCTGCGGACAAGTCTGATCCTGACCCAGACACAGACATGAGAGCCTGTCTGTCAACTTGGGGGCCTTTCCCTCTGACTTCTGGATCCTCTGCCATCTTATCAAAAGCACACGTCACCTTTGTTATTAAAACTGGGTGAGTCTTTGAGACCGATCTGAAGTCCCGGTGTATGTATTAGCAACAGGCCTCACACGTAGAGAACCCAGGGGCAGGAGGCCCCCAGCTCCCTCGCGGGCCAGGTCCCACGGGGGCCCTACCCACCTTCACCAGCTTGTAGAAGGTCTCGTAGATGAAGATGAGCGAGATGAGGAAGGCAAAGATCTCCTGGGTGAAGCGGGAGACGAAGCGCACCAAGAAGCTGCCCTCCAGGGCCACCATGAGCAGGGCCAGCAGCACCAGCCAGAAGCCGATCCACACACGGCCCACCAGGTACTCCAGGTCGTTGCTGCTGCAGAACTGGGGTGGGCAGGGGGAGGGGGTGGGCAGAGTCGGGCTCAGAGCCTGGGGGCTCTCGAGGAGTGGGGGGAGTGGCGGGGGGGGGGGGAGTGTGGGGGGGCAGGTGCAGAGAAAGGGAGAGGGAGCTGAGCTGGGCAGGAGGAACCAGCACCAACAGTCTGTGGCCGCTCACCGAAAAGAAGGCCTCCTCGAAGACCAGCAGGGGCCCTGAGAAGCCGATCACCAGCAATGGCTGGGCCCCCAACAGGCAGAAAAGCACACCCTGGATGGCCGTGGACATGATGAGCTCCGACACCCCGATCAGGTCGTGCGTCTTCTCCCCTAGGGCAGCAGGAGCCTGCTCAGGGGCTGGTGGCGGGGCGTGGGTGGTCACACCCTCCCCTCTCTGCCGTGCCTAAGCCCCTCCTTACCCAGCAGCCCCCCGAAGGTGATGGCGGGAGACAGGGCCGCAAAGTAGATGAAGATGACGGCAGCCAGGCACTGGGGGTCCAGCGCGTCCCGGAAGTCGCTCAGGTAGTGGGGGTAGCGGCGCCGCACGTCTCGGATCAGCCCCCCAAAAGGCCGGCCCGTCCGCCGCAGGGGATCGTCTTCCACCGCACTGGCCACCTCTACCATCTGCAGGAGCGCTGCAGCCCGGGGCCTGCGTCAGGGCGCCCGCCCACCCGTCCGCCCTCCTGACACCCCAGCCCGACCCAGCCCCCTGGCTCATACTGGCCCCGTACCCTTATCCTGGGCCGACTTGGGCTCCAGCCCCGCCCCCGGGGGCAGCAGCCGGCCCTGCTCCTCCCGCTTCTTGAGCATCTGGCGCTGGAAGTGAGCTACCGACCGCAGCAGCTCCTCGCCCTGCACCTCCGACGGCGGCAGCACCACGCTGCAGTCCAGGAAGGCGTTGATGGCCGTCAGCAGGTCCTCCCGCTCATCCGCCAGGTAGGCCGCCTCGTGGAATTGCTGCCGGAGCGGGACTGGGACGAGTGAGGATGCAGGACAAGAGGCCAGGGCCCAGGAGTCGGGCTGGGCACCAGGGGTGGGGGGTCGGGGGTGGGGGTGGCGTGCTGCAGCGGCTGACCTTGTCAGACATGAGGGTGGAGATGGAGCGGCCGATCTCGTGGTAGTCCATGTTGGCGCTGCTCGGGCCCAGCAGCAGGAAGAGGAAGCGCACCGGCACAGGCACCTCCAGCACCGCGTCCAGCTCCACCGCCTCCCGCAGCCGCACGAAGGCCATGGTGGGGCGGGCCAGGAACTCCACGCAGCCTGTGGGTGTGTGGCCATCATGGGTGAGAGCTCAGCCTGGGTGGCCCCCAGCCCCCGCCCCACTCCTCGCCCTGCATACCCACGAGGACCACCGTGGCCTCGGCATTCTCAGGGATCTTCTCCAGCAGCTTCAGCTCATGCTTGGACTTGGAGCGAGTGATGCCGGCCGGAGGAGCCGGAGCAGGCGGCTCGCGCTGGGGAGGCGGGAGGCCAGGGCTCAGTTGGGCCGCCCTGCCCCTGCCCGCCCCCGCCCTGCTGGCTCGGGGTCCTGCAGCCGCTGGGGTGGCCGGACCTCACCCTGGCAAGGCCGCCTTCTCCCCCTCACCTCTCGCTCCACCTCCAGCCGGGTCTCGGGAACTCCTCCGATGAGGGGCTCGGTGACGTGGGGGTCGCTCTCGGCGCCCTGGCCGTGGTGATGTCCCAGCAGGGAGCCCAGGGAACCGGCCGAGATGTTGCGGGGGAAGGAGAAGTCCTTCTCGTCACTCGGGTGGCTGCAGGGCAGCAGGCAGGGAGGTGAGGCGGGCTGGCGGCTGGGGCTGGGGTCAGGCAGGCAGAATGTGGTACGCAGGGTCTCACCTGTGTTTCAGCAGCAGGGCCCGCAGCACGTTGGCTCTGTCCTCAGCCTTGATCTGGTCCGAGATGACCATCTGCTCCACCACCTGGTGGGCCACGCCAGGCAGGGTCTGCTGATCCAGGTCCAAGAGCACGGCCCCTGGAATGAGGTCGACACAGAGGGGCCTCGTCCCCAGCCAAGAATCGGGGGGCTGGGCTGGGAATGGGGGGACAGCCAGGGAGGCACTGCCCAACCCCAAAACCGGTGAGCGGGGCCCAGCTGGGCCTGAGGCCCAAGTCCCCAGGCCCTCTCTCCCTGCAGGAATGTTGTGAGGCTCAGCAGAGGCCAGGAAACCCCAGCTCTCAGAGAGGACACCTGGCTAGACGTTGCCCAGACGCCCCTTCTGGAAGCACACAGCAGGAAGCGTCCCAGGCCACCCACATAGGCTGGACTGCCCTTCGCTGCCAGGAACTTCCTCCAGACCACGCTGCTGCCTCTGCCGTCCGCTTGAGGGCCCAGTTCTGCCCTCTGGAACACGACCCAGCCGGTTGTGGCAGCCCCGAAGCCATCTGAAGGGTAACCTCCCCGCCGACCCTGGACTCCTCAGCGTCCCCAAGTCCAGCAGCTGCTCAAGGACACCAAGCCCGTCCCTGCTCTGAGCTATCATTTCCTAGAGAGATGAAGGTCCTCTCAAAAGCCACCAGGTCATTTTCCCGTCAAGGTCAACTCACGGGACATGGAACAAACAGGACCGAAGGCCCCCTGAGCAGCCATAAGGCAGATGGCACAGCCTTGCCATCAAGCCCTGTGCTCTGGCACCTCACCCAAAGCTCTCAAGCCTCACTCAGAGCCTAGTAACTCCTAGCTGGGAAACAGTCCTGACAGCAGGTTTTTGAGTCCTCGACCGCTGACAGCAAGTGGGAGCGGTTCCCCAGCAGAAGGAGGAAACAAGCCAAGAGCAGAACATCAGACGGGAGCACCTGTGCTCACACGGCAGAGGCCACACCGCCCTACAGGTTAGGTCACACTGCCAAAAGCCCACACCGCCCTATAGGTTAGGTCACACTGCCCAGAACCTCTAGGATCTCAGAAAGCATTCCACCAAAACCATTTAACAACACCGCAGCATCCAAAACATACCAGCTTCAGTTTATCTGAAAATATCACTTTCTAGAGAAGCTGCTTGCTGAAGATGCCAGACCAGAGAAGAGGGTCAGTCCTGCCCTGCAGTCACCCAACGACAGAGCCCGAGGAACAGCAGGCCTTGCGAGAGGTGACGTCACGACAAGAGATGCTCCCTCCTGGGCTCTGGTGACATTACACACCCTGTTGCTCAAGACAACAGGACCATTTGGTCCTCGGAGAACGGGCTTGGGCAAAGGCAATTCTCAGGGTGAGGATGGGCGGGCTGGGTGGGTGCGGGGGCACGCGTTACCATGGGCCAGGGTCCGGCGCAGCTCCAGGAGGCTGCGGAACGAGAGGGAGGCCACGTGGGGCTTCCCCCAGCGCTCCGTCTCCTCCTCCACGTCCTCCTCGAATTTGATCCAGCGCGCCGTCTCCCGCCACTGAGGCTCCTGGTTTTTGTCCAGCAGCAGCTCATTCAGCTCCACAAACACCTTGGGGCAACAGGAGAGGGCGTGGCGGGACGGAGGCTGTGTCCCCGGGGGGCACAGGGCGCAGGCCCGGAGCCCAGACGAGTTACCAACCCACCTGCGGCTCTCCCTCGGCTGTGAAAGACGAGCGATGCCACCCACCTCAAAGGCCACGAGCGGGCCAAGAAAGACCCACTTACTGTACGGCTCAAAGAGCTAAGTACTCAATAGTCTGTAATAACCTGTTAGGGAAGAGAATCTGAAAATACAGATAGGTATACATATGTATAACTGAATCACTGTGCCATACACCTGAAACCAGCTCCACCTTGTAAATCAACTATAATTAAAAAAAATGGGGGGTATAGTGGGGGATAAAAGAAAAGTACATGGAACACTTAGGATGGCGTATGACTCAGAGGAAGTGTTTGATGAGTGGTCTCTAAACACACACACAGGAACTCGGCAGGATGCATTTACACGCATTTCTAGAACTGGCAAAACTGAAGAGTGACACAGCGGTCACTTCTGAGGGTGCCGACTAGGCAGAGGCCTGGAGGAACTTTCTGAGTGTGGGCATGTCCTGTATCAAGGTAGGCTTGGCTAGGATTGACACATGCAAAGCATCACGGAGTTGTACACTTAACCTGAGTGGGCTTTTACTGTGTCTGTTTGACCGCAATCAAAAGTTACCCCCCAAAAAAACCCACTGGCAGGGGCAGGGCTCAAGACCAGAGCGCTGAAATCTTAGATGGGCAGCATCACTAAGTACGGGGCTTCCCTTGTGGCTCAGATGGTAAAGAGTCTGCCTGCAGTGCGGGAGACCTGGGTTCGACCCCTGGGTTGGGAGGATCCCCTGGAGAAGGAAACGGCTCCCCACTCCAGTATTCTGGCCTGGAGAATTCCATGGACTGTATAGTTCATTGAGTCACAAAGAGTCGGACACGACTGAGCGACTTTCACTTTCACTAAGTACCTGAGTGGCCTTGGCCAGTCACTGTCCCTGTCACCCTCACAGGATGTGGGAGGACTCGAGCGGGGAGGTGACTGGACTCTGAGACATGACGTGCGCTGCTGCACAAAGCCCCTCTCAGACACCTCACTGCCAGCTGCCAGAGAACGGCCGTGAGAGAAGTCAACATGTCTAAGATAACAGCCACACCAGCAACAGCAGCTCAGTAACACCATAATAACAATTTGGGGACAGACGGCTCCTAGACTTAACCGTAGTGAACATTCTGTAATGTTTAAATGTTGACTGGTTATGTGGGGCACCTGAGGCTAACATAATATTGTGTTATCAACTATATGTAATTTAAAAAAAAATCAATACTGTTGAAGATTGCACTCTTGTGCAGTGTGCAACCTTGAAAACCATGCATGGCCACCCCGGGGCTCAAGATCACCACTGGTCTGAGAAGCGGTGGGGGCTGTGGAGAACAGATGAACAGGGAGATGATGGAAGATGGTGGAGCGGAGAACTCACCTCATGGGGCTTGTGGGGGGCCCGGGGCCGGGCCCGAGGCGTGGGGCCAGGCTCTCGCCCTTCCCGGCCACTCTGTACAGATGCCTTGGCATTCTTCCGCACCAAGTGTCTCCGTACGCCAGGAACATCCTCAAACCGGTGACCTGCGGTGGAGGGGGGGGGGACAGGGTCAAAGGTCCCTTTCTCTTACCCCCACCCCCAGCCCCACCAGCTCCAGGCTCGCCCAGGCCTGGCACGCACTTTTCATGAGGTCCAGGTCAGCTGTGGCCAGTGTCTGCGCCTCGCTCTCGTCCGTGGGGACCCGAGGCAGCAACGCCTGCTCAGCCCCCGTCATGCTTCCGATGCGTCTCCTCTCCTGCAGGTTGTAGCTGCGGTGCCCGGGCTGCGCCTTGGTCAGGAGGCGCCCGGAGGCACCCCCGTCATCACCTCCCGCCGTGCCGCTGGCCACGGCCGCCACCTCCTCCACCTGGGCCCTGCATAGACAGGGAGGCCGTGAGTGAGCCTGGGAAGGTTGGCCCCTCCTGCTTGGCCAGGTGCCACACGGGAAGCCCCTGGGAAAGGGGACCCCACTGGCCCCAACCCTGCCTCCATCCCCACACGCCTGGGTAGGTGGGAATGTGGAAGCGCAGCAAAGGTTCTGGAATCAGGGGGTGGCGTTTAAACCCAGCTCCTTCCTTCCCAGCAATCCCCCGAGCCGCCCCGGGACAGAAACTCAAGCCGCCAAAGGGAGGCTGAAGCCAGCCTTCCCCAGGGCCCAGGGTGGCCCAGTGACATCGGAAAAGTGCCCAGGGTGGGACCCCTAGCAATGGACTCGGGGCTCACAGGAGACCCTGTTTCTAATCGAATGGAGTAAAGGACATGGAAATGGGCCTTTGGAGTTGGAGACGCCTGCCCCCGCCCCACAGCCGTGAGGAGGGTATGAGCGCCTGTCCCTTAGGGTTCTGGCTTCTGCGTTTATCTCCCAGGCAGGGGTGGTTTCCTTTCTCTCCACCTCCCCCAGAGGGCCCTGTCCCTGCCACACCTTTCTACATCATTCCCCCAGCCTCCAGCACCCCCATGGCTCCAAGCCCCTGTCCCGCGCCCGTGACCAGCGCCCTGAGGCAGGCTCTCTCCCCCTGCACCCACCTTCTGTGCCCGAGGTTCTGTTCGCACTCCTGCCCACAAATCTGACCCCCTTGTCCGATGCCGCACTCTCTCTCGGGCTCCCCCGCCTCCTGGCTGTCCAGCGGCCCGCAGGCCTGCACCCCCCATGCAGACGGCCGAGGTGGACCCAGCTCCATCCACACAGCCTGTCTTCCCAGCGAGTCTGTGCCGCCCCAGAGGGGCAACTCGCCCTTCACTTCCCCCCGCCCCTTCACACTGCCTGGCACCCGGAAAACAACAGGGAGGCGATAGTAGTGACCTTGAGACCTCGTTCAAAGTGGTTTCTTCCAGGAAGCCTTCCCTGGCTGACGTCCCCAAACTCCACAATCACCTGTTGGTACTGACGCTCCGCCTGAACCCAGTCGTCTGGCGCAGTCACTTGTGCTGGCTGCCACTTCACCAGACCACAGCCAGGGTGGGCTGGCAGCTCCCCAAAAGCAGGAGGGGGGCCTCCTATTCCTCTCACCCCCTTGGGGTCCCAGGGGGCGTGAGGAGGTCAGCTGTCCAGTCCCTGATCTGTTTGATGTTGCTCCCCTGAAGTCGTGAGCAGGAGGGTGGGGATGGCAGGCGTGGGAGGAGGTGGCTAAACCATATTTAAAGCTGTTCACACCACCCTTCAGCCCCTACCACCACCTTGTGGGAAAAGTCCTATTACACTTGGTTTATAGACGGGGAGACAGACTCAGAGACATCGGCTCTTGACAAGAGTCAAATCCTAGCGGCATGACCCAACCTGAGCCTCTCAAGGCTCTGGCTTTGTCTCCCCACCCCACCTGACCAACGCCGGTGTGGGAGGTCTCAGTGTGGGGGGTCTCAGTGTGGGGACCCTTACCCAGTCTGGGCCGCTTTGGTGGCCCGGGGAGCTGCCTCCTGGTGGGGCTGGGGTGGAGGTGGAGAGGGACTGGTGGCCTCTGCCTTCCGGTCTGCACCTTCATCCTCCTGGAGGAAGAACTAGAACAGGGACGCCGTGTGAGCAGGGGAGGCCGGGTCAGAGATCCTGCAGGCGCCCCCCACCCCCGGGAAACCCTGCCCGCTCACCTGCACAGAAGAGGGAGTAGAGGCAGGCGACGGCTGGCTGAGGGCCCGGGCCCCCTCGGCCTCACTGGCCTCATCGTCCTCTTCCTCACCCTCCTCGATGGTAGGGGTCTCCCCAGTCGGGGAGGCTCCGGGGCGCCTGCGGAGCTTCCGTCCTGGGCCCTGGGGTGTCTTTCGGCGCCGGGTGTCGGGAGGCAGGTGGGTGGACAGCGGGTGGTGGATGTGATGGGAAGACTGGCGGTGGTCTGCAGGGACAGGTGGACCGGCTGCCAATGGGCCCAGCTTCCCCCCTCTCCAACTGGCCGGCTCCCAGCCTCTGCCCGCCCCCAGGCCCCCAGCTCAGTCACACCCGGAGCAGCACCCCGCCAGCCCCCCACTCGCCTCCCCCAACCCCCTCACATTCAAAGTCTTCTTCCCCATAGCTGCGGCCGAGCTCCTCCCCTCCTCGGGACCCCGCCTCCTGAAGGATCTCCTCGAACCGCTCCACGCCCAGGGTGCGGTGGAGTTCGTCCTCCTCCTGCTCAGCTGCAAAGCCGGGCGCCGTCACGGGGCCCAGGCTCTCAGGCTCTGGCTGCGAGGAAGAAGGGGCAGTGAAGACTCTCAGGGGGCAGGGGGGTGTGTGTCTCTGCACACCCCCTGCCCGCTTAGCGGCAGAAACCCAGTACCCTCCTCCCAGCTGCCCCAGCATCCCTAAAGCCAGGACTTAGCACCCTACCCCCAGCAGCCTGCCCCCCCACCCCCACCCCAGGGTCCTGGGCCATCAACACCCTGGCTGGATCCATTCCTGTCGGTTCTGGGACAGGTGGGAAGCGTCAGCCCTGGAGGCCTCTGCAGAAGTCCTGTGTGTCCACTCCAGAGCTCAAGGTCGGGGGTGTGACCTGGGCCGTTCACACAGCTGACGCTGATGGTCGTGAATACGACTGGGACCCATCCCACTGAGCCTGAGAAGTAACTTCTCGGGGCACCTGAGCTAACCGATCTAACCAACCGGGGTTGATCTGAGGCTCCTGGGCAGGAAGGCAGCACGTCACCCCATTGGAAGAGGTCCCTGCTGGGCAGCTCCCGGAGGGAGCCAGTGCTCCGGGCCGCGGCCCCGCCCCGCCCTGCTTCTCCCTACCCCCCCTGCACCTGAGTCATTCTGCGGGAGCCCAGGACCGTGGTGGTGCTTTGGAGAGCTTGGCCCAGCGGTGTGGGCGGCCACCACTCTGCGGCCTCAGTCCAGCGCCCCCCCACCTGCCACCACCACCACCACCCCCTGCCGGCTGGTCTCGGCTCCAGGCACCACCAAATATTTGCTCAAGCGAGAGCTTCTGGACTTGAAGGGCATCGAGATCTCCAAGGGCAGGGGTACCCGAGCAAGAAAGAGCAGAGGGAGGTGGGCTGGGAAGGAGGGCGGGCCTTGCAGAGCCTGGGAGGTGGGGTCAGGAGCCGCTGTGGGGGGGCACACACTGGATACGAGAGGCTGGGACCAGGAGCTTGCCCCCCCCAACCCTGGTCAGCCCATCTCTGCCGCTCGAGCCCGGCATCCCCACCACCACCCTCCAGGCACGGGGCCCCACTCTCACCAGAAAAAGCACCGGGAGGAAGGTGGCGGAGCGGGGCGGCTGAAGCCAGCGAGCAGAAGGGGGCTAGCCCGGGGTGGGGGGAGGAGGGCAGACAGCCCCTCGCACCTGAGGCCGCAGGAGGAAGTCCATGGCCGCCGGCCGGGGTGAACTGGGGGCGGAGGGGGAGGGGACCGACCGGCACCTCGCCCGGTCACGTGTCCCCGTGGGCCCAAGTGACCAATGACGCAATGATGATGCCGGCGCTGGGGTTAATCATTGCCCTTCCCAGGATCACTGGGAGGGGGACACGTGGGACGGCGGACACGTGGGGGCCGGGAGGGGCCGGGCCTGGGTGGCACGTGGGGCTGGGGGGCGGGGCGGTCTGCCCAGAAGCCCCGTGTAGCAGGCCGGGCGGGAGCAGCCTCCAAGACCCAGGGCGGGGGAGGGGGCTGTCGCCGGTTAGAGACCCAGGATTCCCAAAGTTCCTCTCCCGCTGAGGAGGAGCATAAACAACCTCCCGGGGCTTCAGGGAACAGCCGCAAGGCCCTCCCCAGGGCTGGAAGCTGTCTGACTGCCACCACCAGTACCTGTCCCAGACCTGGTGGCCCGTGCAAGGCTCAGACAGGCATGGCAGAGCCCTTCCCAAGTTCATCCTGGGCTCCCCTCTTGGGCCTCTTCACACGCGCGCACACACACACACACTCACACCCCTGTTTGACACAGACCCTCACCCTTGCCCAGAGCCCCAGTGGTGGCCTCTTCACTCACACACGCACACACCCTGAGCCACAGCCCCAGGGATGGTGGTGCACAGGAGAGGAGGGGCAGTGAGCAATACTCACCGTGCGGAAGGAATCCGCGCCCGACATGGGGCGCCGGGGGCCGCTGCTCATGGCCAAATCTTAGCCCTTCTCGCTGTAGCTGCGGCTTTCAGGGAGGCAAGGTGGCGGCATAACCTGAGGGAGGGCACCGATCACCGGGTGAGAGAGGTCCCAGGCCAGTGGGGGCACCCCAACATTGCACAGTTTCCCCCACCCCAAACCACCCCCAGGGGAGGGCGGGGGCTTTGCAGAAGTCACGCGGGGCGGGGGGGCGGGGGGGCGGTTCCTGGTTGCACAGGATCCTCCCGGGCTCCCAAGGGCCTTGGCGCCTGATTCTGGGAGAGTGGAGCGGGGAGCAGAGAAAGTTATAGGAAGAAAAGAGAGAAACAAAGCAAGGATGGAGGCTCAGCAGGCCCAGGGACTGAGCGTAGTTAGGGAGAGAGAGCAGAGGGTGGGAGACCCCCAGCGGGGGGTGGGGGAAGCAGGAAGGCGTCAGGCCCAGACCTGGAGAGACAGCAGCAGAGATCAGCGTGGGGAGATAGAAGAAGAGGGAGGACAGGCCGAGCCAGAAGTGCAGTGGGAGCAGAGAGGGGTGTACCCGGGGGGTGAGACCCAGAGCCGGGCCAGGGCAGGGCGGGGATGAAGGAAGGCAGACAGAAATCTGGAGTGAGCCCAGAGCAGCCTGCAAAGGGGGCTGCAGTCCTGTGCCCCTCTCCTCCGGAAAAAAAAAAAGCCCAGCCCCAAAGTGGGGGAGGAGGAGGCTCCCGGGGGAGGGGCGGTAGCCCAGCTCCACTCTGGCAGTGGGAGGGCAGCACTGGCCCGGCAGCGCTTTATACTGGGGGAGGGGCACGTGATGCCCGGGGAGGAGGGGGACACAGAAACCCTGAGCTTCTGCCCTCGGGGGCAGTTTCAGGGCTTCCCCTCCCCAAGCCCGCGGCCAGGAAAATCTGAGCGGCCGGCTGACGCCCTCCTGACTGTGACTGTAGGGGCGTCTGGGGAGGACGCCGTGCGGAAGGAGGCCAGAAGGGCTGCGTTTAGGGAAGCTGGCCAGTGCAAACTGGGGGGACCCGTTCCTAGTGGGGGGTGCTCTGTGATGGCAAGAGAACTGACCGCCCCGGTGTGTCGCTGGGGGTGGGGGTGGTGGGTTGGTGGTC
This sequence comes from Muntiacus reevesi, assembly GCF_963930625.1. Taxonomy (NCBI): domain Eukaryota; kingdom Metazoa; phylum Chordata; class Mammalia; order Artiodactyla; family Cervidae; genus Muntiacus; species Muntiacus reevesi. The sequence continues at coordinate 107,244,229 of NC_089254.1, read as the reverse complement.
AGGGTTACTGGATTTAGGGCCCAACTCAGGGGTGACACAAGTCAGTGTAGGGTCAAACAATATAGGTCTGGGGGTCAGTCCGGGCTAGGGGGCCTGGAGCGACCCATGCCCCTAGCGGGGCATTCCAGCTCAGCTGAGTGCTCTCTTCAGCTCCCCCCTTGGCAGGCTGTGCGCCAGGGCAAGTCTGCTATGGGGCGCCAGGCGCTGGCGGAGGCGACCTGGTCTGGGAAGCAGTGCCCAGCACCTGCCGGTGCCCGGCTCCCACCTCCAGGCTGGGCTCTCGGTGTGCTCCGCCGTCCTCCCCCGCCCTCCTCCCTCCACCTCCTCCCACCCCCACCGCGCCTTCCCCAGAACACAAAGCCGCCTCTGTCCAGAGCATCGGTGTCGATAATCCGGGGTGGGGGCACATTCCAGGGACCAGCCCCGACCGGCCCAGAGGATTAGCACTCCGGACCCCCACATGGGCATTAATCGCCCCCGCAGTGGACTGGCACATTCCACCGCTCTCCGGACGCGGGGCTGGCGGGAGTGGGGCGCTCAGGGAAGAGGAGAAAGTGAACCCTGGAGTGCAGCTCAGCACCGCACCCCCACAGCCAGCACAGAGCTCCCCACCCGGGCCAGCCAGCCAGCATCCCCCCACCCCCGCCAGGAGTTAGGTCGCACTGTCCCGGGCTCGTCTTTCCCATCCCCACCCAGCTGCTCCCTCTCCGGCCTGACCCCTTGTCCCGACCTGACCCGCCACCCCCATTCCTGGCTCCGCCTCCCAAGCCCGAGATTGGGGGGCAGAGGCTGAGGCTCGCAGCAACTCTTAGGCAGGGGAGCCCTGGACCGGCCTTAAGGCTAGAGTAGGGGGTGGCACGCGACGGGTGTCGTCTGGAGTACCGCCCGGGGGTCGGGAGGGCCCCCTCCCGGTGGCAGGGGGCGCGGCACCCTCGCTTTTAGAGAACTCGAAGAAGCGGACTCAAGACCCCGCTTCCGACCCGCAATCACTCCGCTCGCCTCCCCATCCTTCTCCCCCAAGAGCTCGCGTCCCCGCGCCCCAGTCTCCGCCCTTTCCTGCACTTCCACTCCCTCCCCGCTCCGAGTGCCGAGTTCCCCCCTTTCCTTCCCCCTCCCTTCCTCTCTCCGCGGCCCCGGCCCTCCCCCGCCGCCACCTCCCCGCTTACCCGCTTCCTCTGGACCTGGCGCTCCAGGGGTCTCGGGGTCTCTCTCCCCGCCGGCTCTCGAGCCCTCGCGCGCTCCCGACGGTTCCCCCGGGCCCACCTCGGGGCGCGCCCCCCGCCGCTCCCAACTTCTCCCAACTCAACTTTCCCCCGCGTCGCGGGCAGGCCAGCCCCCTACGTGCGCGCGTCCCGGCGCACCGTGCGCGGCCCCGGCGCGGCGGGCCCGGAGGCGGGGAGTGGGGCCGAGACCCGGGGGGCGGAGGCGCGCGGCCAGGCACTGCGGGCGCCCGGATCCCAGAGCAGAGGAGGCCGCCCCCGGCTTGCCGCCCCGCGCTTCCCCGCAACGAGCTCGGGTGCCTAGAGACGCCGTCTCCTGGCTTCATTTGGCCCCTCTGGGCGGAAAGGAAGCCCGGTTCATCCTCGGGATCCCAGGCAGGAAAAGAAAAAAAGAGGCACCAAGCTATCAGGCAATTCGGAGGAAATTGAAATGTCAATGCATCGGGGGTCAAGAGTCTCTGCGACCGCAGGCAGCCCCAGCCTTCCACCCCTAGTTGTCCCCAGTGCCTCCAAGAAAGCCCCTGTCTTTGCCAGGAGGATGGGGGTGGGGGCGAAGAGTGGTGATGGCGGCGCGGGGTGGATACCCATTACTCTGTGCTGAGTTAAGTCTTTCCGAACCGGGGGACTTCTGCCTCGGAGAGATTCCCTGCCGTGCCTTCCCTTCTCGAACCCTATTCATAATCATCATCTGTCATTTAAAGATCTATTTCTTGTTTTCTCAAATTATAAATTCTTCCAGGTAAGCGAATCTATGTTTCGCTTCTGAGAGTCTGCCACCGAGGGAAGGACAGCATTGTGTACGCAGAAAACGTTCAGACATAAACGAGTTAATTAACAAACTGTTTAAGCCCCAACGTCGGTTCCGGCGGCGCCGAGGAGTGCTGTTTGGGGGCAGTTTTCATCCAGTTCACAGCCCTCAAGAATGCAATCATGAGACAATTAGAGAGAAGCCACAAGATAAATCTATAATCAACTCCTTAAGGGATGAGGTCAAGGCCGCTTCAAGTGTAGCTTCTGTCTGTCCTTCTGTCTGTTGAGGGCGGTAACCAACCTGCCAGCCCTCGGGCCACACCCCGGCCGACTCCAGTGGGCCAGGGCTCTGTAGACTGGTGGGGGTGGGGTGGGGTGGGGTGGGGGCGGGGGTACACCTCCCCAGTGCGCCAGCTTGCCTCGGAATATCAGGGTGGAGCGAACTGCTGGAGTCGGGTGGATTCCAGGACCACAAAAAGGGGAGAGAGAAGAGTCTGGCGTATGGTGAATCCAGCCTCCAATGGGGCACACCTGTCTCTCTTTCCAGCCTTGCGGGCAGCTGGCCCCTGTGAAGTCATCATCGGCAAGATATGGCTCAGAGCCATTCCGCAGGCAATCCTGAGCTCACCGGACGGCCCAGGGAGAGGTTCAAACCGGTTATGGGAGTGTCAGGAGGTCGTTGGAAGCTCAACACCATCAACCCGGCCAGAGCCAGGGCCACCTGGGCTCGGGAGGCAGGTTGCCAAAGCCCAGACTCTGGAAAGCGCCCCTCCACCCCACCCAACCCCGCCGCCCCCACCCCTGCTGCATTCTGGAACGTGTAGTCCCGGAGAGGCTCTTTCCCGAAAGAAGGGTGTAATCACTGAAAGGGATACCCGAGTGGGGCAACCTGGGAGCCGCACGCTACTGTGGGGAGTCGGGAAAGCGGACACGCAGTGCTTCCTGGAACTTGAAGTCCAAGGGTGGCATCCGCGGTGGACCGGAGTCCCCGGGAGGCAAGAGCTGCAGCGAGTCCGAGCGCAGCCTGCTGGGGGTTGTAGTCTTCTTGTTGCCTGCGGCCCCGGGCACTACTGGGACACCTGGCGTCCTAGGACTACAAGGCCCAGAAGCCCATGCGCAGGCGGGAGGGCGGGGCAGGGCCCGGAGGCTGGGGTACCGCCTCCTCTGCAACGCCGGGCCGGGAGTCTTAGAACCCAGGGCCCGCAAGGGTCCCCGCGCGGCTGCCGCGATGCAGAAATACGAGAAACTGGAGAAGATTGGGGAAGGTAATGGGACCGCGAGATGCTCCTGCAAAATCTTCTGCAGATCCTTCAGCATTCCTTACAGCCCTGGCTCCTCTACCGTCAGCAATACCCACAGATTCCGACCTTAGCACTGGCTGCAGCCCCGGCCCCCCAGCTCAACATTCCATGCAGACAGCAATCCTCCCCCTGCTAGCGTTTCCCATGGACGCCCCCCTGCCCACCTTAGCACTCCCAGTGACCCACCTCCCGACCTCTACGTCCTGCATTTCCTCTCCATCCTCAGCACCACTTGCACAACCTCACCCAGCCCCAGCCTCAGTTCCCGCTGCAGACCTCCAACCTCTGCATTCCTGCTGGCCTTCATTACTTCCCCAGGCCCCTGCTCCCAATTTCCAGACCCTCCAGAAGCTTGGCCTTTGTGATAGACCTCCTCACCTGGCCCCTGCAGCCTCTGCCTGTTGCAGACACCCTTGAGCCATCTGCAGGCACCTCTCTGCCACATTCCCCCCTCCCCCCCCAAAAGAGCTCTCTGCCAGTGCCCGGCCTTTACCCCGGATCTCTTCCCTTGTTTCTCCAGCATCAGCAGTAACACCCTCCCACGCTGCTTGCTGTCCTGGCAGGGGCTTCCTGGGTTGGGAAAATGTGCCCCATCCTTTCCCTACCCCTCCCCTCCTTCCGCTAGGCACCTATGGAACAGTGTTCAAGGCCAAAAATCGGGAGACTCATGAGATCGTGGCTCTGAAACGGGTGAGGCTGGATGACGATGATGAGGTAGGACTGGGGTGCCAGGGCCGGGGAGGGGCCGGGGGCCTGGGCCGGGCGGGATGTGACTATGACCACCTGGCCCCTCCAACGTGTAGGGTGTGCCGAGTTCTGCCCTTCGGGAGATCTGCTTACTCAAGGAGCTGAAGCACAAGAACATCGTCAGGTGTGTGGGTGGGCTGGGTCAGAGGAGGTGGGGGCTTCAGAGATGGGCTGGGCTGATATTGGGCTCTTAGGTGCGGGCTGTGGCCCTGCCTGCCCAAGCCCTCACTTTTCCCCAGGCTCCATGACGTCCTACACAGCGACAAGAAGCTGACTTTGGTTTTTGAGTTCTGCGACCAGGTGAAAGGGGAGCTGGAGGGCCAGTAGCCTTGGGAGGATACAGGGACCCCAGCTGAGGTTCATCTCTGTCCCATCCCCCACCCCCGTTCCTTTATCAGGACCTTAAGAAGTATTTCGACAGCTGCAATGGTGACCTAGATCCTGAAATAGTGAAGGTAAGGAAACTGGTTTCCTGGGAGCTCGTTGAGGCTGGAGTTGGAGTCTGTATTCAGCGAACGTGCTCTCAAGCCCCGCACTGGGACATTCACGGCCCAAGGGGAGGAGAAAACCCTGTGTCTGCTTCCAGGAGCCTCCGTCTTAGTGATCATTTTCACGCGATCCCTTTAACCTGAAAGGAACTCTGCTGTCAGTGATAGGATTTATATTTGAGAGGTGGGAACATGAGGTTCCGAGAGATTCACTCATCCCACAAATTCTTATTGAATGCTTTGTGCCAGGCACTGTTCTCGGCCCAAGTGCCCTGTCCAAGGTTCCAGGGGGAAACAAATGCTTGACGACTGTGGTGGTTGTTCAGTTGCTCAGTCATGTCGGACTCTCTGCGACCCCATCAACTGCAATGCACCAGGCTTCCCCATCCTTAACTATCTTCCGGAGCTTGCTCAAACTCATTCCATTGAGTCGGTGATGCCATCCAACCTCTGTCATCCCCGTCTCCTCCTGACCTCCATCTTTCCCAGCATCAGGGTCTTTTCCAACAAGTTGGCTTTTCACATCAGGTGGCCAGAGTATTGGAACATTTCAGCATCAGTCCTTCCAATGAATATTCAGGGTTGATTTCCTTTGGATGGACTGGTTTGAGCTCCTTGCTGTTCAAGGGATTCTCGAGAATGATGAATGATAACACGGCACAACATATACATGGATGGTTATGATGTACGTGTTAAATGAGGCCAGGTAGGGGAGAGAGAGCAGTGTGGAATGGGAAGGCAGGAAGCCCCACCAGGCTGCCAGTTCCAGAAAGATGGGGACCAGGGCTCCCCAATTCGGCGTTCATTTCGAGTACCCAGCAGAGTACAAAGAAGGCCCTCGGTAGTGAAGGGTGAGTTGCCCTGAGCTTGGTGCTGACAGACGGCTGGGGTTTCAGGGCCCGTGATCCCCCACAGGGTGCACATCCCATCCCGAGGGTCTGATGACCTCCTCCCTGCCCCTCCCCCAGTCATTCCTCTTCCAGCTGCTGAAAGGCCTGGGCTTCTGTCACAGCCGCAACGTGCTGCACAGGGACCTGAAGCCTCAGAACCTGCTCATCAACAGGGTACCTCTGGGGAGCAGGCAGGGCGTCTGGGAGGCTGGGGCAGGGTGAGGGGAGCCGGGCAGGAAGGTGGAAGCAGGGGGCCTGCCCTCAGACTGTGCAGAGCCCCTCTCCTTGCCCGTGTTCCCCCACCCCCCAGAATGGGGAGCTGAAACTGGCTGATTTCGGTTTGGCTCGCGCCTTTGGGATCCCCGTTCGCTGTTACTCAGCTGAGGTGAGCTGTGGGGGTGTGGGGGGATGTTGGGAGCGAGGGAGGGGGTCCCCAACGAGCATCGCTCAGCTCCTCCTCCAGGACTCCTATCTGGGCACCCTCGTTCATTTCTAACTGGGGGTTCCCGTGGGTGGGGTCTTCTTCTCCAGGTTGTCACGCTGTGGTACCGCCCACCTGATGTCCTTTTTGGGGCCAAGCTGTACTCCACGTCCATCGACATGTGGTCAGCTGGCTGCATCTTCGCAGGTGACGTGTCTGGGTCTGCGGAGCCCCATTGGAGTGGAGGGTCCCTCCGGGGAAGGGGGTGGGGCCCCTGCGGTGGGAGTGGGGGGCGTGGGGGTGAGGGATTCTTCTCATATCGCCCCCACCTCTCTCCCAGAGCTGGCTAACGCTGGGCGGCCCCTCTTCCCTGGCAATGACGTAGATGACCAGCTGAAGAGGATCTTCCGATATCCTTCTGTCTCCCTTTACCTCACGCCGGCCCCCAACCCCCAGGAGGGGATCTGGAAGCCCCCCCGGAGCTCAGAGTGCAGGCAGGGAGGGCGGCGAGGGGTGGGGCCAGGACTGGGGGCACCTCCGGGCTTGTCCTGAGGGCAGAGAGTGGTGAGCACCCTGGAGGTTACGGGGCAGGTGCATGCTGCTTGCTGGTGTGGCTGGTAGGCAGGGAGGGCTCACTCCTCCCCAGCGGAGAGCTGAATCTTCAGGGCAAGGGAGCCAAAAGGAGCAGGAACGTGATAGAGGGGGAGGCTGGGGCCACGGACCTCAGGACTTAGGTCAAAGTAGTTAATCACGGCTGTCAAGTACCTGGTCTGCTAGAATAGCATGCAGCTGAGACTGCACATGAGGGTGGCAGGGGCCGGGGTTGGCTTGTGTCGTGAGCTAGGGGGTGAAGTGAGCAGGGCCGGGAGGTGGGGGGTGGGTAGGAGGAACCTCCCTTCCCCAGGGAGAGAGTCCCTCACCTGCCCCTTTCCTCCACCTGAGTGGCCCTTGACCCCATGGACACACTCCTGGGGACGCCAACTGAGGAGCAGTGGCCCGCCATGACCAAGCTTCCAGACTATAAGGTGTGACGGGAGAGCGCGGCGGGGGTCGTGGTGGTTCATCAGTAGCCCCCCCGCCGAGTGTCTGGCCCTGGCAGCCTCCACACCCCTGCACCCCGGTCTGACTCTCCCTGACCCCCCACAGCCCTACCCGATGTACCCGGCCACAACGTCCCTGGTGAACGTCGTGCCCAAGCTCAATGCCACAGGGCGGGACCTGCTGCAGGTGATGAAGGGCAGTGTGGGGAGGTGGCCAGCGCACTTGTTGGGGCTGGTGGGGGTGGGGTGTGGATTGGGTAGCCCGGGGCCTCCCGGCCTGAACCCACCTCGCTGCCTCCTGTCGTCCAGAACCTCCTCAAGTGTAACCCGGTCCAGCGCATCTCGGCGGAAGAGGCCCTGCAGCACCCTTACTTCTCTGACTTCTGCCCCCCCTAGGCTCCAGGGCTGGGGGCCTGGCCTACTCGACGCCCCCTCTGGGGAGGGACCGAAAGGCAGGGATGCGCCATGTGCCAAGCTCCAGCTGTGCTGGGCCGGCCAGGGTGGAGGTGCCCTCACCCATGGTCTTCACTCCCTCTGTGGACTTTATTTAATTTCATAAATTGGCTCCTTTCCCACTGTCTGGCTGATGTGGTGGTGACGCGGCTCTGGGGTGGGGTGGGGTGGGGTGGCCGGGGCGGTGCTGGGGGGCGTCTGCGTCGCTGGGTCGCCCTCTGTCACCCTGCTTCCAGCTCCAGCAGCCTGTCCCGCCCTTGCTCTGTTACGATAAGTGACCGGAGGCTGGGGGTTGGCGGCTGTGATGCTCACCCGTGCTCGGGGGGCGGGGGCAGTGCTGCTCCTGCACGTGTGTGTGTGTGCGTGTGCATGCACGTGCAGCGGTTTGTGTGCTCTCATCCCTGCCCCCTTCTCCTCTGCCCAGGAGGGGCTGGTCCTGGGGCGTGAGGCTGCCAGTGTCTGAAGGCAAGGATGGGCTTCCACCGGAAATAGGGAGCAACCACCAGAAATGGGGAGCAGAGAGCGGGCCTTTCTTTATGGTTCCTCTGGTCCCTTGTGCCTGCCCCTCCTCTTCCGTCTTCACCCCCCACACCTAGGCCTGCAGGCTGGGCCAGGAGAGACCCGCGACAGTGGTTGGGAACCCCTCCAGCCCTGCTCCCCAATTTGTCATTTTTTGACACTTAGGGTGCAGGGAAAGCGGATCTGGGCGTGTGCTTCCTGGGAGGGGTGGGAAGGGAGGGCCAGGGCTCCCCCCGCGCCCCAGCCCCAAGCTGAGGCGTTCGGCTCTTGCCAGGAGGCTGGGGAAGCAAACAGAGGTTCCCAAGGAGACGGGGGGGCAGAGGGGAGCCGGGGGGCACGCCGGCACTCAATCCCTAAGGCGAGAAAAAGTCATGATGGCCTCAAACAGGACATCCTGGTTCCTGGGAGCGGGCTGCCCCTCCGCCTTCCCGCCCGCCCTTCCCTGATAGGACCCCAGGGGTTCGTCCTACTGCTGCCTCGGGTCTGCCTTCATGTCTGCCTCTGAGATGTCGGTTTGACAAAACTCACTCACACAGAGGCGCAGTGACCTCTGCCCTCCCAGCGCGCTTCTCTCAGAGAGAGATTTCTGGGGGGTTAACGTTTCAGACACCGTGTCTGCTGGGTGACGGTGGGCAGGAGCCTTCTTGGGGCTGAGTAAGGCTGAGGGTGGCCGGGCCAGTCGGCCTATAAGAGGAACCGTGGCGGAGGCTGATGGGCTAGAGCTTTATTTGGGGCTAAGGCGGCAAAGACGCAGGCAGGTTGGTCACGTCCAGGGTGTTGGGGTGCGGCCTTGAAGACACAGACCGCCCCCGCCCCCCACGCCCAAGTCTAGAGGCGGGTGACGAGGTAGCAGGTGCGGTGGGAGGCAGAGAGGGTCTTGGCGACAGCAGAGCAGGAAGTGGGAGGCCTGGGGAGACAGACCAGCTGCAGCGACGGGGCCTGCCTGGCCCCTGCCCTCCCAGACCTAAGCTTTGCCCTCCTCCCTGACCTCAGGAGGCCATTTCTTGTTACCTAGGGCCTGGGCCGAGGTGGGGAGCTTGGGTCTGATGGCCGCCCGGCCCTTCCTGAAGCTGGGAGAGGAGGAGAGGGTCAGGGGTGGGGGTGGGGATGGAGGGGGCCTCTCCCACCCCCCCTCCCCCGGGGACCAGCCTGGGTCGCTCCCCTCCCGTCTCCCAACTGGGGAGGGATGGTGTTCTCCACTTAGGAAGGGGCAGAGCACCCACGGTGATGATGGCAGGGCTGGGGGTAGGGGGGCTGTTACCAGATTGGCGTTGGAGGGCCTCTGGGGGTGCTTTCGGTTCCAGAAGCGACGGCCCAGGACTCTGTCCCAGAACACCTGGGGAGGAGCAGGGCTGGAGGTGGACTGCACCCCACCCCAGGATGCTGTGGCTTGACTCCTCCCCCTCTCCCCCAGCTGGGGCCCAGGCCCACCCACCTCACAGAGGTAGTCCAGGATCTCCAGGATGGTGAGCAGGCTGGCCCCGATGAACAGTCCCATCTGGCCCCCAATGTCACCTGTGGAGCCGGGGTCACCCCGTCAGCCCACAGTTGTCTGCCCTGCCCACGCCTCCCCCCAGGCCGCAGGGCGCTTGCTGCACGTGGGCGCAGACACACCGAGCAACTCGGACATTTCATAGGCCTTCTTCTGCTCCACCGCCTCATAGTTGAGGGCCTCGAAGAAGATGTCCAGCGCCAGCACGTTCTCCCTGGAGGAGGAGAGTGTTTTCTGGACACCCCTAGTGCAGGCTGCTGGCAGGAACGGGGGCCCTGTTCTCTGGTCTCTGGGTCCTTTCATGAGCCGGGGTAGGGAGGAGGGGCTGGTGGTGGGGAAGCCCGTTTTTCAGAAGAACCCAGCTTAGGAAGGTTGAGCCGCTTGCCCAGAGCCCCTTGAGCCGGGGAGCGATGGGTAGCCGGGTTTCCCAGCCCTGCGTGCGCACGGAGGTTCCGCCCCGCCCCCGGGCCGGGCCCCCTCCCGGCTCGGCTCACGCGATGTAGGCCTCGCTGCGGTTGTGTTTCCGGGCCAGGTAGCGGGCAGCGGCGCGGCTGGGCATCCGCACCATGGAGAGCTCCTTGGCGTAGCGCGTGCTGGCGCACGGGTTGGGGCAGCGGCACGCGTCCTTCCGCAGCAGGGCGTCTGCCGGCCACAGGCGCCCGGGTCAGGGCCGCCCGCCCCGCGGGGCCGGCGCTGGGTCGGGTCGGTCAGAGCCGGGTGCGGGATGGGGATGGGGCCGGGGTGCGGGGGAGGCTCGCCCCTTACCCAGCGCCGGGTGGGCACAGTCCTTGTACTGCTGGGGGCTGCACACCGGAGCACTGCCTGCACGGCGTGGGGCGAGGGGCAGGAGAAGCTTCAGGAGCGGCCCCCAGCACCCCGCTTCCCCTACCCCCTCCTCCGCGGCCCCCAGCCCCTTACCCGGCATGTGCATCATTCTGCAGCCGCACTTCCGGGCCACATAGCGGCTCTCGCAGGCCAGACGACACCCAATTAGACTATAGGGAGGGCTGAGGCCAGGGCTGGGGGTACCCAGAGGACCAGGCGCCTCTGGCTCAAAGTCAGGGTCCAGAGGGACAGAGCTGCAGTCGCCCCAGGGCGGCGGCAGGAAGCTCAGCTGGAGGCGGGAGGGTTAAGGAGGCTCCCTGGGGAGCTGGAGCGGGTGTGAGGAGCTGGGATGGGGTCTGGGAGGGTGGGGTGGGGGCTGGGATGAGGAGGGGGGTTGGGGGGCACCAGGGAGGATGCTTGCTGCTTCTGGCAGGACACGAAAGTCTGGTAGCCAGGGGCCGCCCCAAAGCCCAGCTGGTCGATGAGTGGCGGCTCCTCCTGGGTGTGGATCTGCACTCGGACCCCCACCTCAAATGGGGTCTCCTCTGCAGAAAGAGGGGGACCCTGAGTCCTGAGGCCCAGGTCCCCGGGGGCCCCCTGCTGCAGCCCCCTCTCCCCAGAACTGTGACGAGCTAACTCCGCCCCTTCCCACAGGAAAGGGCAGGCCTGGCTCCACGCGGGCCGTACCCACGTCCCTCCACACGGGCAGGTACTCCTCCTGCTGCACGTCCAGCATAACCTCCAGCCCGTTGCCCATGCCGCCCTTGGGGGTGCTGAGCAGCTCGGCTCCGTCAGCGCCGGAGTTAAAGGTGTAGCACTGCCCCATCCGCGTGAAGATCTGGGGGGCGCGCAGAGGACAGACGTCTCCGGGGGCCAGCCGGCCCTTTCCCGAGGCCAGCGCAAGGACCATGCCACCTCTGTCCTCCCCAGCCTCTGCCTGGCTCTCCCTTTGAACACTGAAGCCAACGTGTTCTTAACGCCCCCAGCGTGTGTGCTAAGTCGCTTCAGTCATGCCCAACTCTGTGATCCCATGGACCCTATGTAGCCCGCCAGGCTCCTCTGTCCATGGGATTCTCCAGGCCAGAATACTAGAGTGGGTTGCATGCCTTCCTCCAGGGGATCTTCCCGACCCAGGGATGAAACGCAGGTCTCCTGCATTGCAGGTGGATTTTATGCCAGCTGAGCCACCAGGGAAGCTCAAGAATATTGGAGTGGATAGCCCATCTCCTCCTCCAGGGCATCTTCCCGACCTAGGGATTGAACCCTGGTCTCCTGCCCTGCAGGCAGATTCTTTACCTGGAAGCTGAGCCACCAGCAAAGCCTCATGCCTCCTGACCCTCCCTCAACCGGCACATGGGCTTGGACCCTTATCAGCTCCCATCACCCCCATGCCTCACCCTCACCGCAGGCCCCGGGCACAGCCCGCAGAACAAGGGTTTCTTTGGAAACTGGCGTAAAAGGAAGAGGGTCCCAGCTGCCCTCCTTCAGGTCTGGCAGAAGAGGCAGAGGGAAACCAAGCCTCCTCCCAGCTGGCAGAGAAGTAGGGGGGACCCTGCCCCAGCACACCAGATGCCCCCAACTCCCCAGGAGCAGGCTCTCCCCAGACCAGACCTGGGCCCAGAGCCAGCCTGGGTCAGGGCCCCTAGTGCCCCCAGTGTGACCTTGCCCTCTGCAGTCCAGTTGAGGGCTGGGAGGGGGCTGAGAAGGACCGTTTCTTGGGCTGTCCAGGATCCCTGGCTTTGGGGGAGGCTGGCCCTGGACGGCTCACCCACCGTGGTGAAGTTCTCTGGCCCGCAAGGCCAGCCTCGGTAGCGGCAGTCCAGCAGCATGTCCTCGAGGGCGTGCCCGGCCCGGGCATAGAGCCGGGCCACGTCGAAGGTGGGGCTGGGCATGAAGCCGGGTGGCGCGGGGGGCCGGCCGAGGGCGCGCAGGTAGGCGGCGTGCTCGGCGGGCTCCAGGCCCAGCAGCGCGGGCCCGGCCCAGTGCAGGTCGTTGGGCGTGAGGCGTGAGCGCCGCAGCGGGTTGACGTTGCACAGGGTGACGGCCGGGAAGGTGAGCCGGCGGCTCTCGCGCTCCTCCAGGGCCGTCTCGTGGTGGAACTCCCCGTAGTAGCGCACCCGCCCCGCCACCTGGTACAGAAAGGTGGCCAGTGCCAGGAGCACGGCAGCGGCCCACAGCCCCCGGCGCGCCGGCGGGGCCCCCGGGCCGAAGACGTGGCCCAGGCCGTGCATGGTGCAGCTGCTGGCGAACGCGCGGATGTCCGAGGCAGGCAGCTGGGCCTCCTCTGGGCCCGCGGGGGGCTTCATGGCTGCAGCTCCAGGGGCGGGGGTGCAGGGGGGCAGGCGAGAGGGTCAGTCAAGGGTTGGGAAGGGTCATGCAGGGGTGCGTCAAGGAGGGGAGAGGTGGGGGAGAGGCACTGGCCTGGGGAGAAGGGCTGTCCTGTCCGTCGGAGGGTCCGTCTGGCCCCGGGTCGTGGCCCCGCTGGGCACAGTGATGGGCCCCGGGGTGCAGGGGCTGCGGGGGGTGCTCCGTGGCAGAGACCAGGTAGGGTGCAGCTGACGTTGCAAGCAGGGAGGCTCTGCTGGAGGCTGCCTGGCTGAGCCGAAGCTGCCGCAGAGGATTGGGTTTCAGCGGTGAGGGGGCAAGGGGGCTGGCAGAGCAGTCTGGTGGGGTGGGGGAAGGTCCCTGGGGCCCCAGGCTGAGCCATTAGTGCAGTGTGGGGGGGTAAGGGAGGTGGGTGGCCGTGGAGACTACCAGAGGCGCCAGCAGGAAACCACAGCATTCCTGGATCGGGCTTGAGGAGGGGGAGCCCAGAGATAAATTAGGGCTGGGGGTGCTCTGGGTGGACCCCAGATTCCCAGCTGCAGCCCCTGAGTGTTCGGCCTGAGGGGCAGCCACTGACCCTTGGCCCAGCCCTCGCTCCCCCCGCTCCTCCCAACCTCACCCTGGCTCATCTGCTCTTTTGCAAACAGCAGAGTTGGCTCTCGACCAGGCTGGAAAGCGATGGGGAGCTGGCATCAGCGAGCTCTTCCTTCCGGGCCCCCAGTGTCCCAGCTGACTCTGGGTGCCCAGGGCTCCTCTGGCCCCACGCCCAGAGGCGGTCCATCTCTGGCGGTCCTCTCCCACCTCCCCACACGCAGGCCCTCCTGTCTGGGGTGGGGGGGCTGGCCTCTGCCACAGTGACAGTGGGCTCACCTGACACCCTTCAGATGGGACATAGGTGCCCATGGTCCGCCCTCCCGGATAGTACGGATGCTCTGTGAACTTCACACCTCTCACTTAGCGACACATCCTGGAGGCCGTGTGGTATCCAGTACACGGAAACCTCCCGTTTTTTAAACGGCTGCATACCATTTCATTTATGCGGATGCACCATCGTTCGCATTCATACAGCCCCACCCCTGCTGATGGACACTGGGGGTTTCCAGTCTTTCGTGGCAAACAATGGCGCTCTCAGCAACGCTGCACAGATGGAAACTCCCAGAAATATAGCCGCTGGGTCAAGAAGAGGTGACTGCATGGGGAACCTGACTGACACCGTGAAATTCCCCACGTGGGCGCTCCCATCAGCGACAGGGGCGTGTCTGTCTTCCCTGGGTGGGCGGGGGGAGGGGGAGGGCGCTTTTCTAAAGGAGGACCTACATGGCCCCTGGGCCAGCTGGGGAGTCTTGGGCCACAGGGCCCAGCATGGGGTGGTAACACTGGCTGTCTCAGGGCAGAGTCGGGGCCCTTGAATGAAGCCTCAGATGTTACAGTGATGGGTTGGGTGGAGGAGAGCTCCCAGTGGCTGGAAAACAGAGAGCAGAGCTGCAGGCCCGCTGGCCTCGTGGGGTTCCGGTGTCTTGCTGACCTGAAGTACGGGGGACAGGAAGGAGGCAGCTGCTGAGGGGGCCTAGCCGGGGAGGGCCGGCCGGGCCGCCAGACCCAGTGTTTGGTTAGCTGCTGGTCCGCCTGTGTGCGGCTGCAGGAGGCGCTGCTGGCTTGAGACGTGCTGCGGGTTGACCTCTGCTAGTTTTATTGACTATGTTCATTTCTACTCCGCGTCCTTTCAAAGAGCCTCTGCGGCAAGGCTCCATGAGGTGTGGGCTCTTGGCAGTGAGGGGAAGTGTGCCAACTGAACATGGCACGCTGTGCCGTGATCCCCTGGCCTCCAGGTTGTCCTCCCACTGAGACCGTAGCGGGCAGGGGCCTCCCCGTCCCCCCTCGTAGGCTCAGCGGCCCACAGCAGGCGCTTAATGAACGCACATCTTGAAGGAGTGAATAACACCGTTTACTGCACAGATGTAACCAGCTTCTGAGGCTGCAGTCGCAAGTACGTTACCACAGATCATTCTAATTAAACTCTTAAAAACAGGCTCTCAAAATGAAGTACAGCTGGGTTTATGACCCACACGGAATGGCTGCAGGAGCAGAGGTTGGGGTTAAGACTACAAGTGGGCGGCTGACTGCGGGTTCTTCCAGCGTAGGGCCTTCCATGGCCTCACTACTTCCCCAAAGCAGGGGAGGTTGAGGGGGGGGACAGGATTTGGAGAGGCTGCCCTGCAGAGGTAAGGAAACACCCGGGAGACGTCTGGAGGCTGCTGGTGGAACAGGAGCTGAACGGGGCTGAGAGGGGCCCAGCCGGCCAGTGTGGACCTGGCTGGGAAGCTGAGACCTGCCCTTGGCTGTCCTCCCCAGGGAGGGGTTTAATGGCAGAGCAAGCTGGAGCCAGGCCAGGCCTGCTCAGGGAGTCGACCTTTCATCAGCAAGGAAGCAGGGCATCCAAGCAGGCTGGCCGTGGCCCGACAGTAGCATCTGCTCCTGGACCACATCCACGGAGGCTGCAGGGGGACTGAGTCCTGGCTGCTGCACGCACACCGGGGGCAGGGGGTTGGGGGTGGCTGTGGCCTGTTCCACACGAGGCTGCCAGGAGCCAGTCTGTCTCCCCACTGCCCCGGCCCCATGCACCTCGCGTCTGTCACCTGGGGAGACTGTGGACCCCCGCCCTCTAGGTGGGGCACCTGTCCCATTCAGACAGCGGTAGTGGGGGGTGACATCTAAAGGACTGTGTTACGGGGCAAGGAGAAGGGAAGCTGTGCCCAGGACGGTGCTGTGGGTTTGAAGGGTTGGCTCAGAGGGTGGCCTGCTTCTCCCAGGGTCTGAGAGACGCGTTACGAGTCCCTGGAGGAACTCAAAGTCATGGCTCGGGTGTGGGAGGAACACTGGGGTGAGTCCCCACTGCCCTCCCTCAACGCTGACTTGTGAAGAGCCCTTGCAGCTGAGGCCGGGACACCGTGAAGGTGTCAGGTAGAGGGCAGGCGCGGCAGGGTGGAGAGACGGGT
Source organism: Muntiacus reevesi (assembly GCF_963930625.1). Classification (NCBI taxonomy): domain Eukaryota; kingdom Metazoa; phylum Chordata; class Mammalia; order Artiodactyla; family Cervidae; genus Muntiacus; species Muntiacus reevesi. The sequence continues at coordinate 107,228,762 of NC_089254.1, read as the reverse complement.
CAGGAGGCTGGGCTAAGGGAGGAGGCCCGCGCGGGGCCTGGGAGCCCGCCCCCTCCCTGTGCGGCCAGCCCAAGGACTCAGCTCCAGCAGGAGGCGGGCAGCCTAGCGGCAGGAGGACGGCTGCTCCCAGCCTCCTCCCAGCCCAGCGCCTGGCCCGGGGTTTTATTCTGAGCAGGGGGAGCCGCCCCACCCAGCACGCTGGCTCTCCTCCTGGGGGCTGGGTCTGCGGGAGCTGCCCCCTGAGCTGAGCCCTGGCCTCGGCCACGGATGCCTAGCGGTGACCAGACCTCTCAGGACTTGGAGTGCCGGTGCCCAAGGACTCGGGGCGGCTCCGGAGGCGGGGTGTCCAGGGCCTGTCTCCGGATGAGCTCCGAGTAGAGCCCGCCCTTCTTCAGGAGCTCCTCATGCGTCCCCACCTGCAGAGAGGAAGGGGGGGCAGAGGGTCACCCTCCGCCCGGCCCAGAGCTCACAGCCCTCAGAGGACCAGCTCCTTGGGCGGCCTTCACCCAAGCCAGAGCCCCTCCTGAGGACAGAGCACTGTCGGTCACAGGCTGTGGCTGGCCCATCTGTACTTGTTAGCCGAGCGAGATTGTGCAAGAGCCTCTGGGTCCCCCTGTCCTCCTTACAGGGCCCAGCGCCCCTCGCCCGGTGCAGGTGGCTGGGGGTCTGTGAGCTGGGCCCCATACAGCCTCTGAGCCCCGCTGCAGACCCAGCCTCAGGGTGCAACTCCCACTGGGCCCCCTCTTCAGCCCCTTAGCCCCAGGGCCCTCCCCCAGCACCGTGCGCTCCTGAGAACTCTCCCCCGTGACCCTGGGGGTCTCACTGCAGCTCTGCTCACTGCTCCCCCACCCCCAGGGGAAGAAATGGGGGCCCAGAGCAGCCAGGGCTTACTGAAGGGCAAGAACTCCTGAATCCACACGGGTGCTATTTCCCAGACCCTGGGGCCAGACCAGACCCTCCCACAGCTCAGCTGAGCCACCCATCTCCCTGTGTCCATCCTAGCCCCCTGGCCCACGCCCCGGGACCCTGGCCGACCTCGCAGACCCGGCCGTGGGCCATGACGACGATCTGGTGGGCGCCGCGCACGGTGCTGAGGCGGTGGGCGATGACGAGCACGGTGCGCCCGGCACTGGCGCGGTCCAGGGCCTCCTGCACGACCCTCTCGGACTCCGAGTCCAGCGCGCTGGTCGCCTCGTCCAGGATCAGCACGGCGGGCTGCTTGATGAGCGCTCGGGCGATGGCCAGGCGCTGCTTCTGGCCGCCAGACAGGGTTGCACCCCGCTCACCTGGGGGCGGGAGGGGAGAGGGCAGGCGTGACGCCTGGCAGCACCCCGATCACCCACCCCTGTGCACGCGGCGGGGCGCAGTGACGCCTGAGGAGGCCGGGCTCCTCCCCGCACCAGGGCACGGCTCGGAGCCGCAACGGGCCCGGGCCCACTTGCCCCGGCCCTGAGGCTCTAGCCGCCTTCTGGCCTCCTGGGTCTCTGCTGGACGCAGACGTGGCTCCTGGGGTGGGGGTGGCCGAATGGCGGGAGTCCACCCTACCCCCGGACTTTCTGGAAAGACCACATGTGGGGTCCAAAATGCCCACAGAGAACAGCAGAGGTGGCAGGCTGAGAGCCTCCAGGTGACGACAGTCACAGAGCGGGGTGCCGGAGGGACAGGGAAAGTGCCGAGAGAGGTGTGGGCCGGCTCCTCTAAGCAGGGCAGGGTCCACGGGAGTCTCAGCAGCCACGGACCTCGAGGGATGGCTGAACAACGTGGCAGGCTAAGCTCAGCAGACCGAGGCCTAACTGCGTCAGTTGCTCAGTCCTGTCCAACTCTGCGACCCCGTGAACTGTAGCCCACCAGACTCCTCTGTCCACGGGACTCTCCAGACAAGAATACTGGAGCAGGGAGCCATTCCCTTCTCCAGGGGATCTTCCCAACCCAGGGGTCAAACCTGGGCCTCCTGCATTGCAGGCGGATTCTTTACCATCTGAGCCACCAGGAAAGCCATGACTGAGGCCTAAGTGTCAAGAAGAGTTGAGAGGGACTTCTCCAGTGGCCCAGAGGCTAAGACTCTGTGCTTCCACTGCAGGGCACACTGGCTGGATCCCTTGTCAGGGAACTACAATCCTGTGTGAAGCGAGGCGTGGCCAAAAAAAGAGTTGAGAACTTTGGATATGCCTGCACCGAGAGGACTTCCCAGGTGGCGCAGTGGTAAAAAATCTGCCTGCCAATTCAGGAGATGCAGGAGACCTGGGTTTAATCCCTGGGTGGGGAAGATCCCATGGAGGAGGAAATGGCAACCCGCTCCGGTATTCTTGCCTGGAGAATCTCATGGACGGAGGAGCCTGGCGGGCTACAGTCTGTGGGGTCACAAAGAGTCGGACAGGTCCAGCACCATGAGAAATGCTGCAGCATTCTGCAGCAGAGCCAAGAGAGTCTGGATAACAAACATGAGCCCACAGGCTGAAGAAAGGACCTCTGAGAGGAACACACAGAGCTGCACACAGAGATTCTAGTGTGATGCTGCGACGCTCCAGTGTTCTAGAACCACCAGAGCCCTCTTCTGGGTAAGTCAGAACAGAGACTTGCTCAACCAAACCCATCCCCGTGGATAACAAGAGTGGAGACACCTTTCATTAAAGGATAAAAGCCAGAGAGAGAAAGAGATTGCTACCCTGTGCTTCTGGTCGGGTCTCAGGAGCTGACGTGGTGAACTCTGAACAGAGTCCCCACGTCACGGATCAGATGTATCCCCGTCACGCTCCTGTCCCTGGAGCCGGCTTGTGCCTGAACCACCCGGGCGTGGCCTCCCCTGTCCCCGGAGAGCCGCCTCTGTCCCCCTCAGCCACGGTCCCGGTCTGGTCTCCCCCGACACCATGACTGTGTTCCCGCCCCCCAGCCCACATGGGCCCCCAGGCCCTGCACTCACCCACGATAGTGTTGTAGCCCTCCGGGAAGCTGGTGATGAACTCGTGAGCGTTGGCTTCCCGGGCGGCTGCATAAACCTCTTCGTCAGAGGCGTCCACCTTCCCGAAACGAATGTTCTCCATGATTGTGGTTCCAAACAGGACGGGCTCCTGGGGGTGGGGGGTGGGGGGAACCACAGGAAACATCCCGACTCTGCCCCGAACCCCTGAGGGGTGCCATCAGGAGAGTTCTGGCCACAACAGGGCCCCGGGGAGGGCAGGTGGGGAGGTTCAGAGTTACAGGTCAGAGACAGACCCATCAGAGTGGGCAGAGGCCGAGCTTGCCGCAGGAAACGGGGCCCCTCGGGAAGGGGTGAGGGGAGGCAGCTAGGAGAGCAAGCCCAGCTGCTTGGGCAGGGACCCTGCTCTGGGGAGACAGGCAGGGAGAGCTTCATTATTACAATTTGACCTTCTGGGTGCCACGGGCCGTCAGGGATCATGACAGGGCCGCCCCATGGGATCTCTTAAATTGAGGAACAGTCTAAAGGCAGAGCTGCAGCGGCTGGGTCCCCGGTGAACGGACACAAGGACCAGTGAAGACTGCCCGCCTGCCCCCACCCCCTCGAGGGCCGCAGGACCGAGAAGCAAGCTTCACCTGGCTGATGAAGCCAATGACCTGGCCCCGGAGCCAGGAGGGGTCGAGGGTGCGCAGGTCCTGCCCGTCCAGCGTCACCACACCCGCCGTGGGGTCGTAGAAGCGTTCGAGCAGGGAGGCCACGGTGGTCTTTCCTGGGGGTCAGGGAGGGGAGGGGGGCGTGGGTTTCCGAAGCATGTTCCAGGAGAGCAGGGCCCCTCCTGCCACGCTGAGTGGTTCCCATGGGGCAGAGTTACAGGCTGGGGGTGGCGGGCCCCTCTTACCTCCCCCGGACTGGCCCACCAGGGCCACGATCTTGCCTGGGGGCAGCGTGAGGCTGAAGTCTCTGAGCACGGGGAAGCCGGGGCGGCAGGGGTAGCTGGCAGGAGGCGAGAGACCCTCAGGTCACACCAGGTTCTCGGACCCTTGTCACCCTGGTCCCTCCTGAACTCTCAAGTCTCCCTGAGCCCCAGAGGGGGGCTTATTCAGAGGGAGACACCACCCCACGGGTCCCCAGATGGTCCCCCTCCCCCACCCTCAGCCCAGAGAGGAGGCGGCTGACACCGACCTGAAGGAGACGTTGTGAAAGGTGATAGAGCCGCGCAGGTGCTCCCGGGGCAGGCTGCAGCCCCCGCTAAGCGGGATGCCGGGGCTCAGGGTCATGTACTCGAAGACCCGGGCGCCTGCGCTGAGCCCCCGCACCACCTGGGGAGGGGTTCGAGTCTGGGGTGAGGGAGGCCTGGGTCCGAGGGAAGGGGCAGCATCTCCTGGACGCCCCGGGGGGGAAGGGCTCACAGTGTCCCCTTCGCCGGACGCCCGGTTTCCGCAGCACACAAATCACACGCATGACTCCAGCCCAGATTTGGCGCCCGCACCCCCAGACCTGACTGCAGCTCACCTGACCAAACAGGATGGAGAGATTGGCCATGGACCTGCAAGGAGAAGACGTGGGATGAAAGAGGGGAGCAGGGACAGGCTGAGAGAAGGCGGCCCGGAGGCATAGGGGGCAGGTCTCGCGGGGCGGGCATGTTTAGTGAGGCAGGGAACCCAGTGGCCTGAGGCCAAATGAAGAGGCTTCTCCTGAAACCTGGGGCCCCCGGGGCCCTGGGACCTGGCAACCCTGGGACAAGTCACTCCTCCCTTCAGAGCTGTCTTCTCTCCTGGCCCGGAGGGCGCTGACAGCCGGGGACTCCCTGAGGGCTGGGCTCCAGGGAGGAAATGGAGGAAGGCTGGGTAGGGGGCTTGGGCTCCACGCTGCCTGCAGCCTGCAGGGCGCAGGGTGAGGCCCACCCAGGTGGTCGGATCTAGGGCTGACCACGCCTGGGGAAACAAGGTCTAATGAACTGGAAAAAAAGGATGTTACTCCTTCCACGGGAAGAAGGAGACAGAAGACACAGGACCGTGGGGGGGGACCCCAAGAGAAAATTCCCTGAAGATGTTATCTCATCACAGCTGCGCCCAGACGGTGGGCGGCCGCCTCTGTCACACGGGGCTGGAGGGGGGTGAGTCACTGCTCCTTAGTCACGGTGCCCGGCTGGCCTGGCCGCCCGTGACTTTGCGTCTGCGACGGTGTGTGTGGGTTTTCTGAAAGCAAGACTGACTCCCCAGGGTCTCACTTGTCCCGGCACCCAGGTGGGGGCGGGGTGGGGGGGGGAACGGGGCTCAGAGCGCTGCCCGCAGGGGGCGAGAGGCATGGAAAGGAGCCAGGATGGGGCGTGCTCCACCAGTGTTGGGATAGCACAGCCCACCAGAGGCCTGGAAGCCGCTAGGGCCTGGCGGGGGTGCCACGTGGCCGCCAAAAACCAGTTGCATGTGACCCTGCTCGCGGGATGGTGCGGGAGGCAGGCCTCGCCCTCCCTGGAGGCCCTGCGGGACAAGGTGGTGGCTGGGCCCATTCCCAGGGGGACCCAGACCCGGATGCCTGGCCGTGACCCTGGTCTGTCTGCGTACCTCCCCGTCCCTTCCAGGACCCCAGGGCCACTACTGAGAATCCCTCGGGTGGGGTCCAAGGTTGAGGCTGCTTGAAGTCGGGGTAGGCCTGCCTCCCTGCCTCCCCCTGCCAGACCCCAGGGGGAAACACCAGCTTCTTTACTGACACCCAGTTCCTCCAAGGTGGGTGGTGAAGGTGCTCCATGTGGGGTGTGTGTGTTAGTCACTCAGTCATATCCGACCCTGTGACCCCACGGAGTACAGCCCACCAGGCTCCTCCGTCCATGGGATTTTCCAGGCATGAATACTGGAGTGGGTTGCCATTTCCTTCTCCAGGGGATCTTCCCAACCCAGGGATCAAACCTGGGTCTCCCACAGTGCAGGCAGACTCTTTACCGTCTGAGCCCCCAGGCAAGCCCACATGGAGTATTACTCAGCCTTAAAAGGGAAGGCAGTTCTGACACCTGCCCCAACGTGGATGAACCTGGGAAAAGTCGTGTTCAGAGAAAGACGCCCTCACCAGGGGACAGACACCATATGAGCCCACCTAGATGAGGACCTGAGGTGGGCAGATTCACAGACAGAAAGCAGGACGGGGCTGCCGGGGGCTGGGGAAGGGGTCATCGAGGTACAGTATTTCAGTTTCGCAAAGTGAAGACGTTCTGAAGACGGATGCTGGTGACGGCCACACAATCTGAGCATTATGTGATGGTAATAAACTGTACTTAAATACATTAAGACGGTAAATTCTGTTACGTGTATTTTATCAAAATTAAACAAAAAAGGCTTATCAAGGAAGCTTTTGAATTGTTGGGAAGTTGGAGCTGACGGCTGCGTTTCTGAGGGTACAGTCAGTGAATGAGGTTGCGGGGAGCCCTGAGTGGGTGCTGCTGGAAGGCAGGGGGCCCCCTACCCAGCCCTGCACTTTGCTGGGGGAGCTGGTCACCGTACACACTGCAGACTGGCGCCCCCTGCTCCCTGCCTCGGCTGGGCCCCTCAGGAAGAGAATGGCCCACACTCACCTCTGCACAGTCTGGGAAGCCACCAGGAAGGACATGAGGTCTCCCCCCGTCAGCTGCTGCCCGGCCACGAGGGAGCCCCCAATAAACAGGGTGCCCAAGACCATGCCTGAGAGGGGCCAGGACAGGTGGTCAGGGAGGAGGCCGGGGGACAGAGTCTGGCCCCTGTGCCGGTCCCTGCCCCGCTCCCCACTGACTAGCATTTCAGCAAGTCACCCGAATGGTCTCTGCCTTTCTTCCTTTGGCAATGAGGGGGATGGGGGCACCTCACTGCTTCCTCCCCAGCAGCTCTGCCCGTGGCTCGGATGTGGCACTGGGTCTGTGTGCCCACTGCATGCCTGAGTTGGCAGCCTCCCCCTCTAGTTAGCAGACCAGCTGCCTGGCATTCGGGAGATGTCAGCCACCAAGCAGGTGGAGGCCTACCCGGGCTCTTCCGAGTTCACCCCGAGCCACGCCCGTACTTCCCCCGGGGGTCCCTGCTCACTCACAGTTGAAGGTGATGTTGGAGAGCCCCTGGAACAAGGCAATGCCTCTGCCCAGCTCCTCTGCCTTACAGCGGGACCCCTCCAGCTCCGCTCCATAGCGTCTGGGGACAGAGGCCAAGCATGGCCCTCAGGAAGCTGGCAGGGTGGGGCGCGGGGCGGATGGAGGGGCCTTTGGGGAGCACCCCCCAGCTCTACGCTCTGCCCCTGCTCAGGACTCACTCCTCCTCCCGCTGCTCCATGGCGAAGGCGCGCACGGTTCGAACATTGCCCAGGGCCTCATCTGCCACACCTGTTGCCCTGGCGACCTGCAAGGGACTCAGGAGTTAGGAAGCCGGGATGCAGATGGGGAGGGTGACCGAGGAGCGCAGGGCGCAGAGAAAGAGAGGAGCACAAGGGGGGTGGGCGGGAATTCCAATACCTGCTCTTGACACTGGCGAGACAGTTTTCTGAGAGCTGAGCCCATCAGGGTGCCAACTCCCATCAGGGCAGGCGTGGCCACCATCAGCAGCAGCGTGAGGCGCGTGGAGAGCATGGACAGGGACACCAGGCAGCCGGCCACCTGCGTGCAGCTACGCAGCCCCTGGGCAGTGGACAGGAAGCCTGTGAGCTGTCAGCACCAGCACGTGGGGACTCGCCAAGCGTCGGATGGTGGGAGCCAGCTCCCCACTCACTCACAGGGCGAGGCCACAGGTCTGAACCCCAGGAGGCCACCAGTCACAGACTGTAACCCTCTCCTGACCAGCAGGGGTGAGAAACTACGGACCAAGGCCTCCTCCTCCTTCTGACAAGGCCACTGTCCTCTTCTGCTCCAGAAACTGAACCCAAAAAAGGACAGCCTGGTGATGCCGCCCAGGGCCTGCTGGGGGGTCAGTGAGAACGTGGGGAGCGGGGGATGAAGAGAGGACATCAGGAATTCAGCAGAGCTGTCGCTCGCTCTCCTGTCAGTGGGCCAGGCACTCCGGGGCCAGGCCGTGACAAGGCTCTTGGCAAGGAGGGTCGGCAAAGGCTCTTGTCTGAGTTCTCCAGAAGGGTTTTTGGGGGAGGTCGGATTTCAGCGCAGCAGAGAAACAGCCTGTCCTGACCTTGGACACACCCTGCCCGCTGGCACCTCCCGCCCACACCCTCACCAGAGGGCAGGCCTCTGGCTTTGGTGTGAGCTGGGGGTGAGGGGGCCCAAGAGTGTGTGCAAATCTGTTTGTGACGGTCGGGAAGCACCTTCGGCACTGACCTGGGAGATGACGAGTTTGAAGGAGGATTTAAACTCCTGCACGTCCGTCGTCAGTCGGCTCACCAGCTGCCCTGTCTTCTTAGCGTCAAAGAACGCGATGTCTTGGCTGGGGCCGCAGGTGGAGAGGAGGAGGGAGACACGCCCTCCGGATGAGGCCCCGCCCCCAAGACACACCCCCAGGGCCCAGGGCCCCGCCCCCTACCGGAGCAGGTTGCAGAAAAGCGCCCTTCGTAGGTCCACGGCCATGCGCTCGCCGATGCGGGACAGTAGCACCAGGTACCCGAAGGTCAGCAGGCCCTGCGAGAGAAGCCCGGCTCTCAGGGGTGCCCGGGGCTCCTCGGAGGGGCGGGGGCCCCCCAGCCCTCCCTCCTGCGGTACCTGCAGGCCGTAGAGGAGGAGCAGGTGGGTGCTGAGGCTCCGGGACTCCGTCAGGAAGCTGCCCACGTGGTCCCTCGTGTACTTAGCCACAATCTCCACCAGCTGCCCCAGGAGCAGGGGGATCTGCACGTTCACCAGGGCCGCGCCCAGCGCCAGCTTGGGGGTGGGGGTGGCTGGTCAGAGGGGGACCACCTCTACCCATCCCCGATCCTTCCTCTCTCACTGCTGCCCCTACTGTGCGGGTTCCTGTGACTCTCAGAGAGGAAAACCAGCCGCCAGCCCCTGGGCCCTGTCCCCCAGCCCCACGCAGGTCCTCCAAGGACCCTCGGCCGTGTCCCCAAGCCAGTGGCCTGGGGTCTCCTCTGAGACTCGGCCGGGCAGGAAGGCTGTCCCTGCGCAGCTGGGGGCTTCTGCAAATGGGGGCTGTATCCTTCCCTTCCCTGGTGTTGGGGCGGGGGGCGGGAGAAGACCTCACCACGACGGCTGCCCCCAGGACCAGCAGGTGGGGGCGCAGAAACTGCCAGAAGAGCGTCCAGTTAAAGCGGGGCTCCAGGACACAGGGTCTGGAGCGGGCCGGGGGGCCCTCTTCTGCCTCACACAGTGCCACAAGGCCGAGGCGGGGGCACTTACTCAGAACCAGGGGGCCCAGGAGGACTCCCCCAACCCAGCGCCAGGTAGAGGGGCTCCGGATGGGAGCTGGAGGTGTTCGAGGGAGGCGGGCCCGGAGCTGGGAGCGCAGCCGGGCCATGGCCCCAAGGAGGCAGGCGCTGGGGCGGCCATCGGAGGACCTGCAGGGAGAAAATGCCGTTGACGGCTCACAGGCCTGGCTGGCCCTCAGCCTAGCAGCACGGCGCCCGGCTCTCGGCCTTGGCTCAGCCCTTTGGGGGACAGCGGCTTCTCTTGTGACAGCTTCCCCTACCTGTCTCAGGGAGGCTCTTAAGCAACCTCTATTTCTGAGACCAACACACCCAGTGGAAAGTCATAGAATCTTAAAGGTGTTTGCCTCCGGCTCGTCTCTGGGACGGCTAGCCCTCATCAGCGACCATCTCCACTCTCTGCTCTTTCAGAAGAATGACCGGTCATCAGAGCTGGACAGCGCTCCCCTTACAGATGAGCAGCAGAACTGGGACAAGGTGGGAGCCCTGCTGTCAGACTCCAGAATCCAGGCTCTGGATTGGGTGTGATGAGCTCACAGTTATATGTGGTGAGGCCAGGAGTGACCCCAAGACTCTGCCCACTGGTCGGAAGCTTATTACACCCCATCACTCTGTCCCCTCCCGGGTCTCGAGTGCTAACGTGATGGACAAGGCATGGAAGAAAAGGGTGACGGGCTCCCTCTCTGTCAGCTGGAGGAAGAAAAAGAAATAAAATCCACGTAACTTGCATCTAGCCATCTCACATAGGCCAAGATCCCCCGTATCCTGCAGTTTTGCATTCACATGGCAACGCAGGGTGACCAGCCTATTGTGCACCGTGCTCGGCCCCGAGGTCCAGGGAACAAAATGCCAACAGGCCAGGCCAGGTAACCGCCCTCGTGGCAGTTAAGCTTCAGCGTGGGTGTATGGATAGACCCTGATGCCGGGAAAGACTGGAGGCAGGAGGAGAAGAGGGCGGCAGAGGACGAGATGGTTAGACAGCACCACCGACTCAATGGACATGAACTTAAGCAAACTCCAGGAGATGGTGAAGGACAGGGGAGGCTGGCGTGCTGCAGTCCAAGGGATGGCAAAGAGTTGGACAGGACTTAGTGACCGAACAACAATGTACAGGGCAGGGGGGACACACAAAGAGCTAACGACAAAGCTCGCTGAGGGTGGGTGGTGGGAGCGGGGGACCCATTACCGTCCCTTTAAAACATGTGGACTTGAGAGAGCAAGGAAGACCATGTCATAATTGCATTTTAAAGATCCCCGCAGAGAAGAGTGAGCTGGAGAAGGACAGGAGCAGCTATAGGGAGGCCTGTTAGAAGTATCTGTTACCTGGTCAAGAATAGATGGGAGGATGATCAAAGATGCAAATGAGATTACTGATGGGGAGAAGCTTTTAAAAAACAAATGGATGAGAGGGTTTTCCTTGACGACAATGGTTTTTCCTATGTCCAGACACTCCTAACTACACACTCAGTCTCATCCTTCCCTGTTTCAATGAGGCCTGCCTGAGCTTCTTGCCACCTCCATGTGACATCTCCCCCCACCTCATCCATCTGCCTGTTTTCCACCGCATATTTCATATCTATCCAAAATATAAATGGAAAAAATATATAGACGGAGAAGCTCACTGTCCTGCTCTCTGTAAATGCCCCACTTCATACATTCCGTGATGGCAGTAAGTCAGATTTTACTCGCCACTGTATCCCCAGAGCACTGGGCCGAGCTCTGATACAAACCAGAGCCCAGCACATGGTTATGTGTGTTGAGTGCGTTACACCCTCATTAGAAATGGAGAACAATCTGACAAATCCAACCCTGAGTATTCACTGCAAGGACTGATGCTGAAGCTGCAGCTCCAATACGTTGGCTATCTGATGCCAAGAGCTGACTCACTGGAAAAGACCCTGATGCTGGGAAAGATTGAAGGCAGGACGAGAAGGGGACAACAGAGGATGAGATGGTTGGAGGGCATCACTGACTCAATGGACATGAGTTTGAGCAAACCCTAGGAGATGGTGAAGAACTGGAAAGCCTGGGATGCTGCAGGCCATGGGGTCACAAAGAGTTGGACATGATTTAGTGACTGAACAACAAGTAACCTGATTCACTGCTGAATGTTTGTAAAGGTTTAGACTTACTGTAGACAATAGTACGAAATATATTTTACTTTATGACCTAGCACAGTGAACATATGTATGTTGCAGAAAATTTAAATGCTTCACAAAACAATATTTTCCTTATTTATTTATGTTTTGGCCTCAAGGTTTGCACGATCTTCATTTCTCCACTAGGGATCAAACCTGAGCCCTGGCAGTGAAAGGCCCAAGTCCTAACCACTGGATCGCCAGGCAAGTCCCTCCCTAATTTGTTTTTTAAACATGTATACTACTATATTCACTTTCTTTAAGATTTAATTCATATGTGACTGTGCTGGGTCTTCGCTGGTGCACTCGGGCTCTCCTGAGTTGTGGTGAGCAGGGGCTACTCTGTGTTGCCCTGCACAGGCTCCTCATTGTGGGGGCTTCTCTTCCTGCGAAGCACAGGCTCTAGGTGTGTGGGCTTCAGTAGCTGCAGCATGTGGGCTTAGGAGTTGGGGCATGCTGGCCAGGTCCTAGAGTGCGGACTCAGCAGTTGTGGCCCACAGGCACAGTTGCTCTGAGGCACATGGAATCCTCCCGGACCAGGGATCGAACCTGTGTCTCCTGCATTGACAGGTACCACCAGGGAAGTCCTATATCCCTTCTAAAGGGTCCAGACTCACTAAATTCACTTTCTGATCTATTGTGCTGTGACTTGCAGGTCTGAAAAACACTGCACTATGAACACACAAATTCTAGCACACTATTTGATGTCTTTCCTGGGGTTGTGCTCTTGTTTAAATAACATCGACACTCTTACTCTTTTCCTAAGGACTGTATTCAAGCCTTTTAATAATTTACCATGGCCACTTTCCAGCTTTTCCCATCTTCTCCAAACTAAGGTCTAAGCAGTGTTAAAAGTGAAAGTGAAGTCACTCAGTCATGCCCGACTCTTTGCAACCCCATGGACAGTAGCCTGCACCAAGCTCCTCCATCCATGGGGTTTTCTAGGCAAGAGTACTGGAGTGGGTTGCCATTTCCTTCTCCAGGGGAACTTTCTGACCCAGGGATCGAACCTAGGTCTCCTGCATTGTAGACAGATGCTTTACCATCTGAGCCAAGCCTGCATGCAGTGTTTGGTCACTGCCAAAAACTGGTGATTACTTCCCAGCACCAGTACTTCTAAGCTGCAGCTCCGCCCCTCTTGCCCTCCATCAGTCAAATGTGTTTCCTGAAGGACACAAGTCCACATCCACCGGCCCCTGTGATTTGCTGCCTGCCTGGCTCCCGGGTTTTCACTCTAGGATCAGAAAGGAATCAGTTGTGCCTTGTAAAGTGTTTACAATGGAGTCGCAGTCTCTGCATCCTTTTCATTCCCCATTTGTGTTTTTCTCTCTTGGGACCAACGTGTGCAGAGTGAATGAACACCGACATGTACATATGCTTTATCTCTGCTGAAAGTATACAGATTTAGGAACCATTTTTGTTCAGTTCACACTGAATCTCTGGAACAACAGCCATGCTGAATGTCTCTGGACACTTAATTTTTGTCTGCATTGTCAGACCAATTCCAAGAATGAGGACTGAGGCCAGAAACGGGGGGCCTGATGAAAATGAGAGTGAAAAACTTGGCTTAAAACTCAACATTCAGAAAACAAGATCATGGCATTCAGTCCCATAACATCATGGCAAATAGATGGGGAAGCAGTGGAAACAGTGACAGACTTTATTTTGGGGGGCTCCAAAATCACTGCAGAAGGTGACTGCAGCCATGAAATGAAAAGACGCTTACTCCTTGGAAGGAAAGTTATTACCAACCTAGACAACATATTAAAAAGCAGAGACATTACTTTGCCAACAAAGGTCCCTCAAGTCAAGGCGTTGGTTTTTCCAGTAGTCATGTATGGATGTGAGAGTTGGACTATAAAGAAAGTTGAGCGCCGAAGAATTGATGCTTTTGAATTGTGGTGTTGGAGAAGACTCTTGAGAGTCCCTTGGATTGCAAGGAGATTCAACCAGTCCATCCTAAAGGAAATCAGTCCTGAATATTCACTGGAAGGACTGATGCTGAAGCTGAAACTCCAACACTTTGGCCACCTGATGCGAAGAACTGACTCATTGGAAAAAACCCTGATACTGGGAAGGGTTGAAGGCGGGAGGAGAAAAGAACGATAGAGGATGAGATGGTTGGATGGCATCACAGACTCGATGGACATGAGTTTGAGTAGGCTCCGGGAGTTGGTGATGGACAGGGAGGCCTGGCATGCAGCAGTCCATGGGGTCGCAAAGAGTCAGACACGCCTGAGCGATTGAACTGAACTGAACTGAACTGACACCTGTGCAGCACGGCGCCCCCTGGTGGGGAGAGCAGACCTAGCGTGGTCCCCGACCCAGAGCGCCCCCCTGCGTCCAGCCTTCGCGCGGACACAGACGCGCCGAGCCTCCTGTCGGCGCCTGGCCGTCGCTATAAATAATTGAGGCGGATCCCCCGGGAACGACAGTCGACCCCCGGGCCAGGCAGGCCTACAGCTCCCAGCAGACCTTGCGAGAGCCCGGGACTCCATCTCCCGGCGGACCCCACGACCTTCAGGTGGGTCAGTATCCCACGCTCCCAGTTAGGTCTCGTCCCTTTTTACCTGATAGCCGAGAATATCTGGAAGCGGAGGGGTAGCAACGGCTTGCCTGGGACGGGGCCACCCCGAATCCCGACTCGAAACAAGTGCACCAGCATGATGTGGGGAGAACCGGACCAGCCGGCAACGACAGCTTCACCTTGATCCCATTGAGGGCTCCATGTTTCCTCCGGCCCGCATCCCGACAACCCCCGCGCGCCGCGGCGCTGATTGGCGGAAAGAAACATCAATTTCATTGCAAGCTGTGATTGGAGGAAACCTCGTTCGCGCCTCAACGATGATTGGAGAGAGCCGCCTGTGGCCCGCCCCCTCCCATCCAGTTCTGGGCGGGGCCGAGCCTGAAGCGGCAATGTTTTCCGCCCGCCTCAGGGGTTGGGCTCTGAGGTGACGTCTTGAGGGCGTGCCGAGTGCGCTCCCCCGCCCCGCCGGGTATCCATAGTAACGCGTCAGTGGCCTTTCCCGGAGTCAGTCTCTTAGCCGTGCTCTCAGAGCATTCCAGGTGACCCGAACTCTCCGGGGAGTGTAGAACGCTGGTTCTGAGAGACCAAGGGACAAAAATCGTTTGGAGTTTTTTTTTTCCCCAAAATATGTGCACGCGCCTTTCCACCCACTCCGCTCCCCTAGGCGAGTCAGAGCTCCAGGGACAACGTGCGTGCTTGCTTGGTCGCTTCAGGCGTGTCCGACTCTTTGCGACTCTACGGACTGCAGCCCGCCAGGCTACTCTGTCCATGGGATTCTCCAGGCAAGAATACTGGAGTGGGTCGCCGTGCCCTCCTCCGGGGGATCTTTCCGACCCAGGGATCGAACCTGAGTCTGTCTCCTGCATTGGCAGGCAGATTCTTTACCACTAGCTCGCCACCCGCTGTGGCCGCCGCATATATTTGGGGAAAAACTCCCCTGGTGATTCTGATAAGTTCGCTCTACACAATGGTTTAGAACCACTGGCGCGACCCCAGATCCATCTCCCCGATAGATGTCTTCCTACCGCAGTCAGGCTGACTTGCCTGTAGCTGCCACCGCACAGCTCTTACACCTGCAATTTCTCTCTTATTTATTTCTTCCGTGTAACTATTTGCTTGCATAGCCACCTCCCTGCCAGGCTGTGACTTCCTCTTGGGTAGTGGCTCTGTCTTGCTCATTGGTCCCCTCCTTCCTCTCTCCATGCCTGGCAAGGAAAAGTGCTCTTTATAATAACTTGAATTGGGCTGGTGGTAGGGAGGCTGTCCATTGATGAATCTGGAGTGAAACTGGGGAGGAAAATGTGCCAGGATTAGTTTGTAGTTCGGTTGGGTGCAGAGGGTGTATGAGAGGATCCTAAAGTGCGTATGGTGGAAAACTGGGGTGAGGTTGGGGAGAGACCAGAGGAAACCCCACAGAACCCATTTGGGCAGGCATCTCAGAGAGATCATGGGGATTTCCTAGCCCCTCTGCAGTGTAAGATTCCACTTGGGGACACCAGAAGTCTTGTTTTCATAGCTCTGCCTCCTGCTGTGGGATAAAACTCTGCAAGTCATGAGCTATTATGACACTTCCCCTCCCAGGAAAGAAGCACAGGTTCCTCCTCCAAGTTCCTCTAGAAGGCAATCTGGAATGCACTCTGTTTCTCTCTCTCTCCATTTCCTGGACTGGTCCCTACATCAACCCTTGGGCCTAAGCCCTGGGGGCCCTAACACCTGGGTGGTTGAGTCAGCACCGCAGGAATGGGCTTCAGTAGGAAACCTAATGATTCAGGACCTCAAGAATGGCGTTGGACAAGCCACCAGCCCAGCTGTCTGGGCCTCCGCCTCCTCTTGAGGTGGCAACAAGGAACTCAGCTCAGTCCCGGGGCACCCAAATTACCTGCGCTTGCAAATTCCAGACCTTCAGCTGCCGTCTGCTGGGTCAGCCCTGATGCTTCTCAGCAGGGCCCCCAAAACTGGATGAGAACTTGGTGGAGAGGGTTTCAAGAGGATGAATCAGTAAACACAATGGAGCTTCAAGGAACTCCGCTTTCCTACTGTAAAAGCTCCAAGAACCATCTCATATCCAAAATAATCCCCTCTCCTCTCTTCAGTTCTTTCCTGTCCTCAGTTTCCCCCGACCTGAATGCCAAGTCAGTCTCCCCTTTTCCCTTCTTTAGTACCACCATAACAACAAAACATGCACACGTTTTTCCTTTTGTTTTTGGTACCAAAGTGTTTCTCTCTTGACCACTCTGTGTGTGTGTATGTAGGGAGGAGAGAGAAGTTTTGTTTTGTTTTGAGATTAGGTTTTAAGACACCAAAGATGTACAAAATTGTCCTGGCCCCATAGCTCTAGCATCTTTAATAGGATTCTTTTGGCTTTGGCTTTGGCTGCTGCTCTCTGGCCTCGCCTTTAAATCCCCTGGAGGTCTGAAGGTGGGACTGTGGGGATCTCCTTCCGTCCTCTGCAGCTCCTGCCCTGCCAGGTGTGGAGGTGGAGCCCTAAGAGGTTTGGCCGCAGGTTGCCCTGGAAGGGGTGTGAGTGGTCGGACTGGTGACTGCGAGTTGGGACGCCTGAGGCCTGCCCCCACTGAGTCACGGAGCTGTTGTTGTCAACCCGTCCTAGTTGTCAAAGTCCCTGCTCAGCAACGCAGCCCTCTGTGGAAACGGCAGCAGCTCCCATCCTTCCGAGCTTTCAGGAGAAGCCGCTGGCCTGATGGTGAGGCGAATGGGCTGGGGGGGGACCAGGGGGCGGTTGGGGCGGTGGGGAGACCTGGGGCCTGGATCCGTGCCCCTGCTCCCCACGCCACTGCCTCCTCTTCCTCCTCCTCCCTGTCGGGGACCTGGGGCGGGGAGGGTCTCCTTCTCTCTGTCCCCTGTCCCTCCCACAAGAAGGGCCCCTTCCTCAGCTCCTCCTTCAGCCTCGGGGCTCCCCTGCCCGGCGGTGCAGGGCCCAGGGGCTTCTCAGCCTTGCCACAGTGCCCCCCCAACCCCCGCCGCCCCCCCAGCGCAGCCCCAGCCCTCCATGACACCCGTCTCTGCTCCCCCTCCCTGGGGTTCCCATTCTGCCCCTCCCCCGGCCTCGGGGACTCCCCCTCCCCCACGCCGATGCCCCCAGGACTCTCCTGGGCTGCGGATAGGCCCTCTGATCCCCGAGCAGGATTACGAGCGGCTGGAGGACGGTGACCCCGAGGGGTCCCAAGATTCACCCCTCCATGGGGAGGAGCAGCAGCCCCTGCTTCACGTGCCGGAAGGGCTCCGAGGTGAGCGGGTGGGTGTGGGGCTCTAGGGTTGCTCCCCACCCCCAACCCCGCCCCCGGCTGGCAGCAGCTTGAGGGCATGGAGTCAGGTGAGCGCCACGCCCCAACGCTCTCCCTTCTGTGCCCAGGCTCCTGGCACCACATCCAGAACCTGGACAGCTTCTTTACCAAGATATCCTTTCTGTGCGCAGCCTGGCAGAAGGGGCACGGCAGGCAGGGGGGATGGGTGCCGTGGGCCGGGGACTTGGTGGGGGATCGGGAGGCGTCCTCAGGAAAAGCCCATCATGCTTCAGGCTGACTTCTTGACTCGCGGCCACATCTACAACTACCACCAGAGGAATGGCTTTACCTGTATCCTGCTGGAGGATGTCTTCCAGCTGGGGTGAGACGTACCCAGGGGCCCAGCAGGAGGGGCTGACCAACCCAGCAGGCCTGGGGCTGGGGCCAGAGCCCACTCGGCCCTCAGGCTTGAGCACCGCTCTTCCTCTGTCCCAGACAATTCATTTTCATCGTCACCTTCACAACCTTCCTCCTGCGTTGCGTGGATTACAGTGTTCTCTTTGCCAACCAACCAAGTAACCGAACACGACCTGGGCCACTCCACAGCAAAGTGACCTTGTCGGACGCCATCCTACCCTCCTCACAATGTGCCCAGCGGTGAGTGAAAGCTGGCGGGAGCAGGGGCTGGGGGAGACCAACGCAAAAGTCTCCCCTCCTTTTGTTCCTTGGTCTAGATCAGCCATTCTCCGAGGTTTTGGTTTGAGGACACCTTTAATCCACTTAATATTGGTGGAGAATACACCTTTAATACACTTAATATTTGTTTGTTGAGAACCAACTCCCAGGGGCTTTTGTTTTGAGCATCCTATCTGCATTTACCTTATTAGACATATAAGCTGAGAATGGCTTGAAAATCTACAAATGTAGGAACATACATGAGAACGAAAATGGCAGAAAACCTGAATATTAGCTGAGAAGTCTTGACCTTGCAGACACAAGGGTCGGGACCCACACTGAGAATCACTGGTCTGGCAGGGCCCCCTCTCCTTGACCTCCGTCGCTCCCCAGGACTGGCCTCCCTTCCTATGGGGCCCCTACTTTGTCCCTGCTGTCTGTTTCGCCTCACACAGGATCTGCTCCAGCCCCCTCTTGGTCTTCCTGCTGATCCTGGCTGCTGCCTTCTGGCTGTTCCAGCTGCTTCGCTCGGTCTGCAACCTCTTCAGCTACTGGGACATCCAGGTGTTTTACAGGGAGGCCCTGCACATCCCCCCGGTGAGTTGGATGAGTGTGTCTGTGGCGGGGTGCCATGTCAGGGGGCTGGGGGGCAGAGGATGGGGAGGAGCGGCGGCCTGTGGAGACAGGAGGAACCACTGGAAAGAGGGCAGAAGACCTTTGTGACACACCTCCCTAGGCTTAGCCCCAAATAATGCTAGGAAGTGGGGTACCACCCCTGAGAACCTGAGGTCCTTACTGTTGTGGAGTTTAGTTGATGCAGATGGTTATGGAAGATGTGCACAACCACGTGCTTGTGGCCCAGACGCTGGGGATTTAGAGGGGCGGTCCTCTCGTTTTATGAAGCAGGAGGAACTGAGACCCGGCTGGGAAGGATAGGCGGTGAGGAGGCGTTCCAGGCCCCATGACGGAAAGGGGTGGGGAGGAGCAGTTAGCGTCTTGGGCAGCGATGAGGAGACTGACCTCCCAGCTTGCCACTGAGTGTTCAGGCCCCTGTCGGGGGAGCCCACCCCGCTTCCTGGCTTCACTTTGCAGGAAGCTGCTTCGTGGGCCCCTTCACTGTCCCTGGCCACACTTCACTCTCTCCTCCTCTTGGTCTCGCTCGTCTGCCTGTGTACCTAATTCTTTCTCTAAGGCACAGCACAAATTCTACCTTCGGCAGTCAACTTCCCTTGCTCCCCTCAGAAGTCCAGAACCTTCTACCGCCCTCCAGTGCAGCAAAGGGGAGAGGTCCTCCGAAAGCCCCCTTGAGTAGGGGAGCCCGAGCCACAGCAGAGGGCTGGGGACGGACGCAGGGAAGATCGGGAGCTGGACTACCGCTCCTCCAGGAAGGCGCCTGACCCCTTCTCTTTCTCCTTCCTTCTTTCTCCTCTTCCCCACTTCCTTTCAGAGGTAGGGGAGACCCTGGGGTGGACTGGAGAGGCTGGCCTGAAGGGACGTGACTAAGCTGGACTGGGGAAGCTGGGTGAAACTGGGCTAAAATGAGTTTTGCAGCTGAGCAGCAAGTGAGGTCTGAGGGCCCCCCAACCCCAGATGGGGACCTGGCCACTATCTTAGGAAGGTTAATCTGATGGAGGGGATGGGGATGGGGTGGGGTCTCCAAGCATGCCGAGGTAAAAGCTTGTGGGGCTTCTGCGCCCGGCTGGCTGGCACCTTAGGAAGGAGAAAGAGTGATTGCCCTGTTACCTGCAGCTGTGGTGCGCCTTTTGCATGCAGGGCTGCCAGGACGGGGAGGGGGCGTGTCTGGAAGATCTGCTTGGAAGGGGCCGAGCTCACATACCTATGGAGTTTAACTTATGAAGGGGAGCACGTGACTCCTGGCCCAGGAGGGGCAGGGGCCTGGGGAGGGCGGTTCAGACCAAGGATGAGGTGCCGCTGGTCGGTGGCAAAGAGAGGAAGGCGAAGGGACTGCCGTGAAAGGTGGTAGGTTTCTGGCGGGAGGGCCCCGGGTAAGGCCGGTGGGGAGGGCACGCGGGGATGCCGCTCTGGCCACGCGGAGGGTGGGCATCGTGATGGACAGGAGTCCGGGGCGCTGGCCTCAGCAGTCGGCTCTCCGCAGGAGGAGCTCAGCTCGGTGCCCTGGGCAGAGGTGCAGTCCCGCCTGCTGGCGCTGCAGAGGAGCGGGGGGCTGTGCGTGCAGCCGAGGCCGCTGACGGAGCTGGACGTCCACCACCGCATCCTGCGCTACACCAACTACCAGGTGGCGCTGGCCAACAAAGGGCTGCTGCCCGCCCGCGCCGCGCTGCCCTGGGGCGGCGGCGCGGCCTTCCTCAGCCGCGGCCTGGCGCTCAACGTCGACCTGCTCCTCTTCCGCGGGCCCTTCTCGCTCTTCCGCGGTGGCTGGGAGCTGCCCGACGCCTACAAGCGCGGCGACCGGCGGGCCGCCCTGGCCGCGCGCTGGCGGCGCACGGTGCTGCTGCTGGCGGCCGCGAACCTGGCGCTGAGCCCGCTGGTGCTGGCCTGGCAGGTGCTGCACGCCTTCTACAGCCACGCCGAGCTGCTGCGGCGCGAGCCCGGCGCGCTGGGGACGCGCCGCTGGTCCCGCCTGGCCCGCCTGCAGCTGCGCCACTTCAACGAGCTGCCGCACGAGCTGCGCGCGCGCCTGGCCCGCGCCTACCGCCCGGCCGCCGCCTTCCTGCGCGCCGCCGCGCCCCCCGCGCCCCTGCTGGCGCTGCTGGCCCGCCAGCTCGTCTTCTTCGCCGGCGCGCCCTTGGCCGCGCTGCTGGTGCTCACCGTGTACGACGAGGACGTGCTCGCCGTGGAGCACGTGCTCACTGCCATGACCGCGCTCGGGATCGCGGCCACGGTGGCCAGGTGCGATGGCAGAGGGCCGGGGAGGGGGGGCCCTTCCTCGGTCCGGGGTTGGAGCCTCCGTGCACCTCTCCCTCTCCACTTCCCCCTCCCCGCCCACCGCTAGCGTACCCCCACCTCACCTCCCCCGGCACATCCTCTGAACAGCAGGCCGCCTTCTTTCCCCACCCCGATCCCGCCCTCTAGGTCTTTCATTCCGGATGAGCAAGGCCAAGGTCGTTCGCCGCAGCTCCTGCTGCAGGCGGCCTTGGCCCACATGCACTACCTCCCCGAGGAGACTGGCCCTGCCGGCAGGACCAGCTCTTACAGGCAGATGGCGCGGCTGTTGCAATACCGAGCGGTGAGGGTCACGCCGGAAGCCGGCCGGGCTGCGGAGGCTTTTGGCTGCCCTCGGGGGCCTGGGGGAGGCCCCGGAATGACGGGGTTGGAGGTTGCCTGCCAGGCGAGTCTGGTTGCCCTCCGAAAGGCCTTCTCAGCCTTGGGCCTGCTTTCTCCAGGTCTCCCTGGTGGAGGAGCTCCTGTCCCCTGTCCTCACGCCCTTGTTTCTGCTCTTCTGGTTTCGGCCCCGGGCCTTGGAGATTATCGACTTCTTTCGGCACTTTACTGTGGACGTGGCGGGGGTTGGCGACATCTGCTCCTTTGCCCTCATGGACGTGAAGCGGCATGGACACCCTCAGGTGGGAGCCTGTCCCGGGCGGTGCGGGGCAGGTAGGTTGGGTAGGCGTTGGCTTGCCTCACTGGAAGCAGAACTGGGTTCCACCCCCAGCTTCACTGCTTGGCACCTGTGACCTCGAGCTCCCCCGTTCACTTTCCCGAGCCTTCATTTCTCAAATGCGGGCAATGACTAGCCAGTGCTCAGGCCTCTTAGGAGGATCACGTGAGATGACAGGTGGAGAGCCCTAAGAGGGTGCCCAGCATCGTCACAGCAGTAAGTGGGAGCGCAGACCACTGGAGAGAAACGCCTCGGTCAGTGGACGGGGCTGGGGTATGGATGTGTTTCCTGACCAAGGCCGTTGGGCCAGTCGTATCCAATGCGTACAGGCTGGCAAAACACTGAGCCCACATCATCTGCTAGCGCTGGGTCTGGACCCGGGTCCTGCTCTCTGGCTGTGTTTTTTTGGCTGATCTTGAACTTGTCCCCTTGTGGCCTCCATCCTTTCACCCTGCGGCTAGTGTTTCCTGTCCTGCCTACCCCACGAGGCCCCCACTGCAACTATCCAAGTGGAGTTGGCTGGAGTTCCCTGGTGGCCTAGTGGTCCGGCTTTAGCGCTTTCACTGCCAGGGTCCCCCGTTCAGTCCCTGGTCGGGGACCTGAGATCCCGCAAGCTGCACAGCCTGATGCTGGCAGCACCTGAAGGGCCGGTGTTCCTTTCAGTGGCTCTCCGAGGGACAGACCGAGGCCTCACTGTCTCAGCGCGCCGAGGACGGGAAGACGGAACTCTCCTTGATGAGGTTCTCCCTGGTTCACCCACAATGGCGCCCCCCAGGCCACAGCTCCAAGTTCCTGGGGCACCTGCGAGGCCGGGTGCAGCAAGACGCAGCAGCCTGGGGCGCCAGCTCGCTGCGCAGCCCCCCTGCCCCCGGGATCCTCAGCACCTCTCCGTCCCCTCTGGTGAGTCGGAGTTAGGTCTGCCCGTCTGCCCTCCTGTCCCCACCACCCTCTGCCTCACCCCTTTATTTATCTGCTCACTGGTGCCGTCTGCTCTCC
The DNA here is from genome assembly GCF_963930625.1 of Muntiacus reevesi. Lineage (NCBI taxonomy): Eukaryota > Metazoa > Chordata > Mammalia > Artiodactyla > Cervidae > Muntiacus > Muntiacus reevesi. The sequence goes on along the minus strand of NC_089254.1, from coordinate 107,206,378 downwards.
CGCCTTCCTAGACCTCCTCCCTCTCCTCTGTCCTCTTTTCTGACCCTGTATCCTCTCGCTCCCAGCCGGAGGCCTTCCTGGCCAACCTCTTTGTGCAGCCCCTCCGGCCGCCTCAAGACCTCAGCCCTACAGCCCCCTGCCCGGCCGCAGCCACGGCCAGCCTCCTGGCTTCCCTTTCCCGAATTACCCAGGACTCAAGGTGAGGGGTGGGGGCCTGAGATGCCGGGAGCAAGGGTTGGGGCTGATCCTCCAGGAGAAGGGGCATTGTAGTCGGCCGGGGCGGGGCGGGGGAGGTGATGTGGAAAGGGAGTTGAATCCAGGTTCTCCCTGGGGGTATGTGTGTGTCTTCATGATCAACTGCGCCCTCTGTTCTAGCTGTGTGTCCCCGGGAGGCACTGGGGGCCAGAAGCTGGCCCAGCTCCCAGAGCTTGCATCTGCTGAGATGAGTCTCCATGCCATCTACCTGCACCAGGTGAGAAGAGGGGGTGCCAAAAAGAGAAGGGGAGGGAGAAGGCAGCTGAACAAAGTGGAGAGTGTGGAGGGGGCTGGAGTGTAAGGAGTTACTCAACAGGAGCTGGGGGAGGAGGTGTCGACAGTCTCTGTACCTGGTCCGGGGCTGGGCCTCACAATGGGACAGGAGGGGGGCCTCTCATCTTCTCCTTTCTGTTTAGCTCCATCAGCAGCAGCAGCAGCAGGAACTGTGGGGCGAGGCTTCAGCCTCCCCCCTGTCCCGGCCCTGGCCCAGCCCCCCACAGACCCTCTCTCCAGATGAGGAGAAGCCGTGCTGGTCCAGTGACGGTGAGGCGGTCAGGGTGTGCAGGGGACAGACGCCAGGGAGCCACAGGCATCATGGCATTGCCCAACTGATGGCATTTCTCACTAGGCTCCAGCCCCGCCTCCAGCCCTAGACAGCAGTGGAGAGCCCAGAGAACCCAGAGTTTGTTCCCTGGAGGGCTCCAGGAGCCCACAGACACCCAGAAGGAGCCTGGCCAGGCCACAGGCACTGACTGAGTGGGCTCCTCGGGGTCAGTATTGTCTCACGGGGTTGGGGGATGGGTAGGACATCGGGTGGTGTTGGACTTGGAGGGGCGGGAACAGTGGTGGGAATTTGGGGTGACCGGATGGTCATCTCTGGAACCTGAACCCCTGGATTACTTGCCAAGAGCTTTTCCTCCCCCAGGCTCCCTGGCTTCTCCAGTCACAGGAGATCGGGCGAGGTGGAGTGGAAAGGCATGCCGAGCCCTCTTTCAAGACCCCCATGAATGCTTTAGTTGGGCCAGACTTGGGAGTCATTGACGAACTCGCCCAGAGAACAGAGAAACGGTAGGAGAGGAGCTGCCCAAGGCCTCAGGAAACACGTCTTGGAGACATTCCCCACGTGGGGGGCTAAGGGACAACTGTTGGTCCTGGAGTGGCAGCCCGGGAAGAAGTTACCAAGTGACCTCATGCCGGTGGGCAGGGCCAAGCTAGAGGCCAAGCTACACATCAGGGAGCGATGAGGGACAGGACCTGAAAGGCAATAGGTGCTCGGATTCATCTGGCCCTTAGGTTCCCATGGGACTGGTGGAAGGGCATGGGGACCGTGAGCGGAAAAGACTAGAGGGGCCTGATGTTTGGAGTTCATGGCGGTGTGACATCTGAGAAAGTGGCCGTGGGGAACCATCAGTGAAGGTTGCTCACAGCTGTGCTGCTCATCTTTGTGACCTTAGTCCTGGACTCCCCACGCTTGGCAGCCAGGGCTGTCCCGGCTTCTGGTCAAGATCAGGGAAGCCACACTGGAGAACTGCCTGCACTTGGCTGGAAACCAGTTTTCTACAGGGCAGGGGTCAGAGAAGAGTGTGTGGGACAGGACTCCTCCATCCAAGAGTTACCACCCCCACACCGTGTGCACAAGTTAAAAGACAAAGCTTGTCATTATTCTGTAACTGTAATTGACAGCGCTGGCTTAGGCATCTTAGTAGGTCTCCTAACTTCTGGTCCAGTCTCTTATGGTAAATCTTCAATAATAAATATTTGAATGATTTAGAGATGAGGTTTCAAGATAAGATACTTCCGAGAGAGGCGAGGGGAATCTAAAATTCACCTAAACACCAAAGGGCTGACTGTAGGCTCTGGAATACCGCTGCTGGGAGGGGTCTTCCAGATAGACTCAGACTTAGGGTGGGGAAATAGACTCAGAGATGAGAAGATGAGATAGTACAGGGGATGCGAACAGTCTCCATAGAGTCTGGACAGACGGTGAGAGGTCACCTCGGGAGGGGAGGGAGAAGTGGCCGGTCCCGGTAAGGCCGACAGGACAGCGGTAGAGCCATAGTGGAATGACAGCCCCTCTCTCCGGGAACTGCAGTGGGAAGCAAGAGGGGTCTCAGGGGCCGGGGGTGTCTGGGCCGGGCGGGTCGAAGGCCCAGGGCACCGCTCCCCGCAGATGCCGCTCCTGCAGGGAAAAGCTCTGGGTGCGTATGCGGCTTGTCACCTCCTGGGTGCGCAGCGTGAGGCCGAAAATGTCCTCGTGATAGCGTTGCTGATCCTGGGAAGGAAAGAGGGCGGAGGATCAAAACACCGGTGGAAGTGTGGGGCGGAAGTCGGTCCCGCCTCCGCCTGGCCCCGCCCCGTCCGGGTCTGGCCCCGCCCCTGCCCGCCTGCCCCGGCCCCGCCCCTCCGTACCCGCAGCACGCCGATGACGTCGCCGGCCTCGTCCAGCTCCATGTCGCCCTCTGTTGCCAAGATGCGCTGCACCGTCTGCAGGACGCTGGTTGCCATAGTGACGTCGCCGCAGACAAACATGTGGCCCCGCTCGAGGCACAGCACGCGGTGCACCTCGGCAGCCAGCTCGGTCCTCAGGATGTCCTGTACGTAGGTCTGAAGGGGAGGCGGGGTTAGGGGCGGACCCCGGCGGGGCCCGCGGAGCGAAGGGCAGGTCCCCAGGGAGCGGGGAGGGCGGCCGGGTCCTGGGTGAGAAGAGATGCCCTGGGCGCCAGGTGGGGCCCAGGTGCGCGGGACTGGAGAGACGGAGCGGAGCGAGGGGCGCGGCTTGGGCGAGGGTGAGCGGGACCCAAAGGGGGCCCAACGAGCCGATCCGGGTGGGTCTCAGAGCACGGCGGTTCTTCCTCCGTCCCTAGCTTCGGGTTACCCCAGCACCCTCAGGGTCCCGCACCTTGGGGCTGTCAGGTTCCCGGGAGAAGGCGGTGAGGACGCGGCCAAACACCCCGCGCTGCTGGGCTTCCTGCACCTCGTCGCGGTAGAGATGGTCGAGCTGGGAGCACCGGCAGCCGAACACCAGGGTCATGGGGGCGGGCTGCAGACCTGCGGGCATCACTGTGGCTTGAGAGCGCCCCCAACCCCTCCTGGGGGACCCAGCCCCAGGGACACCTCCCACTGGCTTCCCTCACTCAGGCCGACCGCCCACCCTTTCCTGCAGAAACCACCACTCTCCACTCTTTAGCCTCTAGGAGAGGGCTAGATGTTTTCACAGACACTGCCTGGGGCTGATTGACAGAGAAGCCCAAGGTCACAGGAGGTGGTGACTTCTCTCTGACAGGATGGCCAGCGGTGACACTGTACCACAGCTGGGCTTTCTGACCCAGAATCTGTGCCCTTGGGACCAGGTAACCCTGCGGCCTGAGACAACCGGCCCTTCCCTGCTCCGACCCCACATTCTCCCACACCTTCAGCTTCTGCACTCTGCACATTCCTGTTAGTCACAAGCCCCCTTTCATTTGATTGGCCAGCTTCCCTGGGCACCCCGTACCCAATCTAAACACCCTTCAGCTTCCTGGGATCTCAGACACACTTAGTTGACCTCTGACACAGTCCAGAGTCCACCTGGGGCATTTCCATCTTCTGAGTCCCAGCCCTGTCTTCTCCAGGCTTCCAGGTTCCCTTTGTCCTTAATTCAATCCAATGCTACTTTGTGCTAGGCTAGCCAGACCTACAGGGCACAGCTTTTGTCTCTAGGAGCCCCACTCCCCCCGTCCCAGTCTAATAAACTTCACCTTTGTAATCCTGTTTCTTGCCCTGTTTCCTGCCTTTCAGCATCCTGCCCCTTGGCCCCCCTAAACTGTGTGACTCCCTCCTGCCTTCCGGTCATTCCCTTGGGTCCCCAGCCTCACCTTTGCTCTCAATGTCATGCAGCCTCTCCTGCCAAAATCCCCGGAAGGGGGCGATGCCAGTGCCGGGGCCCACGAGGATGCAGGGCACGTAGGGGTCAGGTGGCAGCCGGAAGGAGGGAGCCCTGGCCAAGACAACCTCCGTCAGGCCTCCTTTGTCCCCTCAGACCCCCCACTCTTACCAACCTCGGCAGGGTGGAGAGAGGAGAACTTAACCTGCTTGCGTCTAGCTTATAGTGAGCATGGTGTGTTTAGTAAAAGCACTCTCTGTATTGGCAGAGACTCTCTGGACCTGTGGTTTCTGGAGGTTGCGTCAAAGGAAATAAAGCTCAAGTTTGAACTGAAGAACGTTTTGATGTCTCAGTTTAGGAGATATAGAAAGTATGGGGAAGGGAAGGGCAGACAGCCTTTTGGTTCATAATGACTTCACTGAGTGTATTTGAAACCACAGCCTTGATATCGGCATTTGGTTTGTGTTCACTAGATGGGCAGTTTATTTGTAATGTGGCCTGCCAGATGGGTTCGGGTCACTGTCCTGGCTGGAGCATCCTGGGAACTCTTGCTTGTGCCACCTTAAGCCTCCAGCTCCTGGGTGCTGGATGGGGCAAGACTTCTGGACACAGCAGGGAGGGAAGGGTGTCCTCAGATCCTTCACTTCCCTTGAGTCCTCACTGACACTATGGTGAGCTAACTAGTTCTCCCTGGACTAAAGGCGGGTGGAGCACAGTTCCCAGGTACCTGCCTGCCAACATCCGATGGACCCCAGGGATGTAGGGAGAGACACGGTACCCCTTCTAAAAGGGACAGGGCCTGCTGAGGTGGGATCCCAGCCCGTTCCTGGGAGCTGCAGCTTCAAGGTAGGACCTGAAGTCCAAATCAGTGAGAGGCCCAAAGCTCAGCCAGAGTTGTGAGGTGGCTTAACAGGATGCCCCGTCCTGGTTGGGTTAAGCAGGGCCTGCCTGCTCCCACTCACATGCTCCAGCAAGGCTTCTCCCACCTGCCCCGTGCAGCCAGCTCGTCCATCCGTCCTCGGGCCATCTGTGTGGTGCTCTGTCCACCCCGGCTGGACAGACGCCCTCCTCCTCCCCGTGCCCCTCCCATGCGCCCCCCCTCCCAAGTGCTCACTCACCCCCTGATGAAGCAGGGCACGGGGTCTCCAGTCTTGAGCTGGCTCAGCCACGTGGAGCAGACCCCGTAGTGTAGGGGGCCCAGCCCATCTAGGGGGTGGGGGGGAGGGGGGCAGTCAGTGAGGGATCCGCACCCCCCCACCCCGCCCCAGGTGTCCCTGTGGGGGCCCGGCCCCATCCCCCGCCCCCCCCCCCCGCCTCACCTTGGGTCCTGTATGCCAGTACGGCTACCGTGAGGTGGACCTCTCCGGGGTGGGCGCTGGGGGCCGAGCTGACGGAGTAGTACCTGGGCTGCAGCAGGGGCAGCTGGGTGAGGAGCAGCGGGGCGGGCAGCGCCACGGACGGGAACTGCTCCAGCACCTCCAGCAGCGTGGGGCAGCGGAACCACTTCCACTCCTCGTAGCGCCGGGGGTCCTGGCGGGGCGGGTGGCAGTGAGCTTGGCACCTGCCTCCTGTCCACCTCCCTTCTTGACCCCTCCTGAGCTGAGCCTCCTGGGCGGGGGGCTTCTCGCCCCTCAGGTGGGGCCACAAACATTTCTCCAGCACCTTCCGCGTGCCTCTTTAAGGCCAGAGAATTCAGAGATGAATAGGAACTCCAGAGCTGGGGGGGCGGATCTTAGACCTTCAGGACTTTCACCATGGGTCCCCTTCCCCGCAGCTCATCCCATCTCACGGGCCCCTGCCGCCCCATTGGGGGCGGGGGGCTCCCGACCTGACTGAGGGTCTCGAGCTCCTGCTGCTCGCTGGGTTCTTCGGCCAGGGTGCTGAGCAGTCGGAGAAGCCGGGGGCTGGGCGGGGAGGTGATGTCCAGGAAGAAGGTGAGAGCCTGGCGCAGCGTGCACGGGGGCAGCCGTGGGTCCCGCACCCAGCTGGGAGGAGGGCCGCCTTGCGGGGGAGGTGGGCATGAGGAAGCGCTCAGAGGATGGGGCCACGCTGGGCCTGCCTTCTCCGGGGTGACAGCTGCTTCTCAGGGGAGGACATGGGGACTAACCACACATTATGGTGTCATTGGAGGGCTGGTTCTTGGACAGCGGGGGTGGGCCTGTCTGGGCAGCCCGTGTGTGTGTGTGTGTGTGTGTGTGTGTGTGTGTGTGTTCGAGGGCCCCTGCTGGGTTGGGTTGGTCTGGGTGTATTTGTGTGTGTGTGTGTGTGCATGTGTTCGAGGGCCCCTGCTGGATTGGGTTGGTCTGGGTGTGTGTGTGTGTGTGTGTGTGTGTGTGTGTGTTCGGGGGCTTCTGCTGGGTTGGGTTGGTCTGGGTGTGTGTGTCTGCATGTCTGTGTCTGTGTTCGAGGGCCCCTGCTGGATTGGGTTGGTCTGGGCCCCTGCCTCTCCCCCACTCATCTTATCGTAACTCCAGGCCCGGGGGAGCGGAAGGCAGACCTGGTGCCAGCTACAGAGCAGGCTAGACTGCTGGGCACGGGATGGGCCTAGAGGGAGGGGTGGCCTTTTGTGGGGGCTCTGGGGGTGGGTTTGAGAAAGGAGCCACGATCCATGCTGGTAGCACAGTGGCTGCGAGTGGGGGCTGCAGCAGCCTTCCGTCGGGTCCTGACCCTGAGGGGACCCTGGGGCCAGGGGGGTGGAGCGGCCCTCGCTGGCCCCCCCACCCCCCGCCCCCAGATGGCCCCTCACCTGGGCTGCCCTTTTCCAGCTGCTCCACAGCCACAGACTCGGCAGGCGGCGGCGGGTCCTCCACGCGGCTCAGCAGCGCTTCCACGAGGCCGGGCCGGTTAGGCGGGCAGATGCCGATGTGGTCCCCCGGCTGGTACTGCAGCCCCTCCTGGCCTGCAGTGTCCAGGCGCACCAGGATGGTGGCCCGGCTGGGGTGGAGAGAGGGGGAAGTCACAGGAGGGCTGGGGGCGAGTCGGGGGTGCTGGGGCCTGGGGAAGCAGAGGTGGGCGGGTGGGGGTGGAGGAGTGCCAGGGTCTGGGGAAGGAGGGGTGGGCGGGTGAGGGTGGGGAGTGGCCCTCCTCACGTGGACTTGCTGCTTTGCAGGTTTTCCACTGAGAGGACTGTGGCCTGAAACATCTTCCGTCTGTGCACGTGGACCAGGCCTGAGGGGCGGGGGTCGGGGGGAAGCAGACGAGACTGAACCCGAGCCAGGGACTCAGGCCCCGAGTCAGTGGGTCCGGGGCCCCCTGGAGCCCAGCGGACCGGCAGGGTCAGGGTGAGGTCGGGCCCCACCTGGCAGCAGCTGGAGGCCCTCGGCCTGGGCGCTCAGCCGGTACCTCTGGCGTTTCCAGCTCCGTTTGGGGCTGAAGATGTCCTGGGCGGCAGCCTTGGCCTCCTCCCCGACGCAGAACGTCTCACAGGAGGCCTGGGGGTGAGGAGGTGAGTATTGAGGACCCCCGGCCGCCGGGGAGGCCCGAGCAGCAGGGAGCTCAGCGGGACTGATGAAGAGCCCGCTGGATCCTTGCCACTCCCCCAAACAGAGGCTGACGGCACTTGTCCTTCAGCCCCCTTGGTGCCGCTGTGCTGGCTACTCTTTGGCATGTATTTGTTAACGTATTTGGCACGGTAGTTAACCTGGTGAGTGTTAATCTCATGTTGCAAGAGGCACAGAACTCCTTGCACACAGCAAGTAGCCCTCAGCGAAGGCGTCTGTGTGTTCAGACCTGAGGTCTCAGTCTGACTCCTAGACTGAAAGTGAAAGAAAGTGAAGTCACTCAGTTGTGTCTGACCCTTTGTGACCCCATGGACTGGAGCCTATCAGGCTCCTCCGTCCATTGGGTTTTCCAGGCAAGGATACTGGAGTGGGTTGCCATTTCCTTCTCCAGGGTATCTTCCTGATCCAGGGATTGAACCCAGGTCTCTTTGTAGGCAGCCGCTTTACCGTCTGAGCCACCAGGGAAGCCCAGGGATTCCTAGACTAACAGCTTGCAAGCCTCCAGTTCCCAGTCTTTACACACCTCCTTAGAGTCTGCTGAAGATGAAATGAGAAGTTTAGATAAAGCCCTTAAGTGCTTCAGGAGTGGGTGCAGAATGGGAGGGGTCTCTGACTGGTCTGCACAGCACACCAGGGGCTGCAGGGGGGCGGGGCCTGGGGCAGGACCCCTGGGAGGGTGTGTATCCTATTTGTTTCTGCTCAGGCGCAAGTCTGGCAAACCACTTAGCCCTTGGTGTGAAACCTACAGCTCATCCAGGATTGGCTGCCGCCTCCCCTCCCACCCCTATCACCAGTCCTGTTAATCTTTCCTTTGTGTGTGTAAAGTCTTATATCTCTTCCTTCCTTCCTTGGCCCCCTCCCTTCCTTCCTTCTCCCCGCTGCTCCCACCCTGGTCTGCTCAGAGCCTTCCTGCTTCTGTCTGGATGCTCCTCCCGTCAGCCCTGCATTTCTAAGCACTGTCTGCCAGCTTCGTGCCCGCTCCCCCCTTCTCTCCTCAAGCTCCCAGCTTCCTGTCACTTCTCTTTGTCTGGATTCTTTACTCCTGTTTTCCATTCCCTCTTCTCCTCAGTGAGGGCTTCCCTGGTGGCTCAGATGGTAAAGAATCCTCCTGCAAGCCAGGAGACCCAGGTTCCATCCCTGGGTTGGGAAGATTCCCTGGAGAAGGGAATGGCAACTCAAGGGTATTCTTGCCTGGAGAATCCCATGAACAGAGGAGCCAGGGCTCCAGTCCATGGGGTCGCAAAGAGTCAGACACGACTGAGTGACTAACACTCTCCTCCCCAGTAAAGCCTCCATCTGTGCTGGCCGGCCCTCCCCACCCCTCCTCCTGGGGAGCCCTCCTTCCTGGCCATTAGTCCAGTCCTGCTGAGCTCAACCTTGGGAAACCTGGCCGGGCCAGCGCTGCCAGTCCGTGTCAGGACTGGGAGAAGGATCCCTGCTCAGCTCCAGGCATGGTCCCGAGACCAGGCAGGGCTGCTCTGGAGGAAGCCCAGGCTGAGAAAGTCCTGTCTTGTCCTCCCCTCGCCCAGGAACCCCCTCTGGCCCAGGCACCACCCCAAGCCTCTCTGGCCCCTGACTTCCTGTAGTTTTTCAGCTTCAACCCTTGCCTCTGTCTTCCCTTTTCCCTTCATCCTGCCCTGCACCCCCTCCTCTGCACCCACCCGGGAGAGGGAGCAACCTGTGCCTGCCCAAGTTGCCTGCCTGCCTGCTGGGACCCTGGCTGCTGCTTCCGGTGCCGTTGGGGCCATGTCGTCCATCACTACTACTCAGGACTCAGCCAGAAGGGCTGGCTGTGCAGTGGGGCGAAATATGAAGGTGGATTTTGGAGGAGCAGGAAGGGGCCTGAGTTCCCAAAGAGTCAGAGCGGTGGTGAGGCCCCGGCCTCCTCCATGTGGCAGGTCTCGGGGGCGGGTGGAAGGAGTCAGCATTGGAGTTGGAGGGGTGGCGAGAGTTGGGGGGCTCACCTGGAAGGCCGCCTTTGCCCAACCACGGAAGGCCTCCTCCTGGCCACAGAGCTCGTCGCCCTGGCCCAGCTGCAGCAGCCGCTCCCCTCCCAGCTCTTCCAGTCGGGTGTCCACCGCTCGCGCGAAGGCGCAGAAGTGGGGGTATGCCCGGGAGCCCAGTCCAAACACACAGAACCTGGGGTACCAGGAGGCATCAGGGCAGGCCCCCTCATCCTCGCCCCGGTGCCCAGGCAGCTCTCCACCCCTCCCCCCCCACACCCAGCAGAGCTCCCCTCGCCGAGGCCCCCCGGACCTGAGGGTCCCCAGCGCCCCTGCGCTGTCCGTGTTGCTGGACTCCTTTCTCTTCCGCCGCCAGGAGGACACCAGTGGGTCTGAGCAGGAGACGCTGTTGAAGCGGATCTTGTAACTCCTGCAGGAGACGAGGGGACAAGGGTGTCACAGGGGAGGAGACGGGACAGGGCCCTGACACCGCCTGGGGGCCGCTTCAGGGGCTCTGCCTCCGTGGTGCTTGGGGGGGTGACTTGGCTGCGTGGCTGAGGGCCCGTGTCCAGGGGTCCCTGAGCCCTAGGCCCCGCCTCCCCTCCTCTCTCTGCAGGAGACGGGCCCCTCAGAGTCCCCAGGACTGAAAGTGGGCGCGTCACAAGGCAGAGGGCGTCCTGAGGCTATGGCGGGTGGGGGGCCCAGGCCTGTGCTCAGCTGTCCTCCAGCTTGTTGGGAGGCTGACTTGCAGCCCAGAGAGGGGACTCTGTAGACCCCCTTTCCTTTCGTGTCTCCAAATGCCTCCCTGTCCCCCCCCCCCCTCCACAACTCACTTGTGCTGTTCCGGCCTTGGGGAGCTGTTGTAGGGCCCTGACATCTCCATCAGTGCAGCTGCAAAACTCTGAGGAGGGCAAGTGTTGGCATCGGGATTAGTTTTATTTCAGACTCTACAGAAGCTCATACTGCACTGGAGTGGTCTCTGTTATTATTAGTTATGATTTTAATTTTTAATTTGTTTTTAACATTTCAAAAAAGAGGTATGGGCTTTTGGAAAACATTACAGAAGCATGTCAAGTAATAAAATAGAAACCTACCCTTCCCTTCCCTCCAGTCTCATCCATCAGAGCAGGTGTACCACGGACAGCTGTTACACTTTCTAGCCCCTTTTTCATTGTGCCTAATATATGTCTGTATTTATAGTTTATTTATTTATTTGGCCATGCCACATGGCTTGCAGGATCTTAATTCCTCGACCAGGGGTTGAACCTAGGGTCCCCCAAGGTGAAGGCACCGTGTCCTAACCACTGGACTGCCAGGGAAGTCCCTAGTTTTCCTTTTAATTTAAATGGGACCATATTATACTTACCTACTTTTTGTCAATAGCTTATCGTTTGTGTCTTTCATGTCCACACACCAACACTACCTCAATCTTTTAAATGACGACACAGCATCCCATCATTTGTAGGTACCGTTATGTATGAGACCTGCCTCTGACAGGGACATCTGGATTGTCTACGAACAATGCTCAAACACTCATATGTGCCTGCTTCCTCCTTTGCATATTTCAGGAGGGTGGTCCTTGGACGTGGACTTTCTGAGCCAGGATTTGAAAACTCGATGGGTCATCAAATCGTCCTCCAGAATCCTGTCCATGCTGGAGGTGACCACTCCGTAATGTTTCAGCCAAGTTGATAGGTGGAAAACAGCTCTCAGTCTCCCTGCGTTGTCCTGATCACTAGCAGCTCTAACACCTTCTAGAAAGCTGAGCTGTTATCACATGCTGCCACGGAAACAGCTTAGAACTACACGTGCCAACCTTTGCACAGGAAAAAACAAACCGCGGCAAGGCCATAACATCCCGGGATCCACTGCAGATGCATTTAGGTGGTGGGTCTATAAGTTCACCGCAATTAGCATGTGCTACTTTAATTTTATTTTCTGAACATTTTCTTTTTTTTTTTTAAATGGGTGTACATGTGTTCCCCATCCTGAACCGAACATTTTCTTGAAGTATGATGTACCCACAGAAAAGCAACCATGTTATAAATGCCCGGCTTTATAGCTTTTCACAAGCTGAACCTACCTGTGTAGTCAGCATTCCATCAAGAAACGTCACCAGCGTCCTAGAAGTCACCTTTGGGTGACCTGACCCCAGATACTCCCCCACGTCCTGCCCTGGGGTCACCACCTGCTCTCCTGATTAAAACACCAGAGATATGTTTTCCCTGTTTCTAAACTTGGTACAAAGTGAGTCTGATGGTCTGATTCTTTAGTGCCTGGCTTCTTTCCCATTACGTGATGTTTTCCCAAAACGTCTGTTTTGTTGTGTGTGGTTGTAATTTGTTCACCCTCATTGATGCATCGCGTTTGAATAGACCACGATGTATTTTTCCCATCTGTGATTGAGAGTCATTTGAATTGTTTCCAATGTGGGGATACCATGAGGAGTGCTGCTATTAATACTCTTGTTCATGCTGTTAGTAAATATATGCCATTTTCTGTGGGGCAAATTCCTAGGTTTCCTCCATTAAAAAAAGAATTTGAGGTAAAAATATACATATATTGAAATGCATGGAATTTAAGGGTGCAGTTCAAATCGGTTTGGCCACTGGGCAGTTTCAAAGTTAGATATATACCTACCCAGTGACCCAGCAGTTCCACTCCTACGTATTTATCCAAGAGAAATGAAAACATAAGGCCACAAAAGCCTTGTAACAAAACTGTTCATAACAGCTTTATCCACAATAGCCAAGTGCTGGAAAACAGCCCAGGTGTCTGTCAGTAGGGGAGCAAAGAAATAAACTGTTCACGCCCCCGAGGTGGACAGAAATGAACCCCCGAATCGTCCAACAGCAAGATAAGCCTCCAAAGTAGAGTGGGTGAAAGAAGCCAGACACGGCGTGCCCCTTTTCCATGACCTTCTAACGCAGAGGACAGGAATCAGGACGGGGTTGCCTTTGGTGGAGAGACTGGGAAGCAGATTGACTCGGGGAGTTGACTAGGGGCCTCTCTAAGTGCTGGGCATGTTCTCTGTCTCTATAGGAGATAGGATCGTGGGTCCCACGGGTGCAAACATGACTCTCACCCTAGAAACAGCTGGCGAGTGTGTTTTTCTTTAGAAGAGAGGTTGGACGCAGGACTGAAGGGGCAGCGTGGTGGGGGAGAAGCCCTCTGCGGGCATCCTGCTCTAGGGGACTTGAGGTGTAAGTGCGCAGAAGATATCTAAAAGCAGGAGCAGACAAGAGCTCCGGAAAGGAATGCAGCTGGGGGGCGGCCGTGACCGGGAAGCAGGGAAGGTAAGGGTTAACAGCCAGGTACCGGCCCATGGGACGCTAGTTGGTTTCTTTCAAGATTTGTTCAGAAAGTGACCTTACCTAATTTCTGTTAGCATCTGAGCAGTGGTCTTTTCTTTTGTTAAGAAAGGAAGAAAAGACAAAAAGCTGAGGTCTCACTATAGCTGCTGCCTTTCCCATCTCTCAATGCCTGACCGGTCAGGAAGTGCCTCCCGAGTGCGGAACGCTCGCTCTGACAGTGGAAGTGACTCGGACTCAGGGTCCTGCCCAGCCGCCTGCAGCTCTGAGTCTCCCTTATTCCCCGGTGCCCCTTCCCTGGCAGGCCTCACCTCTCCATTCTCCGGGGGATCACCGTTCCCAAAGGTGCTCGTCACCACCAGCACCAGCGTCTCGTGCTCCAGGGACACCACGTCATACTCATCCATGCACAGGACCTGCGGGCAGCGAGAGGACGGACGTCCTGGGGACCGCTGCCCCGGTCTGTTTCATTCCGGTCCTCCCGGCAGGGCGAGACTCAGCCCCTCGCTTGATCCCTGAGTCCCTCCTGAGGGTCCTGGGCTCCTCGTGGGCCCTGGCTGTGACCCTCTCCTGTCCTTCAGCATGTGAATGAGGATAGGGCCAGGACCATCCCCGACCCCACCCACCACTTCTTTCAGACCCTTGCCCGCTGGGCTCAGCCCTACCCTGGGGTCGAAGGCCTTCCGGAAGAGCCTCCCCAGCTGCTGAGCGTAGCTCTGGGCCCGGCCGGTCTCAGAGGCGTATAGGATGGTCGCCTTCACTCGCTTGGCCATCAGGGTGCCCATGAGTGAGGCAGAGATCTTCACCGCACTGTGAGCAAGGAGGGGATGAGGGGCTCCCAGGCGCACAGAGCCAGGGGCCTCCCTATGTGAGCAGGGTCTCGACGGGTTTGCAGGGGCGGTGTGCCCAGGCCACTGATGCTGGGCGGGGGGGGGGGGGGGGGGGACTGCGGGGGGCGGTCCCCTGGGGTGTGGGGGAAGGGCAGCCCCCAGCGGGGATGGGGGGGCACCTACTTGGCCACTTCCTTAAAGGTCTTCTTCCTGGTGATGCCGGTGCCCTTGGCTGAGCTCCCCTTCCAGGGATCTGGCTGCAGGGGGATGAGGAGGGGCGGGAGTGAGGGGGGAGAGGAGAGAAGAAAGGGAGGTTGGAGTCCCCTGGCAGCTGCTCCGTTAGAGCTGGCGGAGTGGACAGGAGCCAGGCTGGGGTGGGGTGGGCACCTGGTAGCGGAAGGCAGGGGACAGGATGTAGTTGACCATCTCCTGGTGGAAGACGGGCGTGAGGCTGCCCGAGATGGGGGGCACGATCCAGGCCCAGTCAGCGGGGCAGCCCCCCCTGGCCTTCTGCTCATTCTCCAGGTGCTTCATGAAGGACACGGTGGCGGCGTGGTGGTCCACGATGGTTACCTTGGCGAGCTGGGGTTGAGGGGTGGGTGGGGCTGAGACCCGGGCCACAGACCCGCACTTCCGTCACTTGCCCCAAACGTGACACGCACGGTCTTTCCTGAGCCAGCGTCACCCCCTGCCTGGGGCGCACGTGGTCCTGCTACCAAGTCAGCGGCAAGAGCAGCAGCTCTGATCTGCGACGTCTGTGTGCCCGCCTTGTCCCCACCCCACACATCAAGATAGCCAAAGCTCTCGAGAGCCCGCAGAAGTACTCTGCAAACCCTGGTTTCCTCAAATTATAATGCTCAGCATGCAATCGATCCTAGAGTTAGAGTTTCCAGACTACAGTGCAAAGCCCAGAAGGCCCCCGGGGAGCACCGTTACAGAGCACGTGCCAATCGGCTGGGTTCCCGTACCGGGACCACCAGCCCAGGCGCTCAGAGCCTGTGACTCCAACCCCTGCCCGCTTTCTGAGTGGCTCCCTCTCTTCCAGCCCCACCCCTGTGCGCGCCTGGCCCGTCGGGGCCCCTGTACCTGATAACTGTGGAGCACAGCCACGTTGATTTCCACGGCCGCCTTGTCCTTCCACAGGGACGAGGTGGTCCGGGTGTCGAGGTCCATGCAGACGGCCACATCCTGGGAGCAGGGGTGCCGGGCATCGGTCACGATGGGGTGGGGGAGGGGGAGGGCGGGCAGAGGACATCTCTGTCTCTAACTCATGAGGGGAGGGGGTGGGAGTGGGTGGATGGCCATCTGGAAGCCCGCCTGCTTCACTGGGGGGCTGATTCACGTGCCTGCCTGCAAAAGCATCTCAGGGCAGAAAGGGACCCTGGTGCCAGCCACTTGTCAGCCCCACTGATTTCTCATTTCTATAATGGGTTTTCACATGTTTTGAGTCAAAATGCCCTTCGAGAGAGCCTCCCAGATGGCTCTAGCAGTAAAGAACCTGCCTGTCAAGGCAGGAGACGTAAGAGATGTGGGTTCGTTCCCCGGGTCAGGAAGATCCCCTGGAGAAGGGAATGGCAACCCACTCCAGAATTCTTGTCTGGAGAATTCCATGGACAGAGGAGCCTACCGTCTATGGGGTTGCAAGAATCGGACACGACTGAGCGATTTAGGACACACATGCACACACACGCTTTGAGAAACTGATGAACGCTCCGGCCCCCATTCCCAGAAAAATAACTACATCTTCACACGTGGGCACCCCCCTCTGCCCCCGACCTTCGATTCTAGTTCAGGAGGCAGGCTGGACCTGGCTTGTTCAGATTTCTCCCCGTTGCTGACATCTTGTACATCCCCGCCCCCACCCCCGCCACACTGGTCCTCACCTCCAGGATGTTGTAGCGGTGAGGGTCACACAGGTTTCGCGTGCCGATCTCCGTGCTCATGTACCAGCCGCTGAAGGGGGCCGCGGGGAACTCCAGCCCGCCAATTTCCAGCAACATGTTGGACACGGCCGGGAGGGCATACCAGCGCAGGCCCAGGGCCGCGAACCACTCCAGTCTGGGGGTGTCAGGGCGTGGGATCAGCCTCTGTGGAGCCTTACCTGCCCAGTCACCGCCCCCCATTTGCCCCAGCCCCTCTGTGCTCACGTGGGGTGCTCCAGGGGCACTTCAAGGACCAGCTCAGGGGGCAGAACAAAGAGCTCCGGAGCCTCGTCTGGGGCCTGGAGCAGCAGGGGCAGCACGTCGAAGCGGCCATTTCCGGGCGTCCAGCCATGCTGGATGCAGAGCTGCGGGGAGCGGGGTGGGAGTGGGGTCTCAGGGGCTCCCTTCCTCCATCGTCTCAGTGAGGTCCCCCTGCTACGCTGACCGCGCTTCCACTGGACCCTTCTGCCTCCTCCCAGAGCCCTCACTGGCTGTCTTCCCCCTTCCCCGCCTCCCCGTGCCCACCTCCATGATCTCCACGTTGGCTGGGTCGCCCCTTACCCGCCTCCCCGTGCCCACCTCTGCGATCGCCATGTTGGCCGGGTCCCCCCTCCCTGCCTCCCCGTGCCCACCTCTGCGATTGCCACGTTGGCCGGGTCCCCCCTCCCCGCCTCCCCGTGCCCACCTCTGCGATTGCTACGTTGGCTGGGTCTCCCCTCCCCGCCTCCCCGTGCCCACCTCTGCGATTGCTACGTTGGCCGGGTCCCCCCTCCCTGCCTCCCCGTGCCCACCTCTGCGATCGCCATGTTGGCCGGGTCCCCCCTCCCCGCCTCCCCGTGCCCACCTCTGCGATCTCCACGTTGGCCGGGTCCCCCCTCCCCTGCCTCCCCGTGCCCACCTCTGCGATTGCTACGTTGGCCGGGTCCCCCCTCCCCGCCTCCCCGTGCCCACCTCTGCGATCTCCATGTTGGCCGGGTCCCCCCTCCCCGCCTCCCCGTGCCCACCTCCGTGATCTCCACGTTGGCCGGATCCCCGCGCACGGAGCCGTCCTGCTGTCTGTAGCCCGCGTAGCGCACCAGCTGGCTGTTCCAGATCCGGAAATCTCCGCGGCCCGGGGCGCGCTGCGGGAACACTGTGATGGCTGAGCTGACACGGGGACGAGAGCTGGTCAGGGCCTGGGTCCACGGCCCTCACTGGGGCAGGGTGGGGTCTCGAGCCGACAGGGTGGGGGCCACTCACCGAAGGTTGCCGCGGTTGGTGGCGTACTTGATGTGGTTGCAGATGTAGGTGAACATCTCCTGTGCTGAGCTGCAGTCCCGAGCATCGAACACCTGAGCCGGCCGAGCAGGGAGACAGGAGGGAGGTGAGGGTCTTGAGTAACAGCCCCGGGAGAAGGGAGGGAAGTGGGGCAGGGACTGACGGCCTGGCCGCAGCCCTTGAAGGCTGGCGGTGCCCAGAGCTGTGAACTATTGCTCTTTCTTCTCCAGGCAGCCTCCCTGACCCTTTGGCCCCACACCGATCCTTCCTGTCCTACACCCCACACGCCCGGCATAGCCTGGCCTGTTCCTTATGCTGGTGAGTGTCTCCCATCCCTACAGGCTAACTTGGTCCCTGGTACAGAAGAGGGACCCGGTCACTGCCAAGCTGATCACTGGGGAAAGGCCGCCGACTGACTGGGAGGCCACCTGGGGTGTGGGTGGCGAGTTCCCCGTTTCTCACGGTGCTCAAGCAAAGGCGGGTGAGCCTGGCCCATCTTCTGACCCTCCTTGGGCAGACAGATGATGGGAAGGGGGGTGGCTGCAGTATGCGGCCTCCGGGGACCCTGCCCATCCTGGCATTCTGATGCTAGGAGGAGCCATCCTCACTGGTGGGGTGGAAGCCCCAGAGGCTGGGAGGTCTGATTCCTGCTTCAGGGAGGAGGGGACTCCTCCTCTGCTGTTGGTGACAGCGGCAGGCCTAGGGTCAAGGGTGGGTCAAATACAGAATCTCTGATGGATTCAGAGCTAAGCGGGGGCTTCAATCAACTTCACGGGTCGTGCTAGCGTCAGAGAGGACTGTTCTGATTTTATTCAGCAACTTTGGGATTTACAGGGCACGTGGCTTCGTTCCAAATTCTCTGGTGTCCAGTTACTGTTAAGGAGGCCAAGGTCACGGACCCAGCTCCCCCGTGGGTCAGGCTGTCCCGTAACGCAGGCGGGCTGGTGTGAGTCATGTGGCGGGTGTGTGGAGGAGGGTGTGGGCCAGAGGCTCGGGGTAAGGGGGGCGTGTGCTGGGAGGGAGCAGTGTTTGGGGTGAGGAGGCTGGGCTGGGCAAGTGGGGGCCTTTTCTGGAAGCCTGTACCTGTTGCTCTGACAATCCCCCCCCTCCAATGCCCCCTGCCCCAGGGATCACTGCTCAGCTGTCCTCACCTACTCATTGCATCCGTCTGAGCATCTGGCCGTTTCTCCCCACCCAGCCAGGGCACTGTTGTGGCTCTTAACAACCAGCTGTTGGCTCCTGGGCTGAGGGCACTCCCGGGATACTAGTCTCTAGGGGGAACAGGCAGGGATCTCCCCACTGCTGAGACCACTCCCCCTCCCCGGCCCAGGAAGCCTCAGTAGCTAGTCACACCCCTCTTTTTTTCTCTTTAGCGTCCCCTGGCCCCCACTCTGGGTGCTTGCTGGCCGACCACACCTGCAGCTTCCCCCACTGGATGCGGCCCACGCAGCGGGGCGCATTGCGCCAGGCCTGCTTGGCCCCGAACACCAGCTCGCTCTCCCGCAGGTGGTAGGTGCCCGTGGATGCCACCTCGGCCTCCACCTCCTGAAGCCGCTCCTCGTGAGCCTGGGAGCCACTCCTAGGGAGGAAGAGGGGAGCAGGATGAAGTCGTTGGCAGGGGAGGACCCCCCAGGCTAAGCGAGCGTTTTTGTGGAGGGGTGTGGTGTTGGCAGGTGTTGAACTCAGGCCCTCCCTCCCCTGTGTGGTATCAGGATGGGGGGGGGCGCAGATGGGAGCGGCCCCGAAGGAAGTGTCACCCGCTTCTGGGTCTCAGCAGGACCTGAGCCCGCAGGACAGGGAGGGGCAGAGGGGCTCAGGGGAGGGTCTCGCCTCTTGATGGAGCTGTAGTACTGGTTGATGAAGTCCCTGGCCTGGCTCAGCAGCTGCTCAGCGGGTGGAGGTCCCTGGGAGGGCCGGGTCTGCAGTTTCCGGGGCAACACCAGGGAGCCCAGGCAGCGTCTGGGGGTGCAGGGCCCGTCCTGCGTCAGTGGAGGAGAACCAAGGTCAGGACCAGATCAGGGCTTGTGGTGGGTGTGGGGCTGGGGCCTGGAGGCAGGGTCTGGGGCCCAGGGAGTGCTGCGGGTTGGGGCTCCCGGCTCAGACTTTAGCAAACAGCCGGGAGGTTGGGCTGGGTTAGGGCAGCTTGAGTCCCTCAGCCCCTCCAGTTCCTCCCAGACAGGGGCCTGAGTCTCCAGTCCTTACCTGCTGGGCCTGTGCGCATAGAGTGTCGTAGGTGATGCTCCCCAGCTCCCAGTTCTTCACGCGAGGGAACTTGGGCCCCTCCGGAGGCCGGGTCAGGGTGGGGCTGTTGGGAGCTGGGCTGGGTCATGAGAGAGAGAGAGAAGCGCAGGACCCTTGGGGTGTGTCGCAGAGACCTCTCCGGCCGCGTCAAGAGCCCCATGACTCATTTCTTGCCTGCCACGTGTTTTCTCACCTTTCCTCATGGCACTCACGATGGCCTTAGGAGGCAGGCGGCATCGCCCCCTGCCTCCCCGGGGGGCCCAGATGAGAGATCTGAGGCTCAGAGGACCTCAGGATCGTCCAGGGGCCTAACTGCCCCTTCTATACCCAGGGCTGCCTCACACCCGCCCTGGCTGCTCAGCCAGACCCAGAACCGCGGGGGCTGCAGTGCTGGGATCCCGAGGCCCTGGCGCAAGGCTGGTCCTGGTCCCCGCGGCCTCCTCTGGACATCCTCCCCGAGGCTGACAGCAGCCCTTGGTGGCCCGGAGGGGGATGAACCTGAGGAAGCCCCGTCAGGGACTCCTGGCCCAGATTTCCCTCCAGCTCACGCCCCTCCTGACAGCGGCCGCTGTGTGTGTGTGAAGGGAAGCCTAACGGGCCTTATCACTTCCTCCCAGAGCCGCCAACCCAGCCTCGGGGAGGAAGGGAGGACCTCGGGGCTCGGAGTGCCTGGTGCTAGGGCCCCTGGCCCCTAGCCCTTTCCCGCAGAGCCGCCTGCCTGGCCTGGCACCCCACCTGGTCCTTCTTCTCCCCAGGGACCTCTGCCCTGGAGGGGGGTGCTGGGCCCGGGGCTGCAGGCTGAGTTTTGGGGTTGATGGCCAGTGGGATGAGGGGTCCGGAGCCAGGGAAAGGGGACCTAGCTGCATTGTGCTCTCAGTTCTTCCAGAGGCTCTCAGTCTCTCCCCCATGGCTTCAGTCCCTCACCCCATCTCTCCCCAGATCCTTTCCGTTCCCGTTAAATCGTCACGGCTGTCTGTTTGAAGTCTTACGGTCAACTAGCAACTCAGGACAACCCCATGGGGGTAAAGGACCACTCTGTCCATATTTGATATAAACGCAGGTTCAGACAGGTCAGTTGTTTCGAGTCACACAGCTCTTGGCAGCCGAGCATCTCAAACCCTGGCCATGCGCACCTGCTACGCTGGCACCCTGGCCCCCAGCTTTCACCTGCTGCTTGCTGGCCCTGATTCGGGTCAATGGTCTGAGCCTCCTTGGCGATCTGTCCGCACTGAGAGCCTTTGGCATCCACCACCTGGCCCTCTGGAGTGAGAAGCAGGCTCCAACCCTTCCCATCCCAGCCTGCAGGCCTCGATGGTCGCAACCCCCCGCCCCCGCCACCTGTACCCCAGTCTCTGTGGCCCTCACCTGTGGTCTGGCGCTTGTGGGGTGGCGGGTGCAGGGGCCCGGCTGGGCTCAGGTGCTGGGGAGGCTGGGCCCTGCTTGCCACACAGCCCAAGGCCCAGCCCCAGCCCCAGGCCGCAGGGGGGCCCGGGCTCCTGGCCCACGCTCTTCAAGTTGCCCATGTCGCTGGGGCGGGCGGGCGGCCTCCTTCTGCTCTGTGGCTCTCAGCAGAGCCTCGGGCCTTTTCCTTAGGAAGGGGAGGGGGCGGTAGGAGGGGGCCCTCGCCCCGCCCCGACCCTCACACACACAATGGGACAGGAACTAGCCCGGCCGGGAGGCTCCAGAGCCTTGGCTCCACGCCCGCAGGCCCAGAGGGTGGAGGGCCAGACGCCTGGGTTCCGCTCTGAGAAGGAGGGTGATGAGGGGGAACCCAGGTGTCTGGCAGAGCCCTGGGGCCAGAGCGCAGGGAGTGGGGTGTGGCGGGACAGCAGGGTGGGCTAGCCTGAGCGCCCGAGAGAACCCTTCGGGGGTGTCTGACCAGAGGGAAGGCCTTCCACCTCGCCCTTGCTGGCCTCGCCCCGAGGGGTCAGGCAGAAGGTGGGCACTGTGGCCGCAGCAGGTGACGACTAGCCCCTTGCTCTCAGTGACCACAGGGGCCACTAGGGTCAGCCCAGGGCTCTGCTTGACCACCTTCTCGACATCTAAGCACCCCTGGACTCCCACTGTTGAGTCCTTTCAGGCTCCTGGGGATACAGGCCCAGCAAGGGGGCACTGACCCTTTGTCCTTGGGTCTGGCATTAGGGTACTCCATTCCCTCCTGGCCCCTGTTTCCTGGAACCCCCGCCCCTCCCCGCCGCCCCCTGTGACTCAAGTTGGGGGACACAAAAGGGCAGGAAGCTGCAAAGCAGGGCCTCCGCCTCCCACCCTGTCATCCAGTGACGCACGCTTCCCAGGGGGTGGGGGTGGGGGCAGGTCAGC